>NC_140363.1:15007500-15177500 GCF_054491055.1 Hypomesus nipponensis
GACTGTGTCTCTGCAGCCTGTAGCTGTCCAACCAGCATTAATGCTTTCTTAATGTATATTCAGCAAACAGCAAGGAGGATGGGAATCAGGGAGGAGGGGATGAATAGAGGAAGGGAGGGAGGGGCCTAGAAAGGCAGGGAGGAGGGGAGGCAGGCTGTTGTGTTGCCTGTGTTCAGGCTGCCTCCAGGTCTGGGGGAGCCAGTTAAATGATTCAGGGGGAAACTAGGGCTTTCATTTAGGCCTGTGCCCTCCAGTCTGTTTGTACTGGTCGATACACTTGTCTGAAGAACATAATGGATTAACACATCACTCAGCCGAGCGGCGCGCGGCCAGTCTGGAGGCGATGGGGAGAGAAAAGTAAATTACAGTTAGGAGCAACGCTAGGCTACGCTGAGAGCGAGGAAACATCATATCAGCTCGCAAACTCCTATTCCTCCACCAAGCGACCGGAATGAACAGAAGGGGGGGAAAGGGGGGGGGGGAGAGTGGATTGAGGGGATTGGGAGAGGAGGGTGAAAAACAAGTTGTTTTCAATGAAAAAAAAAGAAAAAAAAAAGAAAAAATGTAATGAAATAACACAAAACAATAGCAGATGAGCAACCCAGTGGTCAAGCTGAGCCAGGGGGACTGGATGTCCTCTGCTACCCAGACTAGGAGCATCTTGACATGGGGAGGGGCTTCGGAAATCCCCCCCTCCTCACCCCCCCCAGCGACGATAATAAAAACTAAATTAGATAACTTTTTTTTTTCCTGACAAAGACAGTTTATTTAAGAGTTGATAAAGCCATGGGATTCTTCCAGGGTGACATTCAATTTATTCTTTGTGTTTGTACATGTGGAATAGACCCATCCGCTTGCATTCTGATTTGTTCTTGTGTTTCCTATACAAAAACCCCAATGAGAAACATGAGCTAGTGTTTTCACTGTGTGTGTGTGTGTGTGTGTGAGAGTGAGAGAGAGAGAGAGAGAGAAGGAAAGTAAGAGTAAGTGTGTGTGTGTGTTTCTTTGTCTTTGTGTTCCATTACCAGGATATTGATCCAGAGGTGTGAGTGCTGGCTACTGTGAAATGCCATGATAATCAGAAGAGTTAATACAGCTATCCATTTCCATCGGAAAAGAAAAGGTTGGACACTCCACCCTGACATTTATTTTTCGACTTTGAAAATGAAACTGTAGAGAGATCTGAACTTGAATTAAAGCAGGGCAGAAACCCCTGGTGACCAGGACTGGCTTATGCCCGTCTCTGACAAATCTTTATTCGTGTGGAAATCACCTTGAGGACCAGCAAGGGGATCAGTGGAGGGTCCTCTGTGACCACAGCAAACCCCCGGCTCCATCAGAGACAGGATTCCAATGTTTATGGATGTGGAGTTCGGCACTAGACACAGAGCAACACTAGCTCCCTGCAATATAGACCAATCTGCTGAGGACACAACCGTCATGGTGGCCCCTACCAGATGACATACCCATCTTACTTTGGACTCCAAACAATCCCTACAGAGGACTAAATCATCTTATGCAAAAAAAAAACAATGTGAAAATACTAGGCAAGAAATGTTATCATGCGGATTTGTAACTATATTTGAGGTGTTTTTGTGACTCTGTAGGTATCGTCTTTTAAAGACCCACAGGCTGTTGCACACTGACTACGCTGTACCAGGTAGGTCAAAGTAAGATAATAGAGAACACATCGTAGGCTCTGTACTGTAAAATGCAATAATTCTGTCAAACCGTTTTCTCTTTCCAATTTCATTTAAATTATGCCGAGAGAGAAACATGAAAAGCATACAAACACAGATTATTTTACCCAGAGGCGACACGGTGAAATGAATTACCATGGAAGGAACTGGGTTGCCATGTTCTACAGAGCTACACAGGAAAACCCTCTCTGGGTGAACTATAAACAACCTGGATAGCAACAATATAATACCGTTTGCTTGACATTCTGTTCAGAGCAAAGCTACAAAAAAAAGAAATGTGGAGGTCGAGTTTGTGGATTTGACCCTATGGATGTGGTCAAACAAGTTGAGTCTTAAAAAAAAAAAAATTGAAACAAAACTATAAATTAACCAATCCAATCTGTATTATTAATACTACCTTATCACATGGGGAAAGAGGAGTTTTGGTTAAAAAGGAAAAATTCACGCTTCTGAATAACAAATTTAAGTCTCTAGAGCTGTTTTGAAACAAACTCATGACAATCATCGTTCATTAAACTTTCATCACATTTATAATGTAGAATCTAAGCACAAAGAGAATAGGAAATAAGAAAATAATGATTGTAATCAAACAAGGGGGGGGGGTCATGATAGTGTCACTGGCAATTACTCCATCTCAAACACTGAATCCATATTTCATATCTACACTCACATACAACCACACAAAGCTCATCACTGACCCTAGTCTACCTGGATAACACTTACAGATTGATGACCCTCTCACTATGAAACAGAATAGTTCACATGGAGTAGAAACAGAATATCTGTTCTACTTCCCATAAAATATACAAGGCGAAAGCATGTGACGCAAGTATTTACCGTCAGTGATTAATCTGCCACAACACTTCTCCACAGTATGAATAATGTATGTGTCCAGCTCCTCGGACTGAGTAAGGTTGAGTTGATCATCCAACTCTGGAGGACAAGCCAAGGTTAGACAACGAGACAAATTCTTGCGCGACACGTCGGCCATCTGCTCCGGAATACGGAGACAGCTTCAGGCGTGGCGTGGCGGAGCGGCCCAGACTTGAGGGCCAGGTGCGGGGGTCCAAAAACAGCATGATGTAAACTGAAAGAAAACGCCCGATAAGGCCTTCTCGGGTCAAACACTTTGCCCCGTTGAACACTGAGCAGCTGAGAGGCACCGGCGCCGACCAGCCTCATCCCTGACTGAACAACCACAGCCAACACGAGAGCGGGGGCGCTGGTGGGTGGCGAGGACGACGCTGCCGTCTCGGAAGAACACCGGGCCCACAGCAGCCATCGCTGCCCCCAGCTCAGTTTACCCTCCTAAACACTCCTGTCATTAACAAATAAAACAAGGACAAAATACCGGGAGATGTTTTTTTTTTTAAGCACAGTCCCGGTAATAAGACCTGGCCTCTGGCCCAACTCCAGATGCAGCGAGCGTCCCCACGTGTCCCGTCCAGTGACAGGATCCACCCGTTCCCAGGGGGACGGTCGAAGCCTCTCGCCCTGCATATGGTGGGGCTCACACACAGCCTCATCCATCACTGTGATCTGCCATCAACACGCCGAGGTCCGTGGTTAAATGTAAGAGAATTTAGTTTGAGCTCCACCGCACACACACTTGCTCACAAGCAAGCCAACACACATGCTAAACGCACTCAGGCACACACACATACACACACACGCATACACACACACACACACGGCCACTCATGGTCAAATCGAGTTAGAGTGACACAGCCAAGCAGCTGCTTGGGCCCCTCCAAAATGACACCTATTTGCACTTAAATGAGAGGATTTAAGTGGAGGTAGACCATTCCCACTTTGCCATATGTGATTCAAATGTCTTTATCCCACATTACGGGACGTCTGGAATGAGATGTCCTTCCTCAAGTGCTCTCTATCTCTTCTACACTCGATATTCTGGTCCAAGCTTTTCATCTTCCACTTTCTCTCGCTAAATCTCTCTATTTTTCCTCTCTCTCTTACATACACGTGCTCTCTCTCTCTCTCTCTCTCTCTCTCTCTCTCTCTGTGGAGGGATTTAGCTGACATGCATCATAGCACTCCTGCCTTCTGTCTCAGAGGGCCGTGGGGGGTAGGGGGGTAAGAAATGGACCGGGGTTCCCCCACAATCCCTCACTGGGGGGGAAGGAGGGGCCCTGTCAACCCCTAGATGGGAGTCTAGATGGGGGTTCCAGAGGTGTAATAGCCAAGCTGAGAAAGAATAGAGAGACAGACAGAACTGTAGGGTTTGGTGATATGTCGCGTGGTTTGCACTGTAGTACTGGGGTTAGGTTGCGTGTTACTGTTTGCAGTCCAGATGGGTCAGGATGTGTGTTTTTTGTGTGTAAATGTTTATCTTCCGCAGCATATGTACACAGGCCAGTTTTATACAATCACTTTCTCTCTCTATCCTTTTCGCCGCTCCTTATTGATTCATTACTAATTACCCCCCCCCCCACCCCCACCCCCAAACACACACACACACCTCCCTCCCCCCACTCCACCCCCCCAGGCCTCTCTCGTGCCACACTGCAGGTGTTTACTACGATAATACTGGGATGGAGCTATCATCCACGGACACAAAGTAGCCCTGACATTTGGTGGAATCCTGGAAGCTAATGTCCTTCCTGTTATCTCCCAGTGGTAGGGGCTGAGAGGCAGCGTCACTGGGGGGCATCATTAAGGCTAACTAATTAGCCTTCATTTGTAAAGCTCATGTAAATAAGGCCAGATAATAGTTGTGGGATCCATCATGGAAAATAAACTATGTATAGGCGCATTAGGGACAACTGCCAGGCCATTAGGAGTGTGTCGAAGGGACACCTCTGGTGTCCCAGGAACGGGACCATCAAAGAGGTTTGGCCCTCGCTACACAAACTTCATCTGTTAACATGTCTTCTTAGCCGTTAAGTATAGACTTGAGCTTGATCCCCTCGTCGACACACTAACACGTATGTGCGCACCAAGACACCTGTGGTTACACACACGTACACACACACACACTCAAGGACACTGTGGTCACACACAACGTCTGAAGCTCAACCCTATACCGCCTCCTCTCCCTCCTCGTTCCTTAATACTCACTGCATGCTTTTATTCTCTAAAGTGAGAAATCGGAAAGTGGGATGGCCCTCAAGGAGGGGAGGGGAGGGGGGGGCATCGTGCTCCCTCTCTGAGAGGGTCAGGTCTCATCTCCTATTCTCCCAATCCTGCCCCCCCCCCCGCGCCCCATCACCCCCTGCTCTCCCCCCCCCCCCCACCCCCCTCCGCCTCCCCCTGGCTCATCACAGCGTGTTAGAGCCCCCTCTGATGGCTTCCCTGCCTCTAATACAGGCAGGAGATTACGGCAGTGTCTCCACTCCCTCTCTGCCTGCGCTGGAGGTGGAGGTGTCACATTACGGCAGCGACCCCGGCTCAGATAAAACAGGTTATTACTGGGTTTATGGCCCTGGCTGTGGAGAATGGGGCTGCTCTGTGCCTAATGGATACCACTTGCTGTTAAAGAGGCACCACAGCCACGGCCTTTGATAGGGAATTTATACTCCACTGTGAACTTTCCTGTTAAGAGGAAATGGCAATTTGAAAGTTCACTGGAAATATTGATGATATGATATGATGGATATGCTGAGATGTGTGCTCAGTGTGTTTGGTCACATTGTAATAAGTGACTTCTGCAGGCTTTTTTCATACATGTCAAACCCCACGCCACTAAGTCCCATTCCCATCAATCCACATTCCACTAGCATCACCAGCACTAATGTCTTATGATATCCCAGGCCAGCTTTACACAGCTCCCACACTGCTAATACTCCCCATGCTGACTGGGCTGTGTGTGTGTTTGTGAGGTGTGTATGAGTGGTGTGTGTGTGTGTGAGAAGTACGAGGTCCCCTCTCTAAATGCAGCCATTCCCCCCCCCCCCCTCCTTGCCCCCCCCCCCCCCTCCTTGCCCCCCCCCCCTCCTTGCCCCCCCCCCCTCCTTGCCCCCCCCCCTCCTTGCCCTCCCCCCCTCTCTATCCTCCACTGGGCCTCCAATAAAAAAGGCATAAATTTTCAGCTCTAGTGCCACTCTGATCTCTTTATATGTTCGACATCCAACATTAAATTAAAACACTGCAGTAAATTCAACTTTGGGGAGTTTGCCTTCAGTGTCAAGTGTCGGGTCGCTCCGACTCTGAAGCCCAGTGGAGGAAACAGGGAAGAACAGTAAGGGTTAATGTGTTTCGGTTGGTAGAGTAAGAGACAAGAGGAGGAGGAAGAAAAAAGTATTTTCATTTCATTAAACGTTTATATTCATCCACACAAATATCTCCCCTCTTTGCTATTTTATTGTTAGACATCGCTCTTTCTTACTCTCTATTTCTATCTTATGTAAATAGACCTTACTGTTTTGTATGTATATATTTACATGTTGATACATTAGTAAACGTAGTAATAGTAATAATGATGTGATGATAATGTATTACTTTAATATTAACAAAAATACCCGTGCAGTGCTCAGTAGTTTATAATTATTGGTATATTATGCTAAAATATAGCACTAATCTTTATCTGCTTTGAACAAAACCAAATTGCCGTAAATTTTCATCAGTGACATCAGCTTGAATTTACCACACTACAAACAGGGATCAAATTAAGGCTGTTTTAACATTTAATAATCCCAGCTAACTTTATCTAGGATTCCCTCTCAGACACGGTTTTCTATTCCCCAGTTTCCCTGCAGATGAAAGACTGGAGGGGGGGTAGAGAAGCATACGGGCAATGCTATCTGTCCGATCAGCCTCCACATATTAATAAGGGTGGGGAAGAGATGGGAGTCGAAAGGAGTGCGCCTATCAGTCTGAAGATGATCTGACAGATGGAAATAAATCTGGGTATTGTTGCTTATCAAGAGAGATGATAGGTAGACACTCTGATGCGATATACGTTCTGTGTGTGTGTGTGTGTGTGTGTGTGCATCATCATCTTTGCTTGTGTTAATGTATGTGAGCATGTGTTTGTGAGAGAGTCTATGCACATCCCCGACAAGTGCATGTTGCACATTTCTAGCAGTACCATCTGTCGCATTCACGCCCAGCCAAAAACACCACCCGACCACTTGTTGGTAAATGTGTTCTTTTAGAACCTGGTCCAGACGGCTAAATCCTCCCAGCCTTCTACCAATGCATGTCTGTTTCCTCTGCACTCGCCTTCCGATGCCCTAGCCTCCTGGTGGCCGCAGAGGACAACACAAGCCATAGAAGCAGCCCTGCCCTGGCAGCGGGGAAGAGCTCAAGGGGATGTTTAGAAGCTAGCTCATACATTTCTCTGACAGACGCCTAAAGCTCCATTTCCTGTTTGGTGCTGGGGCCTGCCAGACATGGGCTAACCTATGGGAGTCACACCCCTATACACGTTTGCCATGTTTTATTTACCATCTCCCAGCCAGACGCACCGACAGAGCAACACCACCCACGCAGGGCCGGGCTGGCAGAGCAACAGAAGACCCAGGAACGGAGAAAGAATATACAGCTACGGGATAAAACACGTTCAGTGTTTGACCTTGGAAATGCTGCTTCGGATTGTGTGTTTACCAGTTGTGGCTTTCGCCCAGACAACTTCCCCTCCCCACGAGTACAATAGCATCCTCTAACTGCAGAGCAGCCACAAACCTCCAATGAGAACTTCTGTCTGATAAAATGAGACAATTGGACTGCTGAGAATATCTGACAAGGACAAGGGCATTTCAGAACAATCAGCTTTGCATATAAATTCCAGAATACTAATTTCAAATGCATTCAATTAAATTCAAACTGTTGTGTCTTTTTTTCTCGCTCTCTTTCTGGTTTTTGTTCTCCCACACCGCCCCTGGCTCGATATCAAGATGGAGGGGAGCTGACAGGAAACTTCTTCTCTCTCCTTCCCTCCATCTCCCTCCCTCCCTCCCTCTTCCTCCTTGACGTGCACACACAGACAGCTCTCGCCGGCCTGCCCTGGTGTGTACGATAAGGTCACCCTAGGGACCGCCTCCATTATCTCTGTCAGCCACTCGGACGGAGCCCAGTCAAATGATGCATCATGCAGTCATTTTCAGGGGGAAAAAAATCAATTTCTCTACCAGGTTCCTTATTTGCTTTTCAAAGTGCCCTTGTAGTCTTTGGCTCTGAGCATTTATCAATTTAAATGTTGTGAATTGATGATGTTCTTCTGTTGGTGTTTGGTGTGCGTCTGCCGTGTACAAGCAGTACATCTCTCTCTCTCTCTCTCTCTCTCTCTCTCTCTCTCTCTCTCTCATTTTCTCATTTGTCCTCCATCTCCCTGTTTTCTCTAAAGCCAGGTATCTGTATGTGCCGTACCAGACTACACTAGTAATAACTCCTAGGTCCTGTTTCCAGCTGTATATCTTTGTTATTGGCTCTGTTGTAGGGCAGAGGACTGCGGCTTGTATGCTTGAATGTTGCAGGTGTTTTTTATTCATCATTATGATCACTATAGCACAACGTTATCTCATTGCGTTATCATGCATGATTTGCTGTACTTACCAAACATAATTGGCCCTTCTATACTACCAATTATAAATATCATAATTGCACGGTGGCAGACGATCCAGTCCAATCAATTACGAGCTGAAAGGGACATTAAATATTTTTACAGTGGAATTTCATGGCCAGATAGTAGACTGTCAGTCTGCTGGTGATATTCTACTGTGTGAGCAGAAGTGGGAAAGAAGATGACTGTGTGTGTGAGTGTGTGTGAGTGTGTGTGTGTGTGTGTGTGTGTGTGTGTGGGGGGGGGGTCTGATGTGGGAGGTGGGGTTGTGTGTGTGGTGATGTGCAAGTGTGAGAGAGAGACAGATAGCAGTGGAGTGTGTGTGTGTGTGTGTGTGTGCACGCACGCACTGGAGTAGAGTGACAGACCTGTTCTTGTTTTCATTCAGTACTAAGGGAGAGGGGCTGCAGGGGTAGGGAGGGAGGGCAGGGGGGGGGGTGTAAGAGAGGGGGGGTCCGCGGGGGCAGCAGGTTCAGCGAGGTGGCTCAATTAAACACGACCTTCCTCTGCCCCTGTCTCCTTCAGCCTCCCTGGCTAGGCCACATGCAAATGGCCTCTCTCTGTCGCTCCACAACACCATAAATAAAAGAATGCTTATTACCCATTTAGGAGAACTCTGGCCGGCTGCCCTGATAGGCTGTTTAAAGCGAGAGAGCAGCTTAGTGAGGCGAGGCCGGCCACAGTGTTTGATAGATAATAGGCCATTTGGTTCAGATCAGCTGCAGAGGTCAGCCTGCGAGGGGGAAGACACAGCTCCACAGCTCCATAGCTACATAGCGACTGACTGGACACAGAGAAGAAAGACAGATGACTACACTGGTTTGAGAACTCAAGGAAAATGAAAGGAGGTTTGACTATGCAAAACTTGTAATAAATGGAAAGGAATACAATGGACATAATAGACAAATATTATTAGCAAAATATAATTAATACTTCATGTTTTGTCTGAATTTAGCTCTAAGTCAGTATTACAATTATTACAATGTGAAAACACATCCAGTATTATTTATGGATCTGGGCAATACAAAATATGATTACGTAAACTAAGCTAATTCAGTTATCAATTTTTTTCAGGGAAACTATGTCTGAATAATTCGCAATCAGGCTGGGAACAAGTTTAAACGGTTGAGCACTGGGAGTTTGGGGAGTGTGTGTGAAATGTGTGTGTCGGGTGGCGAGTGTGTGTGAGAAACACAAAAAGAGAGAGAGAGAAAGAGAAAGTGGAGTGTGTATAGGAATGTGATGTGTAGGGAGTGTGCATGAGGGGAAATGAGCATGTGTGTGTGTGTGTGTGTGTGTGTGAGTGCGTGTGTGTGTGTGTGTGAGTGTGTGTGTGTGTTCGGAATGAGGGATAAAGGGAGACGGGGACTGATGGAAGCACAAAGATGTGATCAGACATTCTGGTAGACGTTTATGCTAATACATTCAATATTCCCCATCCCCACTTGGCCAAGATCCTCTGGGAGCAGGCAGGGTGTGTGTGCGCGCGCGTGTGTGCGTATGTGTGTGTGTGCATATGTGTGTGTGTGCGTATGTGATCGTGGTTGTGTGGTGTTGCAGCCTATCCGGTCCTTCTGCAATGGAAATGGAGGGAGGCGTGAAGGGATCAGGGTGTGTGTGTGTGTGTGTGTGTCGAGGGGTGGCTGGTAGAGGTATCAGGCTCCTGGTGGCTTTCAAATGGCCCTCTGTGTAGGCAAGGGCCCTGTCACTTAAAGCCCAGCAGATGTCTACATTCAATTCCAGCTCCACAATTGGAAAAGCCTCTACTCAGCGCGGGGCTGAATAGGCGCGGGGCAGCCAAGGCTAACCGGTGTCGCTCTGCTTTAAAAGGCAGGCCTTGTTTCATGAAGGAGGGAAACACTTCTACTACACACACACACCCACACACATGCACGCGCGCACACACACACACACACAAATGCACCCCCCCACACACACACACAGACGCACACAGACACATGCAAATGCACACACACTCATGCATGAGCGCTCATATGCACACACACAAAGGCGCATACACACCCACACACACACAAGGAAAGAAGCCTGGAGATATGCCAACCCAATCAAATAGCTGTACACATACACAGAGATGGGAGAAGTAGCGTCAACCATATGGTGCCCCTTATACATGTCAGCCTCTGATCAGATGGTCCCTCTATACTGGGGCTCCCTGTAATGCTGTCTCGCCCTGCCAAAGACCTTGGAAGGAGTTAAACACGCCCTCCTCCTGGAAGACAGCTGAGGACTCAGAAGAGTTGCTAGCTGGATTCCAGATGTATCAATTTCCTTGGATATCCCGTCCCTGGGTTTGTGCATATGCTCTGCTGGCAGGAGCCTACGAGGCTTGGAATGGGCCGAATTCCAAAAGCTAATATTCAGTTGGCCGGAATAATGCAATTATTATTTTCCTAGCTATCAGGCTAAGCACACAGTACCATCTGGTAGACAAAGCAAACACACACATCTCAATTACCCTGCAGGCAGCTGTCTACGCTGGTCACACCTCCACGCGCCTCCATCCGTCCCGCCATCGCTCCTCTCTTCCATATCTCCCGCTCCTCCTCCCTCCTCTTCCTACTTCCTCTTTACCTCCCTCCTCTCTCCTCCACCTTCTCCTCCTCCTCTCCACCTCTCCCTTTTTTCACCACCCTTTCTCCACCTTCCCATGTATTTCTCCTATCCCCCTGCAGGCACGTTTACGGATTCCTTCATTGCAGGACCAGCTAAGAGGCAGGACCAGCTAAGAGGCAGGACCAGCTAAGAGGCAGGACCAGCTAAGAGGCAGGACCAGCTAAGAGGCAGGTCCCCTCGTCTCTGGCCCATCTTGAAACACAGGCCCACTAGGCCAGGAAGAGAGAGAGGGTGAGAGGGTCAGATAACTGCTTGCTGATTCGGGCACCTTTGTGCCTGTCTGTCTGTAGCTGTCTGTCTGTCTTGTTGTCTGCCTGTCTGCATGTTCATGTCTGTCTCCAGGCCTGCCTGCCTGCCTGCCTACCTGCCTACCTGTGTCTGTCATCCATTTCTGTCTCCAGGCCTACCTCTCTTCTTCTGCTTGCTTCCCTTCCTGTCTCTGCCTGCTTGCCTGCTTTTTTAATGGCACCGCTACAAAGTTGTTAACCACAGTCATTACTGTGTCTAAATGGCTGGGGCAGTAGAGGCCTTTCAATGGGCAGCTATGTGGTTAATAACCCTTATCTGTACGACAAATTCCTCTACGTACAATAATGTACGTTGTTCACCAAGCCAATTTCACCCAATGGTGCCTACTGTACAGAGACTGTGGTCTGCTCTCGCTTGTACCACCCAAAACCATGGCAGCTTAAGCAGGATCCTCCACCACCTCACTAATCTATAGTCACGATACACAGAACCTGTGTATCGGAACTGTATCTGTACAGTAAAGATTAGTTTTAATTGCAGTATGAATAAAACTCCATGAAGAAAAAGTTAATTTCAACAGCTGTTTCCTCTATGTCTGTTTTGACAGGAACTTGAACTTGGCATGAGAAGAGGAGGGTGTCTGTTTGGCTCCTAATTAGCCCGGTCGGATGAAGACAGAGATAGTCTCTGGAAACTAAGACGTGTATGCCTTAGACACCTGCAATTACAGGGGAGGACAAAGGCTTAGGCGCCATTTGCAAAACAGAAATGGTAATTCTGACCATCTGTCTCCCTGAGGGGGCACTGCCAGCCAGCACACACTGGCACAACACTGCCTGTCATGGCATCACAATCTGGGGCTTTGCTCTCAGACGAGAGAACGAGGAGGGTTAGCACATTAAGAAGACATCTTTTCTGACCGACTATGTAACACAGTATGCTGTGTTACAGGGCTCTGACACAGTATGCTATAGGTGATAACACACATAGGTATACTGCATAGATTTCCCCCAAGGATCCATCTTTCATTACATCCAACTTCTCTCTCTCTCTCTCTCTCTCTCTCTCTCTCTCTCTCTCTCTCTTTCTCTCTCTCTCTCTTTCACGTCACCTCACCCTCTCTCTCTCTCTCTCTCTCTCTCTCTCTCTCTCTCTCTCTCTCTCTCTCTCTCACACACGTCACCTCACCCCCCCCCCCCCCTCTCTCTCTCTCTCTGGTCTCTTTTTCTTTCTGTCAACACAGAGGCTGAGCACATTAACTTTTACTATTAAGAATTAAAAAAAAACTTTTAGCGAGGAAGCACTTTAATTACACAGCAACTCTAGCTAATGACTTCATTAACACCCTGGTAGATATGCATACATTTCCAGACACTGAAGGAAGAGGCTAGAAACTCTCTAGCATAAATCTGCCTCAGATAGTCTGCTTGCATGCCATCATAAAATTCATTACCTTGTCAATTTGAAAAAAGCTTTAAACCTTCCCCCTGATCTAATTAATGCTGAAAATAATTAGCTATATATTTTTTTCAAAAGAAGAAGAAAAATTTGCGGGTTAGCGGACAGATTAAGTGGAAAAAAGTGAACAGCAATTAAGATGCGGGGGTTAGGAACTGTGTGTACACATGTTGGATTATGGCAGCAAGTCATACACGGCTAAGACAAGCCCTTTTTTATCACTGTCACACTCCTCAAAGAGGCGATAAAACTACTGGGAACAAGATAACCAGCTACATGCCTCTGACAAAAAAGCTTAGGGGACCAGTTTGACAATTCATCAATTATTTGATAGAAATCATCAATCAATCTTTACAGAATTAATCTGAGGATACTGTAGATAGCACAAAGGCCCTTATACAATTTACAGTTTTTAATTTGGTAAACTGATTGCCTTTTCTGGGTGCTTATATTGGTGTCCTATATCTAATTTAGAGAGACAAAGGCAAGGCTTGCCTGACTGTGGAGAGACGAGGACTTTAATGTTACCTTCTTAAGACCTCGACCAGCTCCATAGGTTTTTAATGACAACATTACCTTATGCACTCGACTAATTACATCAAACAAACAATAACCACCTGTAAATACTTACTCTATGTTATTACAGTCACTGTAATGGCGCATTACAACAAAAATGTTATTTAGCTGTTTGATTGTGTGTTTGTTGTTTACCTTGCTGCCTATCTGCTAGACCATTGATCGCCCAGCTAGACCTGCTATAGCTGTCTGCTAGCTCAGCTATAGCCTAGCTGGCCCTGGAGGAATAGCTGAGCTGTGTGCTAGCTCAGCTCCAACCCAGCTAGCCCTGGAGACCCAACACAGCAGGATGAACCTATTAACGAAGCCAAGGTCAGCCTTCCTCCCACTTGACCTCCAAGATGGAGTCTTTGTTTATTGACATGTACTTGTGCTGGGGAGAAACCAGCCAATGGCAGTGCAGAACCTGTTAGCAACAAGCTGACAATGAACAACAATAGGCCGCCTGATCAAATATGCAGCGTTGGTCGGTGTTTAAATTACCATCAGGCCATCCAACTGATGAGATTTTAAATGAGCTCTAATTTATCTTCTCTCGTGCTGAAGAGCAAGAAAGAGAGAGAGGAGAGAGATAGAGAGAACGAGATAGAGAGAGAGAGTAAGTTCCAGAGAGAAGCAGGGAGAGAGATGAGCAGACTGGGAGAAGATGATGAGGTCGTTGGGACTCACCTGTGACAGCCCCAGGTAGATGGACACCGTCTCCGAGATGTAAAGGAACCTTCCCTCCTTGTTTAGTGCAAATACAAATCCATCCAGGGACTGGAGGAGAGGAGAGGCAAAGAGAGTGGGAGGGAAAAGGAGAGGAGAGTGGGAGGAGGAGGGAGAAAAAAACAGGTGAGACAAGATGAACCCAAGCTAACTCAAGAGGTACGATACAAAGCTAATACAATTCAATATTTCTCCCCATAAACTTTCAAAAACTTTCAAAACGCTTCAAAGATTCTTAGTAATGGATGTTCAGACCCACATGCTGATATCCCCTGTCTGGTAGACAGAATTGGTCCCCCCGCCCCCCTCCTGGACTTTGATCATTGCATAACCACATGTCCCTCCCTGCGCCCATGTGGGCATGTGACAACGGAGTGTGTGCTATCAGGCAGGTCTGTTACAGGACGGCTCTGTGTCTAATGAAGGCCCTGCATGTGGATCACCACGGGTCGTCCCCCCTTCGCGGCCGGCCTCTTGCTTCCTACAGGCAGCAGTTAAGGCCCGGAGGTCAGGGGGGTTAATTACATATGCTCCCCCACCGACTCACATCATCCACAGGGCAGGACGACCACAGGGACCAGCCGCAGAAGAAAAGAAACTTTAAGGAAGAAATCAGAGAGGGACACACACACACACACAAAGGATTCCTGCAGGCTGGAGTGGGAGGATAGGCAGATAGACAGGAAGACAGACAGACCACCCGAGTGTTGCAACATGACCTCACAACCTGTTTGGTGAAGAACGCGACAGTTTATGTCCCAATAATTAGTGTGGTAAGAAACCTTGCGATTTCCTGGCGTGTGTAAATCTTATCGACCACACTCTCTGCGAGGTTGGGTTGACTTTACACAATGACCAATGTCATTGTTAATGGCACGAAATGTATTCTGAAAACGAGAACATCACCACTGCTCAAGCAGATGGACAGAAGTACAGACAGAGCGTTCCCTGCCGTTTATTTGTGCCTTTAAAGGGACGGTGGCACCAGCTGGCGTGAGGAGAACAGTCTCTGCCCGGCGATAAAGCGGGCGGGGGAGCCTGAGGCTGTTTACAATGAGCTGATTGGCTGCTGACAACAGGAGCTCTCATAGGAGCAGAGAGCTACGCTACACAATAACATTACACTACATTACACATGACACCACACAACCACATAGCCCTTCCCTTCACAACAACATTACACGGCACAACATTACCATACATGATACAACACTATACTTTACATTATGCTACACAACCTCACTTGTGAATGCACCAGCAACTGTTTGCCTAATACATTCTGTCTACAGACTAGTCTGTCTGACTGGCTGTCTGACTGCCTCACCGCATTTGTCCTCGAAGGCCTGTTAACATTTAACGCGGCAATAATAACACAGCTTTTAATGTGTTGTGTTTTTAGTATTTATTTACATACATTTGCCTCTCCTCGACAGCCCTCCCCAAGCCAGTGGTCCCAGGGCAGTCCTACAGGAGTCTTGTAAGGCTGCGGAGAGCCATAGCCCCAGGCTGCTAGTCATCATTCACAGCGCTCCAGCCATTGTTTATCCTGACACTGAGCTGGCTCCTGTGTGTTCCAGAGGCTGCCTGGGTCCTGTAGTTCTCTCTCCATCTGTCAGACCAGCCCTGCGGTCCTGGGGGAGCCCACCTCCAGCCCTGCCTGCCTGCTTCCCTCCCTCTGCCCTCCCCTCCCTCCCCCCCCCCGGTTGAGACTAGAAAGGGAGGCAGGGGGTGGGGGCGGGTGGGAGTCGGGGGAGCGGCTGCCACTGTACGGCTATCATCCCTCCCCGTAGGCCTGCCCCTGCCTGTCAGCCTCCCCCCCACACCACCCCCACAGCACCACCACCCCCAACCCCCGACACTCACCCCTACCCAGCCTCCAATCATCTGCCCCTGTCTCAGCCCCTCTCCCCTATTCCTCCCACCCCCCACCTGCCTGTCTGCCGGCCTAGGCCTCTTTAAAACACAACTACAGCAGCATCTGCAGCCAGGAAACAACTCTCTGGAGAGTGAGAGAATGCGAGAGTCAGAGAGAAAAAGACAGGGAGAGTGGAAAAAGAGAGATAGATAGAAATAGAGAGAACGATAGAAAGAGTGAAAAATATAGAAATAGAGAGAAAGGGAGAGAGAAAGAGAGAGATGGGAGGGGGATGCAGAGCGGTAGCTTAGCTTGTTGTTCTATGGTGATGGACGGTCTCTGTTTACAGGCTAACCACTGTGTAAAGTGCTCTATAAATCACACCCGCAGACAAACTTCAGAGGGGGAGAAATGTGTTACATTAGGATGGGGATTCTAAAGCCGTTTATTTAAAACAGTCCTGCTGGTTTAGAGGCCCACATTTTGCTCCTCATTTCCAGCTGGAGAGGTAGAGGAGACCCACACCATCAGTACAACGCCAGTGAATAGATGCAGTCAGAATATCAGTCGAATAAATCAAGCTAACGCTGATTTTGTTCTGTTCTTATTACAGGAAAGTGCCGGTACAGTCAAGTGTCCGCAGTAATGTCACGCAGTTCCAGTTCACTCTTCAGCGGAGTCCTTTCTTGCTGAGTCCTAAAAGAAAAGGAACTGCACCCACTTCCTTTCAAAGGACAAGCAAACTTCCTATGAAGGGCGGCGCACGGCGGGCATCAATCAGGCCGGTGCCCTGGACAGAGAGCTCCCGTGCCTTGCACATATTACGGCGCCCAGCGAGGCCCGCCCCGGACGAGCCTCATTGACTATTAACATATCATTAAGTATCAGGTCAGGCTAAATGGAGGGACGCGGGGAGGCAAGGGGCTCAGAGGCAGGCTGGCAGTGGGGCGGCCACATGTTCACCGAAACCCACACGCACATAGACACCCACACATACACACGCACGCCGAATGCTCTCTTTCTTTCTCTCTCTCTCTCTCTCTCTCTCTCTCTCTCTCTCTCTCTCTCACTCTCCCACACACACACACACTCCAGTGGACACTCAAGAACAATGACTTCAATTAACACCTCCAGCAGGCATAGGACCAACAATGATCATCGAGTCACACACACGCCTCCTACGGTTCTCAGGCCTTGCTAAGCGCTGATCCTGGGCAGCCAGTAGGACTTACACACACCTCGGAACACGTGTGAGAGAGAGAGAGAGAGAGAGAGAGACAGGGAGGGGGTAGGAGAGATCATGAGATCTGACAGCATGAGTGAGTGTAAGAATGACGTGAAAGAGTGTGTGAATGTGTCTGTGTGAATGCCGCATTTGTGTGTGCGAGTGTGTGTGTGTGTGTGCGAGTGTGTGTGTGTGTGTGTGTGTGTAAGGGAGTGCAAGCTTGTATCTCAGCCTATGCATGTGAGCTTGTCTGTGTGTACAGGGTGGAGATGGAAGGGGATGGTTAAAAAGAGATCTTATCTGAACTCTAAATTGCCACAGGGAGCTGTGAGAAATATTTTCCATTGAAGTCAATTTGGAGGCTGACAAGCCATGTAGAAATGTGCAAATATGGCAGGCGTGGTATTGATTTATTTATTGAAGACAGGGGGGCTCCAGGGGGGGCGCCTGGATCACTCATCATCACAACCTCCTTCACACACGGACCCCCTGCAAATCATACCATACTTACCATGGCCATTTGGGTTTGTGCTTACCCTGGGAGAACCACAGCAGCATCCATCTGAACACAGCAGCCAGTGATATTTACCGGCTGTTTCAAGCTACTGACATCAAGCTGACCATTTTGAAATAATGCTGCTCTTTTACTCCCTGACACACATAATTTCTCCCTCATTCACTCTGTTACTCTCTCTCTGTTACTCTCTCTCTGTCACTCTCTCTCTGTCACTCTCTCTGTCACTCTCCCTCCTCTCCATGTCTTTCCACAGTCAATAGTGTTTTACAGGTAAAGGACTGAACTGTGGTGACTGCTCACATACAGTGCATCATTATAACCAACAGAAGACCCAATCTGAAGGGCATTTTGAAACTAAAGACTAAACACTTTTACTAACACTATTCACACTATTATTACTTGTATGTATACAGTATACAGTACAAGTTTAAAATGTGCACACATTTTACCAAACTTTTGACTGCTACTGTATATATATATATATATTTTTTTTTTCTTCCAAAAATTGCTATGTCACCTCTCTTTTTCCTCAATAATCCTTCATTTAACCTTGTTGCTCTGCTCTCTGTAATCCACTATGATAAACAGGGGCAACCCTGCAACTCGGCCAAGCTTTCTGTAAATATGGACTAGCTAGGAATTTAAACTGTGTGTGTGTGTGCGCGTGCGCGCGTGTGTGCATGTGTTTATGTTCTTAATCCTGGGTTAGCTGCACCAGGAAATCTCTATTTAGCTGTGTCAACGTAACTACATTAAAATAATGTTTAAACACATCAACTTTCAAATTAGATTAGATTCCCTGCGGCCTTGCTAATAATCCCTCTTACCCCTCTCAGAGTAGGGCTCCCCCTTGACTCCAGGAAAGCCTGAGCTTACCAGCGTACTGTAGGTGGACCCGAATGAGACACGCACACACACACACACACAGTAGCTGCTGGGCTGTCGAACAGTATTACTATGGTGCAGTATGGAGAGAGACACTGTAGATGCTGTCATAAAACGTAACGTCAAATCCTCCTCACATACCCACAGATAGTAATTCCCCATTGAATACAAGAGTGGTGGAAGTGGTGTTGTAGAGGAGCAGCTGTGTTGCCCCTCACAGAGAGAGGTTAAACTCTGTACATAGAGGCCATGCTGTTTTGGAGCAGGGGGCTGCAGGTGTACTCTGCAGCCGTGAGATGTAAACACAGACGGCCAGCAGGATCTAGCTGGGCTGGAATATGAATATCAAAGGAATGCTTTAACAGCCAGCTAAAGAAACTGACCTTCCATCTCTAAGACATACACACACACTCTCTCTCACACACACACACACACACACACACAAACTCACAAGCACTCTCACTCTCACAGAAGCAGTAGAAATCATCTGTGTTCTCAGATCCTCCCTCACATGACTTCTGGACCCGACAAAGAAGGATCCGGATACAGAGATGACAAAAAGTTCCAGGGATAAAAGACACAAGTGCCTAAAGAGAGAGTTATTAAATGGTATGAAGACTGGATGAGAGTCTCAAGGGAGCAGATGGAGGGTGAGTTTCTTAATAAGCAGAAAGGTTAAGGACAGGGATGTATTGAGGGATTCAAGATGGAGGAGAGCTTCACCTCAATCAGACAGACTGTTATTGTTTGTGGTGCCTGGCCATTATTATGTGCATATTAATGATGCTTGGCTGCCAGGTTACGTCATCTATGTGGTGTGTGTGAGTGTGTGTGTATGTAGCAGACAAGCCGACAAGGACAGAGGTGACCATGGAGAGGAGAGCTGGAGAGATTGTGTGTGTTCCCCTCCCTCCCTCCCTCCCTCCCTCCCTCCCTCCCTCCCTCCCTCCCTCCCTCCCTCCCTCCCTCCCTCCCTCCCTCCCTCCCTCCCTCCCTCCCTCCCTCCCTCCCTCCCTCCCTCCCTCCCTCCCTCCCTCCCTCCCACACACACACATCTGGACGGTTTGGTCCAGCAGGTACTGAGGACCTTCACACTGATAGCATGCTAATGCTAATCAGACTACAGACACAGACTCCACCATCAACATCACACATGCACACACACACACACCTCCATCAGAACTTAGGGCTATTCTTTTATGAACATGGAATAGATACACAAACCCAGACAGATACACACATGCACACACATCCATTTGACTGCATACAGAGAAGGAAACGCACCATGTGCATGACACACACACACACCTACACACACACACACGCACACAGACGCACACAGACGCACACACAGAAGAGGGAGCGAGGAAACAACCCTTTATGAAATCACATAGGGCCTGACCAGCCCAGTGTAATTATGCTAATTGCCTGAATGCCCTTGCTTTATTTATGCGTGGTGGCTAAGATAAATAAAAGGAAATTGCTTTGGATCTAACTGTATTCATTTCAGAATGCTAACTAGCCCCTGTTTGTTATGAGATTGCTGATCTGTTTACCCTCCAATTCTGCAGGTAATTGCAATTTTGATTGTACATTTATTTATTTTCTCTCTCTCTCTCTTTCTCTCTCTCTCTCTCTCTCTCTCTCTCTCTCTCTCTCTCTCTCTCTCTCTCTCCCTCTCTCTCTCTCTCTCTCTCTCTGTCTTTCTGTCAGTCCTCCATCTATTTCTTTAATAATCAAAAGCTTTGTGATGTTTAGACCTACTAAACAGTAAGGAGAGAAGTTAGGAATATCTTTATCGGCTGCCTCGGTGTAATTGTGAATTTTGAGGCACTTGATATGAATTCAATATTGTTTCCAGGCTTGTTCAAAACTATTTGGTTTGATGCTGGCAGGGAGCGATCAGACATATCCTTTCAGAGAGTTCAGAAAGCACAAAAAGTCCATTATAATGAATAACCGATGTGGAGGCATATCTCGTTTACTTCCAAGCAAAAGCAAAGCCTTAATTACGATGTGCTTATAAATGCATTACCTGGTGAACATGCTAGAAATTCAGAAACCGTTCTCATTATCTTTAAGTGTATAGGTTTATGGTTAAACAAAATATTTTTTCTGATTTCTTATGAAAGCATTCAACAACACCAAATTACTGTAATATCTCCACCGTACAGGTTTTTCTTTCGATCGATATGCTTCAAACATTGAAACTGAATTAATGTATTAATCTAAACCTACATAGATATAATTGTGCCACAAATAATGTCATAAAATGTAATACAACATGCCCTGATTCTCTAAAACATGTTTAAGATTCCATTTTGTACGCGCACACACACACACACACACACACACAGACCATGCATAATTCCCCCCAACAGAAAGAGACAATTACAATTGATCAGAGTGTGAGGTGAATGGGCACTCCCATAGGCTCCCACCTCTCTCAGATTACAACATTGATCTGAACCTCGTTCGGCCTCCTTTCTGCGGCCACCTTCCCTGGGCGTCCCAGGCAGATGAAGCGATCTGCTAACGATCGGCAGTAGAGTTTAAGTGTTAGTGTCCTCTGCTCCCCTCATAGTGACGGATGGAGACTGGAGCTCCTGTTGATTTGTGGTGTTTAGATGTAGGTTTAATTGCAGTGTTTTGTAAGAGGGTTATGTATTGCTCTGTTTGTGTCTGGGAGCTGATGCGGCCGGAATGGGATTGGATTTTCTACAGTGGAGGTGTGGAGTGAGGTGTGAGGGGTTAGAGGGCGATGGAGTTGGAGGGGGGTGGGGAAAGGGGGGTGGAGGGTGTTAGGGACGGAGTTAGTGACGGGGGAGGGAGGGTGTTAGGGAGGAAGGGATAGAGGGAGTTAGGGATGGGGGAGTTAGGGAGGAAGGGAGGAAGGGAGTGTGGAGGGGGGGTGGAGGGAGTTAGGGTTGGAGCGGGGATGGAGGGAGTTAGGGTTGGAGCGGGGATGGAGGGAGTTAGGGTTGGAGGAAGGATGGAGGGAGTTAGGGTTGGAGGGGGGATGGAGGGAGTTAGGGTTGGAGGGGGGATGGAGGGAGTTAGGGTTGGAGGGGGGATGGAGGGGACTTCAGAAAGGTTTCAACCCTCCCCCTCCTCTGAGATTAATCAGCCAACATGGATCTCTCTCTCACCTGCGGGAGCAGCAGACGTTGGCCTTTTAAACGTGTCAACGCTCCCCCCGCTCCCTGCTACCCGCCCCCTCCCCCCTCCCTCCCCCCCCCCATTCCAGCAGCATTGATCTCAGAGAGAGAGGGTCTGTCTGCAAGCGCTCCAGTTCCTCTAACATAACTCAACAGTTTAAAAAGTCGTCCTCTTCTTCTTCCTCTCCTCAGCTTCAATCTTTCTCGGCAGAGCCAGACATTTTTCTTTTCATTGTGACGAACGCAGGAAGTGATTTATCGAGCGTTCGGTGATGCTGAATGACCCAGGTGCATGCTGGGAGGCTAACAGACACTGGAGCAGATTGAGGAGGCTGTGATAGAGCACTGGACTATACACACACACACACACACACAGATGCATGGAGACACAGACCCATACACTGCCTCTCTCCGGAAAAAAACACCTTTTATCATAAAAAAATATGTAGCATGATAGATTTTTCAGAAGTAATCATTAAGCGGCAAACCATAAGATTTAGTGTCCAAATATATATAGTTTTATTGTGGGTTTTTTTTTTCATTTAACTGTCCGCATTAAGATCTAGCATGTCTTAGAATGGATTAAATAACCTGAGAGTATAAAGGTGGCGAGGAATGGGTGAATGACTGGATTCAGACCTCATTCATATGCTTATCTCATTAGTGTAGCATGTATTGCTGCCATCTGAAGAGGGGCGGGGGGAGGTGGGTGGGAGCGGGAGAGAGAGAGAGAGAGAGAGGAAGAAGAATAAAGCAGAGGGGTATTGTCGAGCGCTCCGTTCCCCTGCTAGACCCCGACAGACGTGTTGATTTATTTGTGTTCCTGCATTCCTCTCGTCTGTAAAGGGGACAAATGTGACCACCACCAGAGAGATGCATTGACAAGTGCTTTGTACGGCGGCGTAAAAAATGAGCCACTTACTTACAATACATCTATAGGAAATCAGACGCAGAAAGAATAGAAATAGGAAGTGTTCCCTCTTGCCTAGTCCCTTCAGAAAAAGAAGAGGAAAGGAAGAAAGAGAGAGGGGGGGGGGAGAGGGATGAGGTGGGGGGGAGGGAAAATCAATAGAGAATAACTCCCTTTTCTTTTGTGGAGAGAACTTAAGATTCAGCAAAAGTTTTGTCTGGGGGAACTTAGTCCCGATACGTTGAGAGGATGAAACGCGCATTAATCATTCTAACAAGTCGTAACATTCCTCTAATACAATGAGTTCTCTCGGAGCTGGCGGCACTCAGCGCCCCCTCACACAAGCCCTATCAGTCAGAGGCTAGCACAGGAGCCTGGCCCCTGAGGCCAAGATAAGCAATCGCCCCAGCCCCATATTTTGTTAAATCACTGCGGCCACATTAGGAGTGAATGGAAGAGGGGGTGGGGGGTGTCTGGGGAGGAGAGAGGGAGAAGTAAAAGAAAGGGGAAGAGAGGGAAGAGAGAGGGAAGGGAAGGGGAAAGAGAGGAAGAATTGACGGAGCCTCTCGGCCCAGATCCTTATCCTGCATCTAAAGGAGACATCCGTCCTAAAGACGGGGTCGCCCTTGACGCCTCACCAAGGGGAGGAGTCCTGAACTTGTCTTTGTTTTGAAGTGCCCCCAGACCCCGATACTCTAATCGTGAGCAAACAGCTCAGAATCTGCTCCGCACACCTTGGATACCCACACGCACCCCCATGATCGCTCTCTCTCTCTCTCTCTCTTGTTATCTTCTTATCTACCTGTCTTTCTTTCTCATATTTAAACATCTGTGCAGTGCTCTCTGCTCAGACGAGGAACACTCTGGGCTCTGTGATCCCAGTTCACACACCAGCATGGACCCTTTTATCTCCAGGATATAACCAGAGGAGAGCAAGCAGGGAGAGGGGGGGAGACAGAGAGAGAGAGGGGAGATCGAGACAGAGAGAAAGAAACAGGAGAGAGAGAAAAAGAATGACAGACACAGAGAGAGAGACAGACACAGAGAGACAGACAAAGAGACAGAGAGAAAGAGAGAGAGACACAGAGAGAGAGAGAGAGAGAGAGAGAGAGAGAGAGAGAGAGAGAGAGGGGATCAAGACAGAGAGAGTAAAGAGAGAAAGAAACAGGAGAGAGAGAAAAAGAAAGAGAGAGACAGAGAGAGAGAGAGACAAAGAAACAGAGAGAGAGAGAAAAGAGAGAGAGAAAGAGAGAGAGAGAGAGAGAGAGAAGAGAGAGAGAGAGAGAGAGAGAGAGAGAGAGAGAGAGAGAAAGGGGGACAGACAGACAGAAAGACAGAAAGACAGAAAGAGAGAGTGAGGATAAACTAGTGATCCATGCTGATAGAGCTTCACCGTCCCAGCCAGCAGTGGGACGCCAGATCTAGTCAGATAACCGTGAACGTTCCATAATTACATTACCATTTAAATGTGAATTAACGAACACGTTTGATTTAGAAAAGAATATCATTAGGTTTACTTTAAATTGTCTTTATATTTTCCTTTTAAATATAGATTTAAATTTAGATTATATTAGATCAAATCTTGACATTAGTTGACCTGGTTATAAACTGTGTTATAAGCTTCAGAAGTACCAGTATTTGTCAACAACAAACCCAAGGATGACTCCACACTAACTTGCTGCTAATGTGTTTAGGTGTGGGTGCATATATGTTGAAATGTATGCATGCGTGTATGGCTGTCTGTGCGCGTGTGTGCGTGTGTGTGTTCACGCCCATGTTCATGTCTCTTCTGCTGGCACCATATGGACCTTTAAATCTCCAGTCCCACCGGGAGCATAGTTAAAGGCACAGTTCGCTCATTACAACCCCAGTCATAACATAAAGGCCAATAAACAACTGGATGCAGGAGGTGTATATGTCTCTGAGGAGGCATGTGGGAGGAGATTAAAACTAAACTACACCCCTGTTACAATGTCATTACCAGATGTGCTCCTGGATGGGGTAAAAAACTGTGTTTGCTCTTCCTCAAACCTCAACCATATGGCCCAGCTACTCCAGCTAGGTATATGGACACCATAATACTGAAGCCATCCACCCCATTCCCGAATCGAGCTTATCTTAATGTACTACCTGGAAGGAAGCGATATTGTCATAATGTCACTGTTACTATGCAGTATTCCAGTTATGGCTGTATGGTTATATAGGCGGAATAAATATTAAACGCCTTGTTTATAGTCATGAGATTAAGTGTTACTAGATGGTTGTATGTTTTTGTTGTCTTCTTATTAACATAGATATAAACCGTGATCACCCATACACACCGATACACAGGACACACAGGTGGATTATCACAGACTGTAATATCACAGGACAGATACTGTGATCACAGAAGTGATGGCGACAGTTTGTAGATGTTGGCACCCACAGAAATAAACGCTGTGACGCTAACTGTACACAGAATGGTGCATGTGCAGACGTGTGGTTGAAGGGAGGCAGTTCCAGTAAACACGAGTGGCACAGTAGACCCCGCTGTCTTGCAGGTCTGCCCTATGCAGGTGTCGAACCCGGCGCCGGGAATTACGGACTCTAACGATGCGTACGTAGGTGAGGCGTGGCGGAGCTCCCCCTCTCTGCTGGAGTCGAGGGCTCGCTGGCACTGGCTGCTCCGAACAGCTGTAGTGACAGGTTAAGATCAAGGCCCACGCTGACATTCTTCCTGCAAAGGTCAATGTATGGTGGGGCCCGCCGCGCTCAGATGAGGCCTCTGCCATCATTGCCAAGCCAAAAGGTCAGGCACAAGCTGATTGGTGATAGAACTATCAAATTAACCAATCAATACGCGGCAGGGATGGGAGGAAGCCGGCCCCTGGGGGCGGGGAGACAGACCGGAGCAAATGCCAACATGTCAATATGGAGAGAGAGGAGGAGGGGAGGGAGGGGGAGGGAGGGGGAGGGAGGGGGGGGAGCGAGTAGAGGAGGAGGAGAGAAAGGGATCGAGAAACGTAGAGAAATGCAGAGAGAGGATGGAGTGGTAAGACAGCGACAGAGAGCAGTGTGGGGGAGGGGGGGGGGGGACAAGAGGAAGAAAGGGAGATGAGATGGAGAGTGGGGTGGAGGGTGGGGTGGAGGGTGGGGTGGGTACACAAAGGCACTTGGCAGAGGGCAGAGCGAGGACCCTGCTTCAATCAAAACATCGTAATGCAGAAGGAGGCCGAGGAGTGCCGGTGAAGACATCCTAATACTTTCTAATAAAGCCTCTCATCAGAACGGCCCTTCATTTGGAGAGCAGGATTCTGACAAGGACGGTAAGATGTCCAAGGACAGGTGAGCTGGCTGGATGACTGCATGGAGAACAGATCTGGAGCCTCTCTCCTTAGCCACGGCTATCCCATAATAATCCCTCTCCTCTCCTCCGCTAATGCCACTCCAGAACCACTGACAGAGCTCTGCCAACCACACCTGGGAAGGGGGGGGGGGGGCAATGAAACGGATCAATTACCTGAATGTATTTGGGTGTAACTGAGGTGCGCTTAATGGGACTGATCCATTGGCTTTGTTACACTGGGCAAGATCATCCAGCCAAGTATTTGATAGTGTTTGAAAATAGTAATAGACCTAGCCAGTAACTGCTGCCAATCTTGGAAACAGCGCATCCTTTTCTCTTTCCTGTCTGTGGTCTGGTCACTAGGGGCACTGTGGAAGACAGGACAGCCTCACAGATATGAACATAATATGTCAATGCAAACAGAGATCATGTATATCGCATGGGTACAAAAACATGAACCACCAAGCCATCCACACAACAGAGGTTATCTGCAACACGATGAGGAACCAGCGCGAAAGAGATGACTTCCTGAAACTCTCCTCGAGAACAGTACAGTAAAACACGGAGTACAGTAGAACTCTTCCCTTCCTCCTCTCTCTACACCCCCCTCCTCTCGCTTTCCCATGGGTCCCCCTGCATCCCTCCATCAAATCATAATTAAGCTGCAATTAAAGCACGCTTCCCGGCAGCGTGTGTGTCAGTCAGTGGGGTCAGGCTGCTGTCGGCTAATTGATGCGGAGAGTCAAACAGACGGCTCAGTGAGTCGACAGCCACATGTGTCCCCTCAGAGAGCCTCATACCTGATGCAGGCCTGGACTCTCTGCGGTCTCTCTCCTGCATTCTAAATAACGCAGGTCTCGCACAAGTTCACCATCGAGTCGGAAGTTTTGTTCAAAAATCCACTCTTTAAAGCGGAGTTGGCGAACTCTTCTTTCCCACCAAATCGGTTAATTCTGATTATGTGGTTGTGAAAAGAGGGGGGGGGGGGGGGGGGGGGAGTGTTTACGTCGACATGATTGAAGAAGAATGTTTTTAAAAGCAAATTATGCCCTCATCAAAACATACAAAAATTGCTCCGACGTATAACAAAAAAAAAGTTCTCGGTCAGGACCGTGAATTCTAACTAGATGATGAATGCAAATCGATGTATCTGAGTGATAAATATTCTGTCTGGACCCTCTGAGCAGACCCATCTTTGGCCTCCTGTCGAATCGTCGGGCTACTTAACCACAGCGCCGGGCTCCTCCCAGCTCGGTAAGAGCCGCAGTTGAAGCGCTCCTGCCTTTCCACGTTTGTTTGTCTTATTTCATCTCTCTCCCGGCGGTGCTGTGGCCCCGGCATTTACATTTCTGTAGCATGTGGAATCTCAATGCTCACAGTTCAAACTCTGCATGGCAATTAAAGAGTAGTTTAAAGTGCAACAACAGAGAAATTGCTTCTCCGAGCTCTGCCGGGACTCTGTCAATTTTTGACCTAATTAATGATTGTGTTAAGCCTCATATTCAGCCCATTGTAATTCTGTAGGCGTGAAGGAGAAAGGAGTACATAGATTTCCATTACGTGATGCTTATCCGAAGGGAAATAGTCTGGGAGAGGGGAAAAAAACACTCCCCTCATTTGCATGTGTTTGCAGTTATTTGAAACAATTTGTTCTGTTTAAGAAAAGTGAAGACCTTAGGTTGTTTGGCGGAGTAAATGTAAATCAGCATGTCTAGGGTTGTTGTGTTGCCTTTGTTCCAGAGAGTCTGAAGGAGGGGAGATAAAATCTGAACAAGGTTTAACGACAGAATCGTTGAACTCACAGCGTTTACACACACACCTCAGGGATCTGGGGAGGGTTGGAACCATCAACATCACCGAGACAAGACTTTCAGGAAATTAGATTTGAACATAAACAAGATATGACGGCTACTTGTACAAGTTTAAACTGACAAAAAGACTTAACGTGTTGTTGTGATCGTCGTGAAATTCGCAAATTAATTTGACAGTTTCAAGACTAAATCAAGCCCAGAATGTGACAAAACTTGTCTGTTAAAGCGGCATGAAGTGATTGGTTTTGTCAGGGTGTGAGTGTGCCAGGATGAGAACAAGACAAGGGGAGGGGCCTGTATGTGTGTTTGTGTGCGTGGGATGGTGTTTTCTCTGTTGGATAGCTAGCTACTGATCACTTCTCATCCCATACAAACGGTTTGACAAACACTGGACATGGTCTCCTTCAACAACCTAGCCCCCCCACCCCTACTACTAATTTCTGCCACAGCCGTTTCTCATTATAAGCGCTCTCTATTCAATCCCACAGAACGCCAGTAGTCATTTTGTCTAAAGGAGAAAATCAAAGCTGTTTTGCTCAATAAGCTTGGAGCCGAAGAGATACAATTAGAGCATTAGTCATTCCTTTCTGCTAGGAGAAATTCAACAATCAAGCTGCTACTAATGTGACTTTCACTGCTGCCTGTGGTTTAGCAGAAAACCACACACCAGCCATTAAAAGTACCTTTTAGTCCATCTGGCCAATCACCTGTCCTTACCATGCTGTAGCAGGTGATTGGGGCAATCGAGAACCAATCCCAGATTGCTGCTTGCCAGTGGGCGTGTCTCTGGCATGGTGGATGATAGGGAAAGCTGCAGACCACACCATGGTTACAACTTGTACTCATGCACACACACACACACACACACACGCACATACGCATGGAGACGCGTATGTCTGTGCGTACGTATATACTGTACACACAAGCATGGACACATACATGTACAGTACACAAAAACGCCCACCCACACACACATATATACAGTATATATATACACACAGATGCACGCACACACACACACACACCCTTTCTCCCTCCATGCTACATTATGCAGGAGCACTCTGTCTAATAAATCTTTTTAGCTAATGCATTCCAGATGGAAGCTGCATCTCAGCAGTTTAACCTTCCTAAACCCTTCCAAAAATCCCTCCCTCCCTCCCTCCCTCTCTCCATCACTCTCTCCATCCCTCTCTCCATCCCTCTCTCCATCCCTCTCTCCATCCCTCTCTCCATCCCTCTGCTCCATCCCTCTGCTCCATCCCTCCCTCTGTCCTTCCGTCCGCTTCCACCCATCCATTTATCTGGTCTTGATTGAAACTGCATCTGAAACTCCTGGTGTTAGTGGTGTTGCTGGCTGGCTAGCTGGCTAGACCTGTGTGACTGCACAGACACTGGGGCCATCGAACCTGTCAAAACAACTGTTCTTTACTGTTCTACAGTACTGTACTGGACTGTACTATGTTACTGTTAGTAACATGAGCTGCTTGTGATCGGGCTGTATGTATCGTGTGTGTGTGTGTGTGTGTGTGTGCGTGTGTGTGTGTGTACACCCCAATAGTCTCTGAGAAGACGCAGCAAGATCCAGACCCATAAAATAAAACCAGAGCTTGTCGATCTATCTCACGCCAACCAGAACTTGTTAAATCTTTAGATAAATAAGCTGCAGAATTGATTTAAACTTGTTGTAGTCACTTTGCCAGACGTCGATAAGAGGCTGGAATATCCATAGGTTTGTCCATAGTAATTATGACTCTAGAGAACTGCTGCCATACCATTAATCTCTCCCTCTCCTCGCCTGCCCGGAACCATCTGTCCTTATTGACAGGATATGATGACGCACGGCAGATAATCCATACCTGGATGTGACCACGGGACACACTGGAATCAGGGAACGCGTTCTCGCGCCAAGTGAAGAAATATGCATGCACGTACATAAAACTAAAATGATGGTAGATTCCAGAAGAGAAAGAGAGAGGGTTGGACCAGGCCTGTCCGGGCCCATGTGTCCGTGTATTCACAGACCACATCAGCCAGTTGGTGGTGGGGTTTGTTGTGTCTGCGGGGCAGCTGTGCGGTCTCTTTGGAGTGCTCGAGGTGGGTGTGGCTTGTTTGAATCTTCCAAGACTCTTCCTGTACCACTCCTGCTGTCATGACTAATGCTGCTGCTGCTAATTCTGAATGACAGTTGTGTAACAAAGGGTTGTGGTGTTGTTCACTTTCTGACCAGTAGGGGGATCCGTGTTAACAGCAACACATGCAAAGGGGAAGTATGTGAGACACTGGTGCAGTCAGTAGTAGATGATCAACTGTCGCCTCACCT
The DNA here is from genome assembly GCF_054491055.1 of Hypomesus nipponensis. Taxonomy (NCBI): domain Eukaryota; kingdom Metazoa; phylum Chordata; class Actinopteri; order Osmeriformes; family Osmeridae; genus Hypomesus; species Hypomesus nipponensis. The sequence continues at coordinate 15,037,352 of NC_140363.1, forward strand.
AAGATCTTTCAATATGAGAGGCCTGACACACTACTATCTAATCCGATGCAGCTGGAGTAATGCCTTTTCTGTCTGTCCTTTCGGCCAGCCTGGATTCATGCCTGCATGTCTATTTTCTTTCCTGTTGCCTGTCTGTCTTTCTCCCCTTCCCTGCCTTCCTCCCAGGCCTGACTGGCTGTCTGTCTGCCTGTTTGTGTCTGTCTGTCTGCCTGTCTGCCTGTCTGCCTGCTGTCTGTCTGTCTGTCTGTCTGTCTGTCTGTCTGTCTGTCAGTGGACATCCTTCTCTCTGGCAGCACCGCTCTTCCGCCCAAATGTTACCTCAGATCTCTTCTACCGCCCTCATCAATCTTTAACGGCATCCATCTGCACCTTCACACACACACACACACACACACACTCACACACGCATGCACACACACACGGCAGAGACCCTGCTTTCCACCTGCCTACTTCCCACCCACCTGCCGGATCTTTCTCTTGCTCTCTGTTCCACTCTCTCTCCCTTTATCTATCTGCGCCTCTTCGCTGGTTGGCTGGCCAACAGGCTCCATATGTCCTCTTTATGGACTTGCCTGGGGATAGGAGCAATGTGGGGGTGTCAAACCTCCGTTACAGGGGGGAGGACTTAGGGCGAAGCGCGGGGTCAGAGCTATAAAGCACTTCCAGGTTGAGAGGGGCTAACGTCTCTGTTCTTGCCCAGCAAGGGAGCAGGGATGATGACCAGGGCAGCGGCAGCATTTGTCTTCATTCCCTGTGACTGTCCTCATGCCTTATTATTACTGGCTGTCAGGAGAGGGGGATGGTAGGCGGAGAGGAGGGGGAGGAAGAGGTGGGGAGAAGAGAAGGGGGGAAGAGGGGAGGAGGCTATGTGTGGTGTAGTGTCCATCATTGAAGACAATCGGCGCCGTGGGACCCACCCCCCCCCCCCCACCACCACCCCACCCTTTCTGCTCCGTCTCTCTCTCACACATACAAAACCCCACCCTTGTGGATGTTTGATTGGAGAGCCACCCTGGTAGTGAACCGGGACATGACGCCTCTTTTAAATATTTGCCCAGCCCAGAGGGAGATGGTTCAAGGTCAGTGGGCTTTACTGCTCCAGCAAGACCGAGAGGAGAGAGAGAGAAAGAGAGAGAGAGAGAGAGAGAGAGAGAGAGAGAGGAAGGCTGGACTGAAAGGAAAACAGATATTGTATGGACAGACACACACGCAATGCTAGACACACATATACACACCCGAATACGCGCACACAGACACACACGCCTGATGGTTTTATAGACCTTCTGTTCAGGATCCTGGGGTGATTGAAACAGTAACATCCTCACAAACAACCCCATAACCCCAGCCCTGTCCTCCATCTCCAACCTGCATGGCTACCTCTGCCCCTCACTCCAGACAGAGGAGAGAGTGTGTGTGTGTGTGTGTGTTTCGGACTGACCCTGAGGTGGAGAGGTTTGGCTGATCAGGAGTCTGGAGACTGAGAGCACTGTGAGCTGGTAGAATGCTTGTTAGGAAAATATGACATCATCAAACTGTCTCAAAAAGTGGAGAAAAAAAACTATTTCTATTGAGACTTTTGTTGAGAAGACACTAGTTGAATGTGTTTAATATAGATTTTAGCAAAGAGAGACGCAGAAATGAGAAAGTGACCGAGTGAAAAGGGAAAGAAGACAGAAACTGTGAGAGAAAGAGTGGTTGATAAACGGGAAAGTGAGGAGAAAGTGTTTAATATATAGAGAGAAATAGAGAGGAAAGAAAATGGGAGAGGAGATGGAGGCCAGTTTGAATCCGATGATGAGATCACTTGTCCTCCAGTCCAGCAGGGAGCAGTGTACTGGGACAGGTTAGCTGTGCCAACAGACCAGGTACAATAATGTACGATACAGTCATGTGGGTAGGTCTGTGCCTGACACGTCTGAATGTGTCGTTTTGCTGTGTTACATGCATCAGCCGTATCCACAACAATCACCCTAAAGCTTCACCAGGTCCAGATTTATAAGGAGTGTTTCTTAAGTGAAAATCACGTCGTTAAAACACAACAAACCAACAATAAAATTCAGAATGAAAACAAATGTGTTTTGTTCCTTGTTGCCTGTGTTAGACACACACTGCTACAGCTGGCTGGGGCTCCCCTGCGGAAAAACGATAAAACAACACACACATGCGCACACACACACACACAAACACACACGCACACACACACACACACACATACTCCTCTGGTGCCTTGTTCCATGCTTTGATGCAATTAAAAAGCAACATTAGTTCCAGGAGCAGTGGGGAGCTCTTGTTCCAGAGCCATCAAGATGGCGCTCCGAGGTGTTTACGATTCCTCCATGACACATTCTACTGGCTGTAAAATTCTGGACTGTGATAGGCTGAGCCAAGCAGAGAGGCAGGACCAATGATGGCTTGCCAGGGAACATATTCTAAGCACATTTACTGTTTAGGAAGATGTATTAAATCAATTGTGAGATGAAGATGGAAAGGGGTGGGAGGGTCATACCAGGGTCACCAGCATAAAGGCTGGAGGTTCAGCCCCTCAGTAATGACAGTTTGAGAGAGCAACACAAGCGGTGCCAGAAATGTGAAAGAGCTGATTTTACAGTGAACTCACTTCAGACTATCAGCCACTCTGTGCAGTTAGGTGTCAAGTTAACTACCTGACATTTCGCTACATTCATGAGTCACATTTTGTCAATTATTCTTAAAATTCAGGAGACTCAGCTTTGGAAAAGCTCGATCTGCTAATTGAACCCTAAAACCAGCTCCTAGATGCTGCATTAGATGAACTAGAGTTGTGTTAGGGCTTGTTATCCAGGCAGAGTTCATGCTCGTTAGTCAAGGAGAGTTAGGGCTTGTTAGCAAGAGAGGGTTAGCTCTCGATGGCAAGGAGGGATGGAGCTGAAAGCAGGAGAGGCAGGAGACTCTGGGGAGAGGAACAACTTTCTGGTCTGATCAACATCAACACTCCGCCACTTCCTGTTAATCAGAAAGCAGAACGATGGAGAAGGTGTGTGTGTGAGAGAGAGAGAGAGAGAGAGAGAGAGAGAGAGAGAGAGAGAGAGAGAGAGAGACAAAACATGATGGATTTTAATTTCACAACCGAGCCTGCCACAGCTAAAGGTGAGAACAGAGAGAGAGAGAGAGAGAGAGAGAGAGAGAGAGAGAGAGAGAGAGAGAGAGAGAGAGAGACAGAGAGAGAGACTGTGAAAGAGAGAGAGAGAGAGAGAGAGAGGGAGAGACTGTGAAAGAGTAAGAGAGAGAGAAAGAGAGAGAGAGAGAGAGAGAGAGAGGGGGGATTGAGACAGAGAGAGGTTTCCCGTCTCAAAAGTTTCCCAGCACCAATCACACGCCAGACAGGAGAGCCGTACCCACAATGCCTCTGGGGAGGGCCCGCGCCAGCTGCCTCACTGCTGTGAGCCCTGGCTCCTGGCCCACAGTGCAGCGCTCCAGTCAGAGTGCACGACAAGCCAAAAGCGAGGAGGCGTTCCCATTTCATTAGCCACAATTTCTCTCCTGAATGCTTATAATTATGAGGAGCGAGTCAGCTGGGTGACGCTGGAGAAGGTTCACTCAGGAAGGATCCTCCGGTTTGGTAACAATGTTGTATCTCTCCTGACTGGGTCCAGCACACTCACTCCCAGCCATTACAGCTGGGGAGGGGAGGATTTGAATAACATTGAATGGATTTCAATGCTCTCATGATGTTAAGCAATTGGGGAGAGTGTTTACATTATAGAAGCTGAATGTATTGTGTGTTTATGAATTCTTAAAAACAGGCATTTGATATTTGATTAGAATGATACTCATACCAACCAGGCCTCTATTCATCTTCCGGCAACATGGACAAAACTGATATATTTGGGTGGTACAATACTTATGAATAGCAGAGCGTGGGAGATGACAGAAAGAGAGAGAGAGAGAACGAGGGAGGGTAAACAGAGAGAAAAGAAGGGGAGGAGAGGAGGAGAAAATCCTCCCCATCTCCTTTACAGTAAAACCTCCCATTAATCCACATGCTCACAAGTTATAATGAAATTATTCAGCAGGATCCGATTCCTTAGTGGCAGCACAAAGAGAGCGGAGGAATGAGAGGATTAATTTCCTTCTGGAGGATTTGGGCTCAGTATTTGGAGACAGAGGTTTACCCCCCCCCCCCCCCCCCCCTCACCACCTCTTCCACACAGCCCCGTTGTTAGACCGTCAGACAGCCACACTAACACGTACACGCTCGCTGACCATGCGTCCTGTCGAGCCTCACATGGGAGCGTTCCTCTGTCCTTCCAACTCCATCCTTCCTGCCCTCCTTTCTTCCTTCCTTCGCTCCTTAATCAAACGGGACTGTAATCTCAGGGCCAGTCACTGCACTGTTCTCATGTGTTGCTATGCTTTATAATGCTATTGTGCTCTGATCACACATTGTTAGGGATCACACACACACACACACAGTCTTGTTTTGTGAAATATCCAGAACTAGAGAAGCTTGTAGTGAAGATCAAGTACTGCTGTTCTTCTGTCCTCAGTCTATTGTGCGGGGGATGATGTCAGCGGCCTCTGATGTTGACAGTGGATCTGAGTGCTGGTCCTCAGGGTCACACAGACACAGCAGGACCAGAGTGACAACACTGACACTGAGTCCAGGAGCCGCATAGTAATGAGAAAGTAGAAATGTCGGCTAGGGCTGAAACCAAATGAGTGACTGCCTCCTCACAGCAGCCTCGAACTGTCCCAACTGTTCTGAGATCTGTTGTAAACAACCAGCTGCCTGATGTATTTATCAGTTCCCCAGGAAACTCAGCTGATCTTAGATCAGAGTTGAGCTGTTGTTAGATAGAGATGTTACGGTAGACTCTTGTCTCAGCTCTCATCTTTAGGACAGGGCTGCACTGTGCTGGGGATGAAGGGAGGGCGAGTGAGAAAGAGAAAATGGGGAAACAGAGAAAGAGAGAGAATGAGTAAAAAAAAGAAAAAAAGACTAACTGAATAGGAGGAAGGAGGGATGAGGGATGAGGGAGAAGAGAGAAGTGAGGAGGGAGGGACAAAAAGGGAGAGGTGAGGAGGGAGGAGGGTGAGTGGTTCTCTTTTGGGATGTTAGTCCAGTGCTGAGGTGAAAACAGGCCCTCAGCCTGTTGAAATTCGTCAGGTACCTCAAGGTTGTTATCTCTCTCAGATCAACAGCAGGGGTCAGAGTTCACGGCTGCCAGAGTCTCCCTGGTGCCCCCCCCCCCCTCCCCCACTGTTGATTGACAGCAATCAGGCTCCCCTGCCCTCCCCCCGCCCGTCACCCAGGGAACAAAGTGGGGGTCAGGACAGTGGTTGATTTCATCTGTCATTTTTAATTATCCAAATGATATTCACACAGCCAACCTTGGCCATCCATCAGGGGTATGACATTACCATACACAATGTTTGTTTAAAAGACTGGGCCTATAAAATCAAACAATTAGGAATGCAGACAAGCCTTGCTATTGACTGCATAAATAATAAGACCTGCCTTTTTTCTTTTTTTCCTCTTCTTCAACTCTCTCTCTCTCTCTCTCTCTCCCTCTCTTTCTGTCTCTCTCTCTCTCTCTCTCTCTCTCTCTTTCTCTCTCTCTCTCTCATTCTCCCCCCCCCCCTCTCGCTCTTCTCCTCTGTCCGAATTCCCCCTGCTAATGAATCAGAGGATCGGCATGCGTGTGTATGTGTGTGTGCTGTGTGTGTGTGTATGTGTGTGCGATAATCAAAATGCGTCGCTCAACGCCAACCGTTGACCTTTACTCCCTGAGTTTCCAGGATGACGTCAGGTCATGGTTTCTCGGAGGCTAGGCACACGGTGTAATACAACTGCAACACCGCTGTGTGTGCGTGCATGCGCGTGCATGCGTGTGGGGTGCGTGCTTAGTTGTCCATCTCTGTACAGATAAAACACGTTCTCATGTACTGCATTGGAATCAACAGTAAAATTAGACTTCTCTAGCCTGTAGAGAGAAATGCAAAAATAATTGTACTACTCGTACACTTCTAGCTACCCTCTACCAGTCATCATCCGGTGGGAAGTTGCCATTGGCTGGCTGTGGCCGACGAACCAGCGAGGAACCAGCGCCAGCAGGCCAGCCAACTCAGGATCTCCAGTGGGCCACCAGTCTACCTGCTCCCCCTCACCTGTCTAGCAGGAGCCTGTGTCTCGCCTGCACCCTCCCAAAAGCTCCTCATCTGCCACCTGTCTGAGAGCTGAGTCGAACCTGTCTGTGCTAACCTGGCTACCTGTCTGTCACCTGCCACCTGCTCAACACCTGTCCCTCACCTGTCTACCAGCCTAACAGCTGTGTTGCATTTGCCACCTGTCTCACCTATCTTCCTACCTCCTCTATCCTGTCACTCACCTGTCTTCCTGTCTCTTTCAAGATGGATAGATGGATAAATAGATGGGTGGATAGATGGGTGGATAGATGGATGGATGGACAGAGAAATATACAAATTGATTTTTTAAATTATGACTCTTTGATTGAGACAAAGGCCTGAACACTATCCACACAATTATATATTTGAAACAGATTCATGTAGAGCATAATATAAATCAAATTCTAGGATCTTTGATACATTAGCCGTGGTGTGTTAGTTCCAATGCTAGTGGCTAACGGCAGCTATTTATCCAGCTATAGAAAGCACACTTCCTCTGTGAAAGCACACCACTGGATGTATGTGAAAGATATAAATGACGGGTGCTAAACAACAGTACACATACTTAACATAAGCCATTCATTACATCTGGGTGTGTGGAAGCGAGTACGGTGTGTGTGTCTGTGTGTGTGTGTCTGTGTGTGTCTGTGTGTGTGTGTCTGTGTGTGTGTGTGTCTGTGTGTGTGTGTGTGTGTGTGTGTGTCTGTGTGTGTGTGTGTGTCTGTGTGTGTGTGTGTGTGTGTGTATTGGAGCAGGAGAAGCTGATCTATCAGAGCTGTCTTGAAGCCCATCACTTGTTCTGGCCAGTGTCATGAATGATGCTTTGTCTGTCACAGGCCTGGCCAGCATGGAGATGAGGAGAGTGTGTGCATGTGTGTGTGTCTGAGTGTGTCTGTGTGTGTGTGTGTGTGTTATGTAAATTCCGCTCCCATTATGTTATGCAGGCTAGTGAACCACAGCGAGAAGGGCTCTGACATGTTTGCTTTCAACAGCAAATGAGTAAACAAAAAGCAGAGGTGTGCAGGAGAGAGATGGAGGTTTTCCACCAGCACCATGACAACCTACGGAGCTGACCCTGCAGCCTCAGACCTACCCCACCTGGCTTCAGGCTCCACCATACCCCCACCTTGTGTGTGTATGTGAGTGTGAGTGTGTGTGTGTGTGTGTGTGTGTGTGTGCTCTCTGTTAACAAGAGCCATGACAGATCCCCTTCCATGCTCTGTGTCTGTACGCTTGACTAAGACCGTCTTTTCAGATTTCAGAATAATCTTCCATCGCACCGCACTGATCATGGATAAATAACAATATCAAACTATGGCGGGGAAAAACAGAGGGGGGGAGGGCAGAGGACAAGAGGAGGGGAGATCAACAGAGAAAGAATGAAGGGAAAGGAAGGGAGGGAGGGAGGTGAAAAGATGAAGAAGAAAAAGATGAAGAAAGAGCTGAGGAAGATATGAGGAGATGCGGAGAGAGATGGACAGAAAAAGAGAGACGTGGTAAGAAGAGAAGAGGGAGAGGAGAAAAATAGAGGAGAGAAAAGAGGGAGAGATTTGGTGCTTCAGTAAGAAGGAGGAACAACAGGATCGGTTCTGGTGACAGAGGTTCACGACCAGAAGAACCAAATCTATTATCCTTCTGCATAGATAAACTGAAGGAATGCCTTTATGTGTGTGACTGTGTGACAGACACAAAACTGTTGCACACTACACCACACACACACACACACATTCCTAGACTGTTTTGTCTACCTTCAGATTGCACAAATTCCCCTACACGTGCACAAAGACCTGTCACACACACATACACACACGTACCCGATTAACCTCTGGCTTTGGCGTAGATAAAAAAGAACAATGTGTGGGAGAAAGAGAGAGAGTATGTGAGAAGAAAAGACAATGTGTGTCTGTTAGAGAGATAGAGACAGAAAGAGAGAGAGAGATTGGTCAAGAGATTGGCTAATGGGCAGCTCTGGTTCAGGAGCTGCAGAGGAGAGGACAGGCCTGGGGCTGGGGCTGGGACTGGGGCTGGGGCTGGGGCTGGGGCTGGGGCTGCGGCTGGGGCTGGGACTGGGGCTGGGGCTGGGGCTGATGATGAGGGCCAGGGCTGTAGCTGACGCTGGGGCCGGGGTGAGAGCCGAGGCTGTGATGGGGGCTGGTGCCAGAGGCCTGGTTCTCCAGGGTAAAAAGTTGATCTGTTCCCACCAGAGGCCTGGAGCCGTGATGGTGAATGCTTCTTTATTCTCTCTTTATTCTTCATCTGCTCCACCAATCAACCTGCCATTACAGGAAGTGACAGCTGCGCACAGGCCGGCTCAGAGAAGCCGCGGCCGGCTCCTCCTTGATGTTATGCAAATGCAAACAGCTGTCATTTCAGACACAACGTTCCCGCGCTCGCAGCTTCCACCGGCGTGGAGATGGAAGGGGTTTGAAACGACGTCTTTAAAAAAAAAAACGAAAAGAAAAAAACAAACTCTGGAGCACTATTATCACACAAGTCCGTGCCCGGGGAAACAACAAACGATGTGGAGAAACAAACAAACGTGAGGAAGAAACACCGGCAAGCAAACAAGATGACAAAGGAGAAGTGGAGATGAAAGGAGGTCTGTGTGGACCTGGAGATGTGAGCTCATCAACAGGCGTCTGCTCGTCCTCTACCCTCTGTCCTGCCACAGGTGCTGATAGAAGTCACACACGCTCACACACACACACAACTGATACTGACACACACACACACACACACACACACACAAGAAAAGAGGCACAAACACGTCTGTAATTAGCGCCCTTCTGTTCGTTATAGCTGGTACCTTATTCATCTTCAACACCACATGGTGTTGTTCCTTTATCCTCTGATACACACACATCAAACCTGCCTTTAAAGCAGCTCTACAAACAACTTCACTGCTTCTGAGGAAACTTTTCAGCGTCACACCTCATCCTTGGGACACTGAGGAGGGCCAAAGTGAAGCCATGATCACACACTGGTAGAGGAGATACTGCAGGCCCACTCACTACAGGACACAGGGCTGGGATTCAGGCTGGTTCACACACACACACACACACATGCTCACACACTCTCACACCTCACTGGGTCTCTGAGTCTCTGGTTGTGTGACCATGGTCCCAGTTACTATAGATACCTTTGTGTATGTGTCCCATTTGTTCCACCAAAAGAAAACTACATTCAAAACTGTAGTCTGCAGAAACAGCCAGGCACCCTGAATCTCCCACGTAACACTGGGGGTGGGGCGGGGGGGGGGGTCACATGGGGACAGACACAGTCAGCTCCCCTCTGCGATCTCTGCATATTCTATCAGTTAATTGATTATGTGCGTTGACAAACCTAGGTCGTAAATGTATTCAGCGTATTTGGACAAAACAAAGAGCACAGAGGGCTGGTCTCCATGCGAACTCCTTCCAGGTCAGTGAGGTCAGGAGTGCCAAAAGAGGCCAGAGGACAAAGGAGGCTGGGGAGGCCAGCCTGGACACAATGAGAGGACTGATAGGGTGCCAGAGCTCCAATCCCACCCCATTCACTCCCTCACTCACACACACACACACAGCACGATTAATCCCGTCACATGACCGAGGCCAGACAGCCATGCTGCCTTGGGACATCTATACTGCTACAGACACAACACTCGGTTGGTTTCCCCTCCCCCAAAACACCAACCCCCCCCCCCCCACACACACACACACACAAACACACACACCCCCACACAGCAGCCTGAGAAGGTAGGTAGGGAGTGTTAGTGATGGGGACCTCATCAAGGCCTCTCTCTTTATTAAGCCCTATCAAACGCAAGCCTAATCTGTCTAACATTAGCAGCAGTGCTCAACAAGTAATGACTGCCGTGCATTCATTATGACTTCATCTTACTCCAATCAATCACCAGCCGAGCATGCTTTCTTAAAATGTCATCCTAAAACTTTTCACAATCAATTAAGCCCAAGATTAATGAGGACAATTTGCCAGGAACAAGTCCTTTCCTCAAAAGGCCACGCCTGGACACACTTCCTGTCTGCTATTGATGTTAATTAGAAATTTCCGCTTCCTTGTCAGACACTTAACCTGGTGCCGCGGCAACGAGCGCTTATCGCCAGACAGCGGACCCCCCCCCCCCCCCTGCGCCTCAGCACACGTGCACAAGCGGCTTCCGTGACGTTTAGAAAGCGATCTGTTGTCTGTCGTCGATAATGGCTAGGGAGACATCTCCCCCTCCTCTCTCTACCTGGGAAACCAACGTGTCACTTCCTATTCACCGTCCGCTTAACAGGAAGCAGGAAGCCGGGCGAGCGGGTGGAGCGCGGTTGTCATGGCGATCTCCCGGGACGAGGGGAACCGGGGTATCTATTGCTCCACGCCGGGCTGGTTTCATGTTCACATCACGCATGACACACGTATGACATCACAATGTCCATCGCGGGGCGACAGGCAAGGTAAGGCTGTGTGAGTCCCCTGCAACCACCCAGCACCCTTACTCATCAAACACAAGACCAGATCTTTTAAGATTTGGGTTTTGAATATAAACCTGGCATTTATTCTGTTGCCATGCAGGATAAAAGGGTCATCAGATTATGATTTGTCCCGCCCCAAAAATAAAAAAAATTAAATACATTTTGAAGCAATGTAATTCCGGGGAAGGGGGGTGCGGGGAGTGTTGAAAAGAAGAAGGAATGTCAGAACAAAGGCATGGTCTCTAAGTATGGCTGGCAGCTTACACTGTCCTATCAGCAGTGCTATCTGATGGACTCCCTGCTCCATTGTGAAGGAAAGGAAGCCTGTGGGCCTATTATGTACACAGATAAGGACTGGGGGAGAGACTAACATGGCAAGCCACATGCTGAGCAGCCTCAGGGACTAATAGGGTTAATCATTATCATAGTTTCATAATTTTAATTTAATAACTCGACTTGGCTATGATAATGTGAAATTGTACTTGGCAGTACATCTAAAAAGAGGAGGTGGCGTAATCCCTTGAAATAATAATGGAAAGAAATGTTGAATTCTGAACACTACATACTGCGTAAGTAACAAAAGTGTGAAAAATGTATACGAAAATAAAACACTGCCAAAGACAACGTACAATGTGTTTGTGATTGTGCCAAATGACGTTGTATCCTTGGGCAAGGCACTTCACCCTACTTGCTTCAGGGAGAATGTCCCTGTACTTACTGTAAGTCGCTCTGGATAAGAGCGTCTGCTAAATGACTAAATGTAAATGTAATGTAAATGTTTGTGTGTGCAAGCAATCCTGTGTGTGTGTGTGTGGAGACAGAGTGTGTGTGTGTGTGTGGGTGTGGAGACAGAGTGTGTGTGTGTGTGTGTGGAGACAGAGTGTGTGAGTGTGTGTGTGTGTGTGGAGACAGAGTGTGTGAGTGAGCGTGTGTGTGGAGACATAGTGTGTGTGTGAGCGTGTGTATGGAGACAGAGTGTGTGTGTGTGTGAGCGTGTGTGTGGAGACAGAGTGTGTGTGTGTGTGAGCGTGTGTGTGGAGACAGAGTGTGTGTGTGTGTGTGGGTGTGGAGACAGAGTGTGTGTGTGTGTGTGTGGAGACAGAGTGTGTGAGTGTGTGTGTGTGTGTGGAGACAGAGTGTGTGAGTGAGCGTGTGTGTGGAGACATAGTGTGTGTGTGAGCGTGTGTATGGAGACAGAGTGTGTGTGTGTGTGAGCGTGTGTGTGGAGACAGAGTGTGTGTGTGTGTGAGCGTGTGTGTGGAGACAGAGTGTGTGTGTGTGTGAGCGTGTGTGTGGAGACAGAGTGTGTGTGTGTGTGAGCGTGTGTGTGGAGACAAAGTGTGTGTGTGTGTGAGTGTGAGAGTGTGTGTGTTCTCTCAGTTCCTACCTGTAGTATGTGGCTCCCAAGGTGTGGCTCGAAGATGTCTGAGGCGACAGCAGTAGGAGCTCTCCTCCGCTGGTTGCCGATAGCTACACACACGCACACACACGCACGCACGCACACACACACACACACACACACACACACACGGGACAAGACAGAAAGACAGGAAGACTCCAGGTAAGACACACACACGTACTGGCGAGGAGGGAGGGAGGTGTGTATGTATGTATGTATGTAATACACTATGGACATAGAAACACAGACACAGATATAAATCGTGTCAATACGGTAACATTTAACACAGAAGATTCAGACGTTCAGTAGTAAACATATATGTAAATCATTTTTATATCATTCTCTGCCTGCAAAAAATGTTGCTATTATTGAACTGTTGATTTGGAAAAAAAGAAAGATTGCAGTTTCAAAGTTTTTTATTATGTTATGGGACTAAAATACATTAGTTTTGCTGGTGAGTCTGCATTGAATAATATTTTGTCTATTTTATTAAGAATACAAAAAGAAAAAGCATCACTCCACAGCAATCCAGCTTTTTTTCTTTGATTGAATCTACTTATTACAGTCCTAGTCAATAAAGCTTCCAACATTCAAAGTGGCTTTCTTGCAAAATGAAACAGCTAAAAGAGAACACAAAATATAAAATCCAGCCAGCGGCTCACCTGGGACAGGCTGTGAACACACACACGCATACACGCACCTGCTGACTACTACTAATCTTGGAGGGCAAGACATCTTTCAATAATGTACATATTTGGAGAACACACACACACTTTTAAAATGTGTTATTTTAATTTACCCATCCACACGCACCCACCCACAAACACACACACCCACACACACGCACACGCACACACACACACACACACACACACACATAAAAACACATTATCCAGCGTTGTGCATATTCAAATGGCTGATTGCTACAAAGCGAGCCGGGGGTTTAAAATGAGGGATTATATCATGGCATTGATTCTGCCGCCGTGGCAACCACAGAACGCTGCCCCCGGGTGTTTTTTCAAGACCAGCAACTTAAAAGTAGCGGTGGAGGCCCGACGCGGCGTGGCTGTTGAAAAAGCGCCTGCGGTGATTTCAGACTTAACAGAGCCTGTCCCAACAGGCCTCATTACAGGGAGTTTTATAACAAAGTGTTCTGTGCTTAATTTTCAGAGCTCAGCCTGGCGTCGGGGTAATGTTGCTGAATTAAGTGCAATTAATGATGTAATAAAAAGCCCTGAATGGCCATTAAAGAGTCTCAAAGAGCGGGCGGCAAACAGGGTCTCCCCTGGGAGGGTCCAGGGGCAGGAGTCAGAGAGGAGGCCTCAGGTGGGCCTTGGGGATGATAGGAGGGAGGGGGTGGAGAGGGGGTCAGAGAATGCAGAATGAGAGGCTCGTGTCCTTGGGTGCCTCCCCAGGTTCAGCCGGCTCCAACCTGGCCCATCAGTGGGCTGCGGCCAGCTCCAGCCTGGCCCGGGGAAGCAGGCCCTGCAGTTATGCTGCGAGCGTTTAGCCCCTTCCCCTCCCCCAGGACCAGCCATGCCAAACAACATGGGCTGGAGAGACAACAACAGCAGGCCGCCAGCCCTGGAGACACACACACACACACAGGGAGGCATGTGCAGGTGTGCACACACTTAAACAGATACACACTTACAAATACACACACACGGGCAGGAGGGTGATTACAAACAAGGTTGAACCTGCTGGGTAACCCCCCAAAATAACAGTTCTACATGACCCAGGCACAAAGGCACAGCAGAGGGAGCTAGAAGCGTTTAGCACTGCCTTGTTGCAGACACAGACACACACACAAGCATGGAAGCCATCGTATACACTGGAAGTCACCATGTGTAAACAAAGTCGACCAGGGATGACAACATACTTAACTGTAACAAAGACTGTACCGGAACACTAGCTCATCTCGGCTCTCACGTCACCTCACCCCCCCCCCCCCCTCTCTCTCTCTCTCTCTCTATCTCTCTCTCTCTCTCTCTCTGTCTCTCTCTGTCTCTCTCTCTCTCTCTCACTCTCACTCTCTCACTCTCTCACACCATCTCTTTCTCACTCTCCCAATCTCACGATCTCACTCTCTCACTCTCTCACTCTCTCACACCATCTCTTTCTCACTCTCTCGATCTCACTCTTTCCATATCTCTTCTGTCTCTCTCTTCCACTCCCCCCACCCCACCCAACGTACCGCCACTAAAACAGACAGCTCATGTAGAACAGTCAGAAGTATCACAGAGATCAAAGTGCTCTCGACCAACTTCAATTATCATCTTCTATACTCCATCTGACACCATGGTGGAAATCTTTTTTTCCTCTCCTCCACAATGGTCCTTCATGATCACAAGCCTCTGCGCTGAAAACCCACGCGGCCCATGGAAATCACTGACAGATCGCTTTTATATGCGGAAAACTCCCTGACCTTGGGGTTCTTTTCAAGCGGGAAACTATGGGCGGTTAATATTTTATAATGGAGAAGTTAAAATGTTAAAGTGGTGCAGAGGAAGCAGCCACTCCGGCCACCTTGAAGACTCTCCTGCCTGTGGACCACTGCTTAATAACACGGACATTAGCAATTCAGAGCAGTGCCTTATGGGTAGAGATGGCCCTTCACCTTAAAGTCTGTCACCCCCCCCCCCCACACACACACACACACCCAGCTCTCTCTGACACACACATTCAGACTTGCACTCACACACACACACACACACACACACACACCCCGCCCCTCTCCCCCACCCTTGGTTAAGACACAAACTGGCCTAATAACACCATAACACACACATGCACACACCTCACTCTGTCTACTGTAAGGTGATTAAAATGTTAAAGAGCTGCTGGCAGTGATTCCATGACGTTGGGGGCTAATTCTGTCCCTCTGGTTTCTCCAAATCATAAATGCAGATTAACGAGGGAATTTGGACATGTCTCTCCTCCTGTTCAATGTCATTAAGGAGATCCATAAAAACGCTAGTCAGGCTGTATAAAACACAGCCACGACACCTGTGGTAATACTCTCAGAGGTAATGAGGGCCTTTCTGAAGCAGGCTAATGATGAGCCCTGGTTGTGCTGGAAGGAAGGTGTCACAGCAGACACATGCTCATGTAGCAGAGCAGGTTGGAGAAGACGCACTGGCCCTCCTGGGACAGTGTGCTACAGTGTGGTCCACAGGCCACTGAGGTGTCTTTTTGGTCTAATGCAGGGGTGTCAAACTCCGGTCCTCGAGGGCCGCTGTCCTGCATGTTTTAGATGTTTCCCTGATCCAGCTCACCTGATTCTAATGAATGGTCGTTATAACAACCCATTTAATTGAATCAGGTGTGTTCGAGCAGGGAAACATCTAAAACATGCAGGACAGCGGCCCTCGAGGACCGGAGTTTGACACATGTGGTCTAATGGTAAACAGACAACCGTAGGTCAATACACGCTCGTTTCAATTGACAGAAAGGGACATCGGCCCTGTCTATGTAAGTGCTTATTATTCATGAGCAGCTCAAATCAAGCTGAGGAACAGTAGCTAAAGATGATATATCCTATTACAGTACAGAGCCCAGAAGTGATATTGCTATTTAACGTTTGGAGTTGGGAGATGGCAGAAATAAGAACTCTGAAAATGAAACGTATGCAAACGAGATGAACAGTGTAATGTAAACTAACAGTGTTTCACGATGCAGGATTTCAGCTTCCATCCTGCGCTCTCCATATTTCCTGTCTCAGTCTAATGCAGCCTTGTCACAATAGCTTCTGTTGCATCGCTGCAGTAAACACTATTTGATTCTCGGTACAGTGGCAATTTCAAAAACCCTGGCGCTTGATTTGAAAGTCAATTTAACTTTCAGTTTTTATAAGTCAACATTATTGCTATTGTTAATTTATTTCTCATTTAATGGAAAATTGGTAACAGCGGCCCCCTGACTGTCATTCCACATCTGTAGTAATTCCTCCTGAAGCATTAGCGGTTAGCGCGCTAGCTCCTTATTCCCTCGCTACCCCAGGATTAGCGCACGGCTAAACGCCGTCTCCAGCGTCTAACCAGTGGCCTGGGGACAGGTACTGTTACACAAATTGCCAATTCAATTAGCCGGGTGTAAAGGCTGAAATGGCAGCTGGCTGAGACAGAGGACATTTTGGCAAGTGTCAGCCCTGATCTATCAGCCTGTCAACGGCCTCACCATATGCAGCTTTCCAGTACGGATGTGTGACCATACCAGCAGGGGTGTGTGTGTGTGGGAGGGGGGGTGGGGTGGGGGGCACAGGGCATGTCCCCCTCCATATCTTCATGAAGAAGCCACAGTTGTCCTGGCAGTTATCTTGGTTGACCAATATTAAGTAAACCCTAGAGTATGACAGCTTTCCAAACCAATACAATGTCAGCTGGTATCATAGAGTCCAACCCGTTTGATGTCACACACTCCATCTGGAGACAGACTGTAAATAGGGTCATGAAAAGCAGGCCTCCTTTTATTTTAATTTAAAAGACAAACACACACTCAAATGACAATAAACCGTTATTTCCTGTCCTCTCTCCCTCTGTCTTTTCTTCTCAGATGGGCCCTGCCTTTGTCTTCTCCCATCCTCACTCTCCGGCCCAAACGCTTGCTCATCACAGGGAAAAACATTAAGTAATTTACTGAGCAAGTCTAATGATAGTTTCTGATAGACCTCTCCAGTATTCACTGCTCACTTAATAAGTCATTCACACCAAGACAGAGGCTGAAGCATTTGTTTTAATTAGTTTTCTCTCTCCAACGTTTTTCTAGCACTGCTGTTCAAGTTTTCATGATGACCTGTTTAATAATCCATGTTCATGATCTCTCTGCTCATTTATGACATCAAACTTTAACGTGGGTGGTTCCACACTAACGACATAGCTAGTATGGAGCAGGAGGGGGCAGAAGAGAGGAGAGGAGGAGGGCAGAAGAAGGAGAGGAGGAGAAAAGATGAGTGGAGAGGGTGATGGAGGGAGAGGAGAGGATAGGAGGGGCAGCTAGAGGAGAGGAGAGGTCTTCGGAACGGATAAACCCAGCCTAAATGACAGCTACTCTAGATCATTATTATGTGCCTCATTATCTCTTTTCTCTTGTTTTTCATGACATATTAACATGGAGGGGAATTCCGCAATTAACCGTAGCTGCAAGTCAGCTTGATAATAGGGTAGGTTGCTTAATAATTTAATATTTTTCGTTTTCCTGACACAAATTATTTTATTTTTGTTGCATTTTGCACCTTCAACCTTTGAATACAGAATGAACAACTAACTACAGTATACTATACAGCCAACAACTGATACAACAGCTTTTTAGCCTTATGTTTTAGTATGTGTGTGTATATCTGTCGTGTCATATAGAAATGTGTGTGTGTGTGTGTGTGCCTTTGTGTGTGTCTGACCCCTAACTGGGTGTGTCTATAACACGTGTATGTGTCGCGTACCGGTGTGTGTGTGTGCGCGTGTGGAGTGTGTATCGATGACTCAGTCTCGACCGAGATGCTAGATTAGAGCTTGGAGGAGTGCTCAGCTGAGAAGTAACTGTGTGTAGGAAGGGTTTGTAGAGGCAGTGGAGTCCCTGCTCAAGTGATTTGGTATTTCATCACGCCACCATTTCCCCCTCCTCATCACCAGTGGCCGGGTGTCAGATGGCCTGATAGGAGGGCGGGCTGAGAGCCCTGCAAGCTGACTGGGTGACAAGGACTGTCCAGACACGATTCATATCAAACCTCAAGGAGAAGAGGAGGAGGAGAGGAGAGGAGGAGAGCAGGACAGGAGGATATACTGGTTGGGCCATTCAGTTCCTTTCTATCTATTTTCTTTGTTTTGGCAAAAATACAATAGAGGATTGGGGGAGGCGTCTAGGTATGCTCTTATTCCGAAAGTCAGCGTTCACAGGACGTCTCTCCATTCTGTTGCCCGCATCACTGATGATAGGAAATGGATCAAAATACAGTCTGACATCTACACCATGGCCCAGACCCTCAGGCCTCCAGTCATCAATATCCACCCCTTCACTCAGTCTGAGCAGAGAAGGGGACAAGGAGAGTTGAAAAGGAGAGATAAGGAAAGGAGGAGATATGCAGAGGTGGAGGGGGAAAGGTGAAGATGTGGAGGGGGGAGATGGAGAGAGGAGCAGAGGAGAGGTGGAGGGAGGAGACAGGGAGAGGAGCAGAGGAGAGGGGGAGGGGAAGAAGTGGAGTGGGGAAAGTGAAGAGGAGGTGGGCAGGAAAGGGTGACAGCAGATGTTATTGACATGGAACAACACGATGCAGGAGGTCAAGTTCAAGGGGCATTTCTAACCAATCAATACACCCAGGAGAGCGGAAGGGAAGAAGTAATGAAAAATAGAATCTCATCTGATTTGGAAATGCATTCATTATGGCCTAACTGTGTTAGAGAGGGATATATAGACAGAGAGAGAGAGAGGCTGACAGAGAGAGAGAGATAAAGACAAGGAGAGAGAGAAAAAAGATGGAGAAAGAGATAGAGTCTGAGAGGGGGAGAGAGTGACTGGTGTGCCCTATGGCAGCAGAACGACAGCTAAACAAACAGTCCATTACTGAGCTGCATGCTGGTCCTGCTGTTAATCAGCTGCTCTGGGATGGAGATGCCAGGACAGCACTGGCCAACCTTCATTCTGGAGGACACACACACAGTTCTATATGACACTCAGTCGAACAGTGCCAAGAGATGGGAGACTGGAGACCCAGACACTACACTGCTGACACAACTGAGACACACTGTCTTCATACACTTCATAACCTACTACTCTCTCTCTCTCTCTCTCTCTCTCTCTCTCTCTCTCTCTCTCTCTCTCTCTCTCTCTCCCACTCTCTCTCTCTCTCTCTCTCTCTCTCTCTGTCCAACTCTCCTCTCTCTCTCTCTCTCTCCCACTCTCCTCTCTCTCTCTCTCTCTCTCTCTCTCTCTCTCTCTCTCTCTTCCTCTCTTTCTCTCACACACACAAAGCCTTTTTTCCATCCATTCCATCTCTTTTGAATCCCTACCTCTCCCTCCTCCCTCTCCCTTCCACCTTTTTCCTCCATGTCTAGAATCCTCCAGCTCTCTCTCGCTCTCCCTCATGTCCTCTACTCATGTCCTTGACTCCAACACACACCAGCTGGCACTCAGCCAAGTATGGAGACAGCAAAGATGATTACCAAGTCTGTGTGTCTGTCTATGCCTTTGAGTGTGTGTGTGTGTGTTTGTGTGTGTGTTTGTGTGTGTGTTTGTGTGTGTGCACACTATTGTAAGAGGGAGGGTC
This sequence comes from Hypomesus nipponensis, assembly GCF_054491055.1. NCBI lineage: Eukaryota > Metazoa > Chordata > Actinopteri > Osmeriformes > Osmeridae > Hypomesus > Hypomesus nipponensis. The sequence continues at coordinate 15,056,631 of NC_140363.1, forward strand.
AGGAAGTGATACCATGAGGAAGTCATAGAGAAAGAGGACAGCTGAGAAGAGAAATCAGGGGGTGTGATAGAATGAAGGTGGAACGAGAGAGAGAGAGAGAGAGAGAGAGAGAGAGAGAGAGAGAGAGAGAGAGAGAGAGAGAGAGAGAGAGAGAGAGAGAGTTGGAGAGATGGAGAGAAAGACAGCATGCAAGAAAAAGAGAGAGAGTGCAAGTGAGATGAGAGAGAGAGATACTGTAGAGAGTGGGAGTGCAAGAGAAAGAGAGAAAGAGAGTGAGGCGTGGAGACAGCGCCAGACAGTTGTCTCGTACAGAGCAGCAGATCAGCCTTTCCAACCACCTGTGATGTCACCTCAGGGAGGTAGTCGTTGAAACAGACAAGGATGGGGAGCGATGGATGGGAGGCATGCTGCTGTGCATCTGTCTGTCAGTGTGTGTGTGTGTGTGTGAGTGAGTGTTTACAGTGTGTAGTTGTGTCTAGTCCAGGACATGGAGTGGTGCAGAGAAGAGACAGAGAGGAGCTCTACTGTCTCAGTCTGACAAACAACAACATCAGAACTTGCTGAGGCAGAAAAATATTAGCACCAGGGAATGGAAAGCTGGCTGGCTGGCTGGCTGGTTGTTCGGAAGGTTGGCTGGCTAACTGGCTGGATCATTGGTTAGCTGGCTGGTTGGCAGGCAGGTTGGCTGGGTGACTGAATGGAGGGTTGGCTGGCTTGTGGTCTGGTTAGCTGGCTGAGGGACTAGCTGGCTGGCTGGTGGCCTGGCTGGGTGGTGGGCTGGCTGGTGGCCTGGCTGGATGGTGGGCTGGCTGGTGGCCTGGCTGGCTGGCTAACCCTGACCAGACATATCAGGTGACAGGATCCATTTTAGACTGGGATTACAGCAGAGTAGGATTATATCAGAGGGCAGGACAGAGAGTAATATCATGCCCTTTGACACTTAGATTAGGATTAAGGCATTAGAAAATAGTGAGATTGGCTTGGATGAAAGGGCAAGGACTCAAGCCCAGGTCTTTGACTGAGACAGGTCTTTGGCATTGGTCAAGAGCTACTGTAAGTAGATGGATACTTCAAACCTTAAAATGATATCCTTTGTTAAGGATAATCCACTTTTATAACACACTTGTCATTTGAGGCAAGGTCAAAGTGTTCCAGTGCAGTGCCAGTCCATGCAGATAAATGTAGGCAGACTCAGACCAACCTCAAGTGGGAAGCTGTTTGATACTGTGTTGTGTATGTGTGTGTGTGTGTGTGTGTGTGTAAGTACCTTGTGTTTATGACCATGAAAGTCACGGTCTCTAATCAGCGTGGAAATAGCAGACACACACAGTGGGAGGACTGAAACACTAAGGTGACCACTGCTGCTGATGCCATCTCATTACAGAGACACATTAGGCAAACAATGTCATGGTAACATGCACACAAGCACAACCATACATCTTTCTCTATCCTCCCCGCCATTGAATATGAATTCTGGAACTGGCTCCACCTTCCTTAGAGGATTTATCCTCTTCCAGCTCAAACAGGTCAAGATATGAAGGTGTAACAGAGGGTAATGAAGACATCTGCCATTCTTCAACTCTTTCTCTCTCTTCTTTCCCCTCTTCTCCCCCTCTGTTTATCTTTCTCTTGTTCTCTCTCTCTCTCTCTCTCTCTCTCTCTCTCTCTCTCTCTCTCTCTCTCTCTTTTGTGATCATGTGGTACCTCTCCGTTTCTACTTCCTTAAGTTTCTCCCTCCCTCTCTCTCTCTCTCTCTTTCCCTCACTCCCTCTTTCTCTCTTTTCGTCTTTCTTCTGCCCCCTCTTTTTCGGTCTCTCTCTGTCTCCCTGTCCATCATGTTCCCTCTCTCCGCCTCTCCCTAATGAGCAAAGCCTGGGGTAGGCTAGGGGAGAGGAACGTTATCACAAACTGCTAATGCACCACGCACAATGGACCTGTCTACTGCTGCAGAAACACATTGAGGCTCTATACAACACAGGAGCATCAGTGAACACACACACACACACAAAGATGTAACACACACACGACTGCCTAGTCGATGGGTTGGTGTGTGCTTCAGTCAGAATCAGAGACGCACTCCGGGGGAAACTACCTGAGCAGTAAAAATTAATGAACTCTGAACCGCTGAGCTCTGGTCTCGTCTCGGCGTGGAGTCCCCAGGACACGCCGCACGCTCCCACGCCTTCCCACAATCCATCCTGCTCCTCCTCAGCCAATTTTCATTTAAACGTAATTAAGGTCTGAAATGAACATTATGCATTAGATAAAATGACAGAATCCGCTGACTACACTAAGTGGGGGGAGGGAGGGAGGGAGGGAGGGAGGGAGGGAGGGAGGGAGGGAGGGAGGGAGGGAGGGAGGGAGGGAGGGAGGGAGGGAGGGAGGGAGGGAGGGAGGGAGGGAGGGAGGGAGGGAGGGACGGAGTACAATTGTAGCGGGGAGAGAGGGATAGGAAGGACGAGGCGACAAGAAATAATTAATAGCCATTAGGGTACAAGTCATCTTACTGCAAATGTTGAGTTAAACAGGAGGATTAGTTTCCTCATTGTGCTGGCTGGTCAGAGGTGATTTAGTAGGGGGCTCCTGCTATCTATTACACCCAAGTCAGATAGAGGAGAGGAAAGGGGGAAAAGGAGAAGAGAGGGGAGGAGAGGGGAGGAGAAGAGAAGAGAGGGGAGGAGAGGGGAGGAGAGGAGAAGAGAGGAGAAGAGAGGGGAGGAGAAGAGAAGAGAGGGGAGGAGAGGGGAGGAGAGGGGAGGAGAGGAGAAGAGAGGAGAGGAGAAGAGAGGGGAGGAGAGGGGAGGAGAAGAGAAGAGAAGAGAGGGGAGGAGAGGAGAAGAGAGGGGAGGAGAGGGGAGGAGAAGAGAGGAGAAGAGAGGGGAGGAGAGGAGAAGAGAGGGGAGGAGAGGAGAAGAGAGGGGAGGAGAGGAAAAGAGAGGGGAGGGGAGGAGAGGAGAAGAGAGGAGAAGAGAGGGGAGGAGAAGAGAAGAGAGGGGAGGAGAGGGAGAGGTACACACCATCTGAAGATGTATTCATGCAGTGTTCAGAGACAGTTAGGCAGGCTGAAGGAAGACGCAGGCCACAGTCTTATCACCGTCCGCACCTTATCTCTGTGTGTGTTTTCAAAGACACTTTATTAGTCCTGCAGGAACGCTGAACACACTACATGACCTCCACTATACCATACTGTAGCTATCTGGGATGAGTGTGTGTACTGTGTGTGTGTGTGTGTGTGTGCAGGAAAAAGAGCGCGAGAGAGAGATGAGAGAAGAAGCTGAAAGCGTTGCCCTTGGTGGAAAATTAGTAAAGGAAACTGTAGATGTGGAGATACTTAGAGCAGAGGGTATCAACAGGCTTCCCAGCCAACAGAGGTACAGACAGGCATAAAGAGGTATAAACAGGTACAGACAGAGGTACAGACAGAGAGATTTCTGTTCTGCAGTTGCTTCATCCCAGCTCTGCCTGAACCTACGTAGCACATTAAAGTATTTTGTCCTGGATTGCATTAGGCAGCCTGAAATTAATCTACCATTACTGAGGGAGAATTTAAGACTGCCAGGCTTTGAGGGCGACTGCCATAAAATAGTTTAACTGCTCTAGTGGAAACCTGATTGGTGGAGGCTGCCAGTGAGCGTTTTATCGTGTGTTAAAGAGAGGGGGGGGGGGAACATCAGCCAAGGACTTATTTTAGTATTGGCTGGTGTCTGAAGCGGGTGTAAACACAGCCTCTGGTACAGAAATAGACAGTCTTATAGGGAGGATTGCCATGCTGCACAGGGACTTGAACCTTGGCTCTCAAGCACACACTAACCAAAACATCTACCAAGAGAACAGCCTTGATGTAGATCATCATGGTCCCGTCCAGACCCCAGCCTCCCCAACTCTTGTGCGAGTCTAGCCTCTCCCCTCCCTCCCTCCCTCCCTCCCTCCCTCCCTCCCTCCCTCCCTCCCTCCCTCCCTCCCTCCCTCCCTCCCTCCCTCCCTCCCTCCCTCCCTCCCTCCCTCCCTCCCTCCCTCCCTCCCTCCCTCCCTCCCTCCCTCCCTCCCTCCCTCCCTCCCTCCCTCTTTTCCTCTTTTCCTCTTTTCCTCTTTTCCTCTTTTCCTCCCTCCCTCCCTCCCTCCCTCCCTCCCTCCCTCCCTCCCTCCCTCCCTCCCTCCCTCCCTCCCTTCCATTCCTCCCTCCCTCCCTCCCTCCCTCCCTCCCTCCCTCCCTCCCTCCTCAGGTCCATGTCTACAGGGGTCCATGCAGGAAAGAAGGTACATTTAGAAAACCATCTCTCCCCTCCCTTCTCCCGTCCCTTCTCCCGTCCCTTCTCCCGTCCCTTCTCCCGTCCCTTCTCCCGTCCCTTCTCCCCTCCCTTCTCCCCTCCCTTCTCCCCTCCCTTCTCCCGTCCCTTCTCCCGTCCCTTCTCCCGTCCCTTCTCCCGTCCCTTCTCCCGTCCCTTCTCCCGTCCCTTCTCCCCTCCCTTCTCCCGTCCCTTCTCCCGTCCCTTCTCCCGTCCCTTCTCCCCTCCCTTCTCCCGTCCCTTCTCCCGTCCCTTCTCCCCTCCCTTCTCCCCTCCCTTCTCCCCTCCCTTCTCCCGTCCCTTCTCCCGTCCCTTCTCCCGTCCCTTCTCCCGTCCCTTCTCCCGTCCCTTCTCCCCTCCCTTCTCCCGTCCCTTCTCCCGTCCCTTCTCCCCTCCCTTCTCCCGTCCCTTCTCCCGTCCCTTCTCCCCTCCCTTCTCCCGTCCCTTCTCCCGTCCCTTCTCCCCTCCCTTCTCCCGTCCCTTCTCCCCTCCCTTCTCCCGTCCCTTCTCCCCTCCCTTCTCCCGTCCCTTCTCCCGTCCCTTCTCCCCTCCCTTCTCCCGTCCCTTCTCCCGTCCCTTCTCCCCTCCCTTCTCCCGTCCCTTCTCCCGTCCCTTCTCCCGTCCCTTCTCCCCTCCCTTCTCCCGTCCCTTCTCCCCTCCCTCTCCCTATCCCGTACCCCTTGTGTACAGCCTGTATTGATCACTGAATGCCCATGAACAGGTGACATCAGCTTCCTCATCATTAACCACAACAAATATTCACGTTTTGATCTCCATCCCCCCCAAAAATGAATGCACAAAACAAACCCCACACCCGACACACAAACACATGAGAACAACACATGAAAACGACAGCAACGACCACAACAACATCTAAACAGGCACCAAAGCCTTCCTCAGAAGAACAGCTTCGTCTTGGTGTTTTTAACCGATTTACCATGGAGCCGTTTGGCACACAGGAGGGGAATGAGAAGGTGTTTCAACATTAGACACAGCCCCCGTAGTCCAAACAAGCGTTAGATGATTTCAAAAGGCCTTTTTATTGCACAGAGAGTGTTCAGTAGCAACAGCAGCTGAGGCTGGAGCAGAAGCAGTAACACCAGACTGGGGTGATCTCACACTCAGAAGTGACAGACCCCTACAAAGTGCTCAGTAATTGTTGTGATTATGCGCTTTGGAACAAGATAAAATGCTCCCTGCCTCGCCCCCCCCCCCCCCACCGCCCATTTTTTTCAGATGGCGTGACCTAATGGTGTGGACAAGGGAGGGGGGAATGTTTGTGAGGGGGTGTGTGAGGATGTGGGTGTGTGTATGGGGGGGTGGGGGGGGGGATTGGGTGATGGATTCTGGACTAAAACTAGAGGAATTGTGTGATGATGGAAAGATAAAGTGCAAAATAAAAGTCCTCTGATGCTAGCCTCAGATATAAAAAGACCAGTTCAGGCACGTCGAAAGCCAACGGAAAAGAGGAACCAAAGCAGATCAATCAAAGACCCAATTAAACAGACTGAGGACGTTTATTTCAACTTTTCTCTATTCTAAAAGCTTCCTGGCATCCCATTGTCTGTCTCCGACTCTTTGATACAGAGGACAGGCTGGCAGAATAGGAGGCTCAAAGCTGTTCTCAAAGCAACTCTCTGACCAGAGGGCCAGTGCTGCTGACTTGACACAAACATCTAACACAAGGGACATCTGATCAAGCACCACCACAACCCAACACGTCAGAACGGCTCTGTGTTGAATCAGACAGGACGACCTGTCGCGTCGCTGCTCCCTCTCTCGCCTCCCACTTCAGGAAACAGTTTGTACACAGGGCCGTGTTCTCACAACCTATTCTCCAGCGCCAGATAAGTTGAACCGGAGGGTGTATCACTGCGTCCAGACCAGGATCAGACAGAGTCAGAGCTGCCCGTTTGAAGTAACTACATTTCAGCTTGACTGTCCATGTTCCACTGCCTGCGTGTGGGAGCGGAGAAGGACCAGTGCAGTTTACAGCACATTTACATTTAAAAGCGGCCTCAGCATGCAATGTAAAATGTGTTGATTCGGAGGACTATCAGCTGTGAAATCGATTTAGGTGGAGGGCTGCAGGCGAGGCCGGGGCCGAGGGGGTGGGGGTGGGGGGGCAGGGGGTGTGGGGGGGGTTAGGGGGTGAGGGAGGGGGTGAGGCCACGGCGGTGGCAGTGCAGTGGAGGGACGAGGCGCCGTCCAGTCTTGGCCGGTCCAGACGCGTGCAGCTACAGGCTACCTCAAAAGGCAATTAGTCTGATTTCACATTCCCCGGCAGCTGAATAATTTCGTGTAATTTTCAGCCACACTGGATGGATGCCAAGTTAGCTGGAAAGCACAACCCCCCCAACCCCCCCAACCCCCCCACCACCCCCCCTTTACGCACCCCCCCCCCCCCCCCCCGAATCCCCCTGCCGCCTGTTTCTCTCTCCCTCACTCCATTCCTTGCTCTCTCCATCCCTCCGTCCCACCCTCCCTCCATCTCCCTCTCTCCTGGGCTGGTAATAATTTGGAAATCCTGTTGAAACACGTCTGTCTAATTACACGGGGATCAGCTCGCTCTGCTGTCCTCCCCCCTTCCTCCCCCCTTCCTCCCCCCGTCTCCCCTGCCACTCTTCCCTGCCAACCCCATCGTCCCTCAGGGGGTCCGGGTCACCTGTGGCCGCCATGCTTCCTGCACACCCCCCTCCCGCCACCACCCCCCCCTTGACTAATTTCATCTTAGTACAGTCCTGTCAGACATCTCCCCTGTTTCTGCGCTTTTAATCGATTAGCCCGACGACTCTATAATGGCGGTGCAGCTGCCAGCCGGGCATGTAGACAGGGATTCAGCCACTCTGGGACGATATCATTACTGGAGCCAGCTTACCTGGGCAGCTACAGTACCTGGCTACCATGCAACAACAGACACGCACAAAGTGAGACAGTGTAATTACTGGAGCTAGTCTTATGTGGGAATCAGCTGGCCTACAGAACAACCCAAATACTGGAACAGAAGTAAGAATTCCCCAATACTCCATAAGGTGTACAGTATGTGTACACATCTACACAGTCTCAAACTGCAGGAACGTAGAATGTTGCAGTGCAGTAGACGTGTCTTAACGTCTTAAGCTGCAAGGGAGCTCAGCTCACTGTAGGTGATTTACAGCCGGTGTGTGTATATCAGACGTGATTGTCAGCCAGTAGGGAGTGTCATTAAAAGACACCCAGAACATGTAATTAAGCTGTACATCTCACCCCTGGGTCTTAGACACACTACTTTACTATCCCATAATACTCATTACAACCACCCGTCTCTAACCAGCCTCTCCCCAGCCTCTCCCCAGCCTCTCCCCAGCCTCTCCCCAGCCTCTAGACCACTCTAGAGGCTGGAGCAGTGAGAGTAGGAGATACTCAGAGGCCAGATCCATCAGGTGGGTTATAGAAGTCAGGCTGAGCAATGTGCTGTCATGCACATTCATTATCAACATGTAGCTACATCAGGTCTATTAGACCAGGGCATAAATACAGACTCACTCAGGTAGCACTCCTCTCGGCTCTCTGATCTGTCCCTCCGTCTGCCGAGGCATAAATAATTACAAACAAAAAAGCCTGAATCATTAAGACTAGGATGGTGGTGATTGATACATAAGGCGTCTATGAGTAGGGTGGAGGAGAGAGAGAACAGGCATGGCACTTTAGAAAGTGTCAGCCTGAATTGATTTAACAAGTTTAATGTGTGCATCAATGTGGGACTATTACTGCTGGCCAGCTCCAGTGATGCTATTTGTTCGACTGGCAAAATACTGCTCTTTAGAATGAGTGCATTAAGGCTAAAATTGCAGAGAAAACCCTATTACAACTTTATTGCTGGTAAATTGGAACCAAACGTTGTCTGTATTTCAATTATTCTGAGTTACCCCAGAAATAAATCGATTTTGTATAGGCTCAATCACATAGGCAGTGATGAGAGAGGGCTTTCTGCTGCCTGGCAACCCAAGCCTGTTCTTTTGTCTTTCCCTCCAGCAATTTTCAAGAAATTGTAAATTAAGGCCTCTCTCTCTCTCTCTCTCTCTCTCTCTCTCTGAATCTACTACCGTCCACCGCCCGTCCCCTCCTTTCCTCCCTCTCTTTCTCTCACTATGCTACTCCTCCACCTCCCTCTCTCCCCCTCTCTCCCCCTCTCTCCCCCTCTCTGAGGTAGTTCAGTCTGAATCCGGGGCGCGTTGCGGGTGGTGTCATTTGCGACGCTTGTTTGTGTTCCACAGTTTAATCTCGCTCCGCGACCTTGTCAGGGACTCTCTCCCGCAGGGCAGCGGGGGACAAACACGCAGCCCCCCGTGTGAGGACAGAACGTCCCCCGTTCAGGGTCTCTGCGCTCGGGGACCCTCTCCGGTCCGTCCGCGGACAGGAAGGAAGCGAGCGAGACAGCGCCAGCACGAACCGCTCTCTCTTAACTGTGTATGAACTTCCCCGTCTAGCCCAGAACAGAGAGCCAATCAGCTCCCCAGAGAGGGGTCCTGAGGCTGGAGCGGCGGTAGAGTAGCGGTGTGATGTATGTCTATGGTGCAGCAGCAGAGACAGGGCCAGTGCCGGGGCTGATGCGGCCCCTTGATCTCGGCCCGATGAGGAGGGCTGATAGCCCCCCAGTGGATAACACTCCAGCCGCAGGCTGCAGCACAGCAGAGTAATGAAACGCTACCTGGACTCGGATCGCTATCAGCCTGTGTTAGCTGGGGATGCACACCTCCAGCTGAGGGCTAATATGAGAAGCACACTGTGGCAGGAGGCTGTGGAGGGCATTATACCATGTACTGGAAGCGTACTTCTATAGGACCTGTATGTGACAGGTGGCGATTGAACCTGGGTCACCTGTGAAATGTCTACCGTGAGACCAAGAAGTCCCCCTCAAGTCGTCAAGAGCTTAGGACTCTGGGACCTCCTTCACAGAACCGAACCACCTACGCTACAAAAAAAAAACACTTCACCTCGGATGAACAAATCATCAAATTTGTCACCAATTTGTCTCCCCGAATCGCTTTCTCCAAACGACACAGGCTGGGGGAGTGCGTTCCTGTGTGATGCGAGGCGTCTTCCCAGCGCGACTGAGAGGGCTCTGTTACACAGGGGTGGGGAGAGCCCGAGCGGAGCCACTTCCAAGCCATGCTAATTCTCCCAGAGCTCAGCGGCAGCACGCTGAGACAAAAACAAACCCAACCGTCGGCAGAGTTTAATTAAAGGATCTGCATAATATGAAATGCTGTAAGTGAGACAGAGAGGGAGACAGAGAGGGAAACGGGGGGAGGGGAGGGGGGGGCGATATGAGGGGATGGAAGCGAGAAAGAGAGAGCGAGACGAAAGAGGCAAGAAAGAGAGAGATAGAGAAAGCAAAAGACAGCTGTGGAGAATGAGAGGGAGCGAGCAAGAACGAACGAGAGGGAGAGGGACAAAGGGAGAAAAAAAGAGAAAGTTCAGAATCAGAATGGCTCATTGATGTCGATATCATTTAATAGCATCATGTCCTCAACATCCCCAGTGTTCCTGTCAACGCGTTACCACGGCGCCGAGACACGATGCAGGAAACACTGATCTCAGCTACGTTAAGACAGAGGAGAAGGGTAAGACACACAAACACACACACACACAAACACACACACAAAGAGGAGTCTGTGACAATTAAGCCTCTCAGTTCTGGTTGCGAGATGCCTCTCTCCTTTACAGATGACAGCAGATGAAGAGCAGAGGAAAACAGAGAGTGTTATTAATCTGAGTAACAAGCTCTCCATGACCCTCTGGAAACAATGGGCCTTTACACCACAGGAGTCTGTCTGCTGTGCTAATTGGCCTGGCCCCCCTCACATACAGTACACTGGAGCTAGTGCACACTTCATACTGGAGCTAGTGCACACTTCATACTGGAGCTAGTGCACACTTCATATTGTAGCTAGTACACACTTCACACTGGAACTAGTGCACACTTCATACTGGAGCTAGTGCACACTTCATACTGGAGCTAGTTCACACTTCATACTGGAGCTAGTGCACACTTCATACTGGAGCTACTGCACACTTCATACTGGAGCTGGTGCACACTTCATACTGGGGCTAGTGTACACTTCACACTGGGGCTAGTGCACACTTCACACTGGGGCTAGTGCACACTTCATACTGGAGCTAGTTCACACTTCATACTGGAGCTAGTGCACACTTCATACTGGAGCTAGTGCACACTTCATACTGGAGCTGGTGCACACTTCACACTGGAGCTGGTGCACACTTCATACTGGAGCTAGTGCACACTTCATATTGTAGCTAGTACACACTTCACACTCGAGCTGGTGCACACTTCATACTGGAGCTAGTGCACACTTCACACTGAGGCTGGAGGTGGTAAACCACACACTGGAGTTAGTACACATAGTACAACATCCTACAACAAAATCCCATTAGATTTTCGTGAACATCACAATCTGTTTTATGTGTTCAGCCTCTTTCAATATCCCTGGTAAGCTTTCTCAAACTGCTGGAGGAAATTTCATAAAATAGAAGACATCATTTCACTCCACACCCTAAGCAGCCTTTTATATCTCCCTGCCCCCTTTCAGAGTCAATTTGGCAGAACCCCTCTTCAACCTAATTCAATTACCAAATGTGTATATCAAGCAGAGTGACAGACAGGTCTGACTACATTACCCAGACTCCTATGGGACATGCAGCCAGGAGGAAGTCATGTTAGCATTATCATTTCTGTGTACATGTTCCACTATGCTGTTTAACAATACTACTCAGGTACTTACAAATAGATATATAATTTAAACATTTAGTCTCTACAGTCACATTATAAGCTTTTTTTTTACTGTAGACTTGTCCAGAAAGGTGAAACTGTTGAGCCCTTTACGGAACTGTAAAGGAACACAAAAATCCACTCTCTTACAAAGAGAGGCATTTTAGACCTGGGAAAACTCTTCAAATATAAAGAAAATCTAGCTAACTCAACTTATCCGAATCACCCACCTTGCTACGCTGGAGCAGAAATCTTTCCCATATAAAAACATATAGCTGCATGTATTATTCATACATTCATATACATGCTAATTAGGGCTAGTGCTGGCTAGCCGTGGCGGGAGAAGGGGAGATGGAGGTGCTGTGAGGGGGCCGTGTGGTGCTGGGGGCCAGGCGTGCCCTGACTTGAGGCCAAGGCTCTTACTGAGGCCTACGGCTATCTGTTGATTGACTGGGCTCCATTCCCAGAGGTGGTGACCACATACAAGCCTGCTATACCATGTGTGTGTGTTTGTTGATGTGTGTTTGTGTGTCCAATCAGAAGACAGTCCACTCAGACCTGTGGACCTGACAGCACTGAATGCATCCCAATTAAAAATGAATGATATATTACAAGGGCCAATGTAAGATATTTATTGTTGCTGATAAATACTAAAGAGTGATTATTTGGACCACCATTCTGATTCTGCCCATCCGTGCTTAAGGACTTCACTGCAGCATTGGTAGTCAGAGACTAATGCTAGAGAGCCAAGTTGGTGACACACACAAGCACACACACACATACAGGAATGGACACACACACACACACACAGTTCATCCGTGTGATGTGGATGGTGGCATGGCCTTGTTATCTCTCTCATAGGAGGGCAGGTGCAGTCAATTCACCTTCCCTCTCCCTCTTAATCTGCGCAGGCCAAATATCAACCCTACCTGAACGAGGGAGAGAAAGATGGAGAAAGAGTGTTTGTGTGTATGTGTGTGTTTGAAAGGCACAGAGAAAGTGAGCGAGCGAGGGACCAAAAGAGAGATAGAGACAGAGAAGAGAGAGAGAGAAATGCTTTTAGAGAGCTCTGCTATCAGAAAGACTTATTATAGATATTAATAAATGAAATGGGTGACTGAAGAACTGTTAGTCATGCGTTGAGATGGCAATAGCTAAATGCTTCACGCATGAATTGTCTGGTTTCTCAGACCTGGCCCCTCGATGCCTGTCTCTCTATCTCTATCTTTGCCTGCCCCAGTCCTCTCAGTCCCCCACTCACAGGCTAAACAGTAAAAATCCATTGGATTCGATATCAGGCTGTATGAGACAGTCAGCGAACAGGCTGATTAGAAGGGGGCGGGTGGGGGGGGGGGGGTTTGGGGGGGGGGGGGCAGGTCGGGCAGAGAATGGTGCAGTTTAATGGGCTGATTAGAAGAGTCATTTGTGTCCTGGGCGAGAGGGGGGAGGAAGAGGGGGAGGAACCGTCACAAAACACTTCAGAGGTTCGGAACCTTCTGCGACCTTCCTCTGACACCTTGCAGTCTCTCCCTGCTTGTTTTTCTTTTTTCAACCTTTTTCTCTCTTTCTTTCTGTCTATCACTTTCCAAGTAAAAAAAATAAATTAAAAATATAGTTTGGTTAAATAGCAGTTGTGTTGCTGTGTGGTTAGGGTATTAGAGAGATCTGGGTGATGGTGGCCCATGTTGAGCATCAGTCTGATAACACAGTCTGAATCCTACACTACCATGCTGCCATGGTTACACTATAAAAGCACCATATCAAGGAATTCTTTTTGACACTTTGATTCATTCTGGATTGTAAAAACCTTCAAGACTACTCAGATTAATTACACTGCATATTACCGTGGCTTTCGTCAAGCCAATTAAATTTGATTGGATACTTTCTTTGTTCAACAAGCTCTTTTCATGTCATTTTAATTTACTGTCAAAGCAGTCCTTGAATATTGGACTCTAAATTATTTACTGGAGTCCATAAGCCAATAATGTTCCATTTGTCTAATACAGAACGTGGAGCTGGCTAACATGATTATTAAGGACATTACTACAGTATGTAAGAGGAAATGCCCTTCAATCCCATCTCCCTCTGGGCTCCTCATGAAGAGCACACACTCTCCACTCAAGAGTAGAGGACAGTAACATAGTGTACTGTAGAGTGGAGAAGAGTATCGTAGAGAAGAATAGAATAGTGTAGAATAGAGTAAAGTACTGTAGAATAGAGTAGAGTAAAGTACTGTAGAATAGAGTAGAGTAAAGTACTGTAGAATAGAGTGGAGTAAAGTACTGTAGAATAGAGTAGAGTAAAGTACTGTAGAATAGAGTGGAGTAGAGTACTGTAGAGTAGAGTAGAGTGGAGTAGTTTAGAGTACAAACTAACTAGATCAAACTAACTGTGAATGTGTTGTCTGCTTTTGCTGTATTTTGTATATATATATATATATATATATATATATATATATACACGTTATACAACCCTATTGTTTTGACTTCTCATTCTGCATTGTAATATCATCCTATTTGTTAACAGGGTTAGGGTTAACAGGGCTTTAGTCTGTGCTACAGGATGTCCTTGGAGAGGGACCTTCGACTGAGGATGTGGGGATGTGAGGCTGTGGGGACGTGAGGCTGTGGGGCTGTGGGGACGTGAGGCTGTGGGGATGTGGGGCTGTGAGGCTGTGGGGCTGTGGGGCTGTGGGGCTGTGAGGCTGTGGGGATGTGGGGCTGTGAGGCTGTGGGGGTGTGGGGATGTGAGGCTGTGGGGCTGTGGGGATGTGGGGATGTGGGGCTGTGGGACTGTGGGGATGTGGGGCTGTGAGGCTGTGGGGATGTGGGGATGTGGGGCTGTGGGACTGTGGGGCTGTGGGGATGTGGGGATGTGGGGCTGTGGGACTGTGGGGCTGTGGGGATGTGGGGATGTGGGGCTGTGGGACTGTGGGGCTGTGGGGATGTGGGGATGTGAGGATGTGGGGATGTGGGGCTGTGGGACTGTGGGGCTGTGGGGATGTGGGGATGTGGGGCTGTGGGACTGTGGGGCTGTGGGACTGTGGGGCTGTGGGGATGTGGGGATGTGAGGATGTGGGGCTGTGGGGATGTGGGGCTGTGAGGCTGTGGGGCTGTGGGGCTGTGAGGCTGTGGGGATGTGAGGATGTGGGGCTGTGGGACTGTGGGGATGTGGGGATGTGAGGCTGTGTGGAAGACTGGGGGGAAGGCTGGGGGGAAGACATTCTTACAGTAGGAGTAGGATGTATGTGTAGGTGTGTATGTGTGTGTGTGTGTGTGTGTGTAGGTGTGTGTGTGTGTGTAGGTGTGTGTGTGTGTAGGTGTGTACGTGCGTGTGAGTGTAGGTATGTGCGTTTCTGTGCCACAGGAAGAAGAGGGTGATTTGTACCACTTTGTGTCTGCGTTAACTCCCGCTGACTAGACAACCAGCCTGAGCGCTTTGAAACCAGACGCTCAATAACCAGCCTTACCACGTTTATTCCATGTGTCAGCCTGATTTATTCCTTCATCCCAACATGAGGACGCACTAATGACCAGGCCAGAGTCTCCTCCCCCACAGCCACAGACCAACGCTCACATCACCAAAGCAGCACAGGAAAAGGACAGTGGTGATGAACACTCTTAACTCCTGACCTTAACCCTATGTTCTAGGGTTCTGCAGTACGGAGATAGTGATGGATGTTTCGAGGGTGTTGCGACCCTTGCAGAAAACATCCAGAAAAGAAGTTAACACGCTGACTGAGATCAGTCTCATACTACTGTACTGGTCATGTGACTGGAGGGGGGATTGGACCCAGGTCTGGAGAGACACAGCGTCTCTCAATTAAAGTCAACTAACTCAATAAGGAAATGACTGGGCCACATTGTTTGTGCAGTGCTTGTTCAGTTTAATTGTAACCTTAACAAAGTCGACTACACTGCACCGCATCATCAAAACACATTGTTGAACAACAACACGTCCCGAAGCTGTTTGGGGCGACAAAAAAGGTGAACAACTAATTGTTTCCATGGCAATTACTTTCTTTGGCATGTGTGTGTGTGTGTGTATGTGTGTATGTATGTGTGTGTGTTTGTGAAGTGAAATAAAGAGAATAACCCAAACACGCCTGCAGCCTCCCATGCAGCCAAAAGCAATTTCCTCTTCTAAATTTAGTTATGCAAAGCCTATGGGCATCATCAGGGTTTAGTAATTAGTTTTATAATTACTGCTGTTTTGCTCACTGTCATTCAATTTTTCTTACACTGCGACTGGGGAATCGAAACATCTCGCATTCACAGCTGGGCAAATTACCCTCCATTTATTAAGTGTGAAATATAGGATGCTTTCTTGCTTTAACCAAGAGTGGGAACAAGGAAACAGAAAGAGAGAGAGACAAAGAGGGGCAGAGAGAGAGAGAGAGAGAGAGAGAGAGAGAGAGAGAGAGAGAGAGAGAGAGAGAGAGAGAGAGAGAGAGAGAGAGAGAAATTAAAGAAAGATAGAAATTAGGAGTGAGAGAAAGATGCTAAGCCTGTCACAGATCTCACTGTTTCCCACCCAGGTCTAACATGCCTCTGTCACCTTTGTAGTTCCTGAGAGTCCATTGTGATGCAAACCCCCCCTAATGCTCTCATGCCCATGCACAGTCTCTGAGGAGAGGCCTGGTGGGCACAGGAAGAGAGCCCTTCAATCAGGGCCCTCTGCATGCCAGCCTTCTCCTGCTGGCCTCCAGCCTCACCACCCCCTGCCCACCCCCTGCCCACCCCCACATCCACCCTGCACAGCCAGTCAGCTCTGAGGAGTCAACGTGTTCAAAATGTTTCTACAGTAAACAGCTGTCTTGTACAGTCTCTGGTCTGGGTCTTGTTCAGATGTGTGACTGACCAGAAAGAATGTGAGGACAGAGAAAGAGAGACAGAGAGAGAGAAAGCGATACAGAGAGAGAAAGAGAAAGAGAGAGAGACAGAGATAGAGAGACAGAGAGAGAGAGAGAGAGAGAGAGAGAGAGAGAGAGAGAGAGAGAGAGAGAGAGAGAGAGAGAGAGAGAGAAGAGAGAGAGAAAGAGAGAGATAGAGAGATAGAGAGACAGAGCTAGACAGATAAATAGATAGACGACAGAGAGAGACAGAGGAGACTAAAGAGGTCAATAAGTGGGATTAAAGTGAGCGGCCAGGCAGCCAGTAGAAGGTCAGAATGAGAGGTTTCTGTCCTCTCAGACACAAGCTGCATGGATACTTGGAACACACTCCAGACTACAGTGCTGATCATAGATACACATCATAGATACACATCATAGAATACAGATCTGGACCTGTGACAGAGAATATAACAGACCTGCCCAGAAAACACACACCCTACCACCCAGTACGAGGCAGACGACAGGGCAGCATAACATGACCAAGTGGAACATTTCTAACGGTCCTCTTGGTCTAATGACACACACTATGACCATGATATGAGATTTTGGGGTTGTTTCCTTCCGGCTACAGTGCCATCTAATATCGCACAAAATGCATACCTTCACACGATCTGAAATCAATTCCTCCCCCATCCTTCAACAATGCAAAACCTCACCTTTAGAGAATGTTGATAGTGTATATGACAAACAGTGCATCTCATCACAAATTCCATAATCCTCAGTGAAACCTGAGAGAGCGATAGAGAAGCACATCCATTATACAGCCTGTATAATAGCTCCAAATATGAATGGCTCAAAAGAGAACCGGGACTGGAGGTGTGTGTGTGTGCGTCTGACTGTGTGTTTGTGTGCGTCAGACTGTGTGTGTGTGTGAGAGGGGGGGGGGGGGGGAGTTGGGTACATTTTTTTGTGGCACCCCATCTGATTCTTGGTCTTCATGAAGTGTGGCATTTTGGAGCATGCACTCTGCTCTGCATGCATGCATAATGAATGTGCCCAGGTGGCGCGGGGGGTCAGGAGCCAACCAGCCGCCTCCAAACAACAGAAAGGTCATGTGTGTTTGTGCAGTGTCCTTCAACAGATGTGAACCGCCGCTGACAGAGACTAGCAAATTTCGGTTAAAACGCTCGGGGAAAAAAAATTAGTTGATGGGTCAATTACGCTAAAGGTCAACAGCTAGACGAGAGGGGAGTGAGACATGGGGGAGAGAAGGGAAATAGGGGGAGGAAGAGGACAGGAAAGGAGGAGATAGAGGGAGGAAGGAAGGAAGGAAGGGGGAGGATAGGGGACTGGCGAGAGGGGAGTGAGGGGGGGGGGGTTGAGAGGGGAAGGAGGGAGGGAGGATGTGGGCTCTCTCCCTCTGGCAGGAGTTATGATAATAAATCAACAGTAGAAGTGGAGGTCAGATTCTTTTAGCTGTGATGCCAGTAATACCAGGTGCATTTATTACTTAGATTCAGCCCCCCACCAATCACAGCTCATGTCCCCCAGCCTGAAGCCTCACGTCCAAGTCCTCCAGCCTCCATCCCCTCAGATCTGCCCCCATGGTTAGTATGCAGGAGCTCTGAAGCTGGCTGTAATAACATCTGGCAACTCGGACAGATATCAGATGTCCAAACGCCAGCTCTCACCTTGTTTTATTTTGCGCAAGAAAACAGGAACGAGAAGAAAAACGACAAAAACAAAACAACCACAATGAAAAAAAAAAAAAAAAACTGAAAAGCAGAATGAGAATTCCTCCCTGCGCCAGCACAGATCCATACCTAAAGCAGAGTGGATTTGCAAAACCGCAACACGGCCCCAGATTTCCCAAAAGGTTACAATCATCCGTTATTAAGTAGAAATGCCTTGGCAGGATTCTGCTCTGGGTTTCCTCCCCAAGCAAATCTCCCATAATAACATATTCATGGTAACAGCGAGCGTGGCAGCGCGGCGTGGAGACGGTCGGCGTGGAGACGAGCGTGCCGCTATGTAAGGAACAGGGCAGGACGAGTGATTGAGGGACTGCTCTGCCAAATGAACTGGGTCGACCCTGCATCAGAAACAATATTACTGTGGCAGTGGCAGGCTTGCTGGCTGGCTGGCTAACCTTGATCTCTGCAGGCTAGCAAACAGCGATGCAGGGAAATGGGACCTGGCCTCTATGTCAGTATTAGAGCTGATACAATCAAACCACAGTACATGTGCCCCTCATCTCCCCCCAATAGAACACAGACCTTCCTCGTCTCCCCCTCAATGTGCTGCCTCCTCCCCCACTGCTCTCTCTCCTCGTCTGCATTTGAATGAAGGTCATTGGTTAAGCCCACTTCCTGTGGGTGGGTGTGATAACTTCTATAAACTAATCAAAATCTACTGTACGACTCCCATCAACAGAGACAGTTGTCGTGCTTCATGTTCTGCTGCTCCTTGGAAAACGACAGGATATCACCTCAGGAAGAACAATGTAATACTAATTTGAGTTTAGATTTGTTTTTTAAATATTGTTGTCATATTAATGTTATTCAATGAATTGTTTAGATTTTATAAAAAAATCTAAATAAAAAACATTTTGCAGGTTTTTATTACAGTATTTACTGTATGTGTCAGACACTTTGAGCTGTAATGAATTGTAAAAATGTTACTTAAAAATAAGGCTGGTTAGTAAGGCTTGTGTGTAGTGTTGGTTGTTCAGGCTGCACTATCAGGCTGGTCCAGCAATCTCCATCCACAACAGCAAGGCAGCGCAGCAGCCGAAGCAGCAGAGACAGGAATCGATAGCAGCTCTGTTTAAAACACGCCGCTAATACAACGCCATGAACCGTCGCTGCCATTCAAACAGACACCGTCGATAGGAGAGAGGGACACGGTGCCCACTCTCATTGTTCTAGAGGCGTACATACCACTGTGCTGTTCTCATTCAAATATCCCTCAAGAAACACCCCAGACCAATCCCTCCTCTATACTGGGCCGGCGCTGTGTAATCATGTCTGATTGGATGTAAAAGGCTGTGTGTACCTATAGGTGCTGGATGTGTTTGAGGAAATTGAGGCGGTTGATTTCAACAGTCCTGTGTATACATTCATTCTTCTGCTCATTAAAATGCATGTGTCTCTTCAAAGACCACACAACACAACGATGCCATCTGTTGTCTATGCACTGCCTCGGCGCAGAATAGGCTGCTGGGCGTGCACACACACACACAAACACACAGGCACACACACAGTGACAGAAATTTACAGCAATTTACTTTAATCTCAGCGGTCATTCCTCAGAGCGTAGACCCTTTTAAACTATCCAGAAATGCAGCTCCCGTAAGTGCACTGCACAAAAGGACAATTTCAAAGGCAAATTCAGTTAAATTTGGGAACGCTCTGGATTTCTGTAGACCAGACTCAAAGCTGGATTTATCAAAGTTAAATGTTTTTGATTTTTTTTGAGGTACCACACCACAATCGCAAGAGATCCTTTGTTCTTCATCTTTCATATTCAGAGAACAGGTTCATGGTAGTTTTACAAATCTAAATGTCCTCATTGCTATAACTATTAATATTATGACTTGTGCTGTCACTATACCTGTGCAGGCAACACTGTTCTAATTCAACTCTTTCTTATAGTCCTGCATTTTACATACTTTATACAGATTAATGCCCTTTACAACTACTTTCCCTTGGATTAAAGGGTTTACATAAATACATAGGCATGTTGGTTCCAGTGGGAAATAACCTTTCTAAACAAAGAACATTCTGTTTATCACTGTTTCTTGTCCACTACTCCCTGTGCTAAACTGTCTGTGCTTCTACATACACTGTAATTGCCGATGTACATAACATTTGTACGTAACAAGCACAGACAGTCTTTACAAATCTGCAGCGTAAGATTTTTGGGACTTTTGAAGTCTACTGTAAGTATGTAGGTCTTGGAGACAAAATATAATTATACTGTATATAACCCACGGTATATTGCTATTTTGGATGAGATTTTTTGTATTTTAATGCAGGGTAGTCCGGTAGAGATTGGCAGCCTTTCGCGTGCTCTGCAGTCTTACCTTTGACGGAGGTGTTTGGTGGGGGTCCCTCGATGCGCAGGTTCCAGGGGGGGTCTCCCTGGTTGGCAAAGTCTCTCATCTTCAGGTAGCTAATGGTCAGGCGGATGATGGAGGCCTTGTCCAGTTGCGAGGTGATGGCGCCAGGCAGCGGCAGCATCTTGGCCAGCTCGTAGAACTCAAAGTTCTCTTTCCCTCGCCGCGAACGTGCTGCGTCCCGAGACTTCTCCTTCCTCAGAGCCTGCAACCTGGAGAGAGGAGAAGACATGGGTCAGGGCTGAGGTTGTAGCCTGGGAAGAGCACCAGGAGAGACGGGTTCAAGCTAGGAATGTAACCAGGAGAGACAGGTTAGAGCTGGGAATGTAACCAGGAGAGATGGGTCAGGGCTGGGAATGTAACCAGGAGAGATGGGTCAGGGCTGGGAATGTAACCAGGAGAGACAGGTTAGAGCTGGGAATGTAACCAGGAGAGATGGGTCAGGGCTGGGAATGTAACCAGGAGAGATGGGTCAGGGCTGGGAATGTAACCAGGAGAGATGGGTCAGGGCTGGGAATGTAACCAGGAGAGATGGGTCAGGGCTGGGAATGTAACCAGGAGAGATGGGTCAGGGCTGGGAATGTAACCAGGAGAGATGGGTCAGGGCTGGGAATGTAACCAGGAGAGATGGGTCAGGGCTGGCGTTGTAACCAGTAGAGAAAGGTTAGGGCTGGACTTGTCACCTAGGTAGGGGACCAGGAGACTCAAGTCAGGGCTGAGCCTCAAGGGCTGCTAGCCTGCAGAGTTCCAGTGAGGCTGCTCTCCAGCTCCAGCTGTTGTTGTTGTTGTGGCTGCAGGCAATAATGCTCTTCCCCAGAGGGGTCCGTTGCTAGAATTGATTCAGTGGTTGGAATGTGGAGGTGGCTGGAGGTTGCGATTGGCTCATGCCCCAGGTCTCAAGAGACAGGCCTTGTGAATGACTCTCAGATTGCTGCCTTGTTACTCTGAGGAGAGACGAACAGGCCCACGCCGCCCCCCTTGCTTCCTCACAAACTGGCCTGGGAGAGGTCTCATATTCACAAAGGCCACATATTGAACTGACCTGATCTGTGTGTGTTTTGGAGCTACTGTGGTATCTAAGCTGCCTCTAAAGTGAGTGTTAACAGGGCCTGGAGCTGTCTGAGGACCCCACTGTACACATGGACAAGTAGCATCAGAATAGGCCTCGGGTATCTACTTTTGTCTAAGACAATCAGTCTACCTGACCTGTGGTGAAGGATTAGAAGGTACTAGTTTACTTTTTTATAATGTGAACATGTATGCACACACACAAATTTACACACACAGATATGAAGACACATTTATACATATACACACACACATCTACCCCTTGTGATATTATAACATTTCTTGGCAGAGAAGTGGGAGGTTGACAGTCTCTTACTTCCACCACACGAGTCCCAACTTTCTATGGCGTTCATCATCTACAGCCATTTTAAATTAAGTTGGCAATAAATCAGAGCTGAACCTGCAGGCTCCCCACTGACCGACACACAGATTAATACTGTAGCACCACAAATGCAAAATCTGCTAGAGGAGGACAGGGAGGGAGGGAGGGAGGGAGAGAGGGAGGGAGGGAGGGAGGGAGGGAGGGAGGGAGGGAGGGAGGGAGGGAGGGAGGGAGGGAGGGAGGGAGGGAGGGAGGGAGGGAGGGAGGGAGGGAGGGAGAAATCTCAGATGAAAAATGACTGTTGGCGAAGAGAATCATTTACATTGTTTGTCATTTTATTTATCAGCAATTCTAGCGAAAGGCAAACATTAGGAGAGAACGAAAGAGGAAAACTGAATAGTGAACTGACGCCGTCTTCTGAGAGACGCAGGTTATTAATGGTCAGTTTACGACACAGGGCAGCATATAATACACCAGCCCACAGATTCATCCGATTAACCCTAATGATGAACCACATCATCAAATCAGCTATCTATTCATAATGCCTGCCTTCACAATAGAAGTCCCCAGCCACCTCTCCTGTTACCGAACGCCTCCCACAGTCAAAGCCCCTGGCCCAGATGCCATGCTTATAGTTGTCAAGATCCATTTATGTTAGCCTTTGTGTGAGCTTCAGGAGCATAATAAGATCATTTCACTACCAAATATAGACCAGGACTGTGCCTTTACATCCAAGCGCAGGATTGCTATTCTCCATCATAGTGTCTGCTCCCCCCAGCAGTAGGAAAACACCATTTGATGGTCCGCTGCCCCGACCATATATAAAGCTAGTTGTAATGGTTGTTGGGAGGCAAAGTGCAACCGAGCAGCAGAATTTCATTTGTTCCGCAAACTTGGAAAGCATTATGTCGGCCTGCCAAATATGTCTTGCGTCAGGGTTGCGCGACCTTCACACCGGAGATGTATTTATCATGTTCTACTGGACTAAATGCAATACCGCTGACATAGTTGCTGTTGTTGTTTGTTTTCTTGTTCTTAAAAAAAAAAAAAAGACATGAAACAGAATCTCATCATTGCTGAGCAGGGTGAGTCTAGCAGGGTGAGGCTAGCAGGGGGAGGCTAGCAGGGTGAGGCTAGCAGGGGGAGGCTAGCAGGGTGAGGCTAGCAGGGTGAGGCTAGCAGGGGGAGGCTAGCAGGGTGAGGCTAGCAGGGTGAGGCTAGCAGGGGGAGGCTAGCAGGGGGAGGCTAGCAGGGTGAGGCTAGCAGGGTGAGGCTAGCAGGGGGAGGCTAGCAGGGGGAGGCTAGCAGGGTGAGGCTAGCAGGGTGGGACTAGCAGGGTGAGGCTAGCAGGGGGAGGCTAGCAGGGGGAGGCTAGCAGGGGGAGGCTAGCAGAATGAGGCTAGCAGGGGGAGGCTAGCAGGGGGAGGTAGCCGGGTTATTAATAGCGTTCCTGGGGGAAGGAGGCAGGGGTGAGAGGCAGTGATGAGGCCGAGGCAGGGGTGAGAGGTAAAGGTGGGGCCGGGGGAGGAAAGGGTGAGAAGTGGGTGTGAGGCCGGGGAAGGAGTGAGAAGTAGGGCTGTGGCCAGGGAGTGGGAGGGTAAGGTCAGGAGGAGGAGGCAGGGGTGAGAGGAAGAGGTGAGAGGCTGGGGTGGGCCGGGGGCTGTGGATGCAGCTCGTGCAGAGATCATGAGTTCAGTCACCTGGGGAAACACAGCCTCGGGCCCGGGGCCCATCCTGTCTGACCCTGGTGTCTGGAGAGACCTAGAGCTCTTCTACCAGACCAGGTGGCTGGATGGTGAACCACCGCCACGCACAGCCATGCGCAGGGTGGGATGCTATGCTGCAGAACTCTCGGGGCCACTGTGACACCGCTTGGAATTTGGAAGGCGGATCTCTCCGAGTGTTCTTGGATCCCATCAAAGCCACGTCGCTCAGTGGCAAACAGGAGAGGTGACGAGAGGGCAGGAGGAGGAGACTAGGATGTGGTGATAACCACCGCTAACGGCTGCTCCTCCAGAGACGCCCCCCCCCGCCCCCAACTCCCCACCCTCTCCTTTCAAAACGACTGTTTATTCACAAACACACTAGTATTGCATACATACACAAATCACAAACATCACGGTCCAAACTGAGA
This sequence comes from Hypomesus nipponensis, assembly GCF_054491055.1. Taxonomy (NCBI): domain Eukaryota; kingdom Metazoa; phylum Chordata; class Actinopteri; order Osmeriformes; family Osmeridae; genus Hypomesus; species Hypomesus nipponensis. Next base: position 15,080,164 of record NC_140363.1, read on the forward strand.
GCGAAAGAAGAAAACTGTGAGTGAATTTTTTGCCGGAGAACAGAATGCTTATGGCCCACAGGGGCAGCCAGTGGGGAAATGTAGAGCGGCAAGGCCAGGCTGATGGCTATCACGGCCCTGGAATAGAGAAAGTGGCATTGTGTTCACATCTCCTGCCTCTGCCCCTTCATAAGAGAACCCCAGAGAACGCTTTAGCACTGCTGGAATGGAGAGAAGGTTCTAGATTTAGATATGGAATGTACACACAACACAACAGCCCATTCGTTGCCTGCAATCACAGGGGGAATCGTAGAATGGAATGGAAGCTCACGTCTATTCTCAATGCATTAAGTATGACTTGAAGCATGACGTGAATCGTAATAACAGACATTACTGAGTGTGGTGCCTGAGAGGGAAACAAAGTCACAATGTGAACAAAGGGATTTGATACCGTCGAACATCATTTGGTGAGAGGCGACCATGCTAACGTCTTTCACAGACAAACACCACACCATGTTTTAGAGACAGCTGTGTTCACCCACTTACAGCAACATATCGGCGGACAAACCACATTTCGACAGAATCTCCGGACAGCTCGGCTTGACTGAACAATGGCCTTGTTGCCGCTTCATCTCCGCCCCCAATCAGCCAATTGCCTTTCAACTTCAAAGGGCGCGGGTGAGGAGGCGTGGAACAGGGGCAAACTTGAGCAGCCGCCCCTCCAGGAGCCAGGTAATTGTCTCCATCAGAGGGGAGAGGCAGGCAGAGCACAGACGTCACTTTGCATTAGTCCCCTCCCGCTCAGGACGGCCATGACACCCCTGATCAGGGGACTAAACGCCAAAACCAATCAATTGCTTTTGTGATTCTGCTTCTCGCGCCAGTTAGAAAGATAGAGGGATGGAGGCCGGAGGGAGGGGAACGACAGAGGGGGGTGGAGAGAGAGAGAGAGAGAGAGAGAGAGAGAGAGAGTGAGAGAGAGAGAGTGAGAGAGAGAGACAGAGAGAGAGAGAGAGTGAGAGAGAGAGACAGAGAGAGAGAGAGAGTGAGAGAGAGAGACAGAGAGAGAGAGAGAGAGAGAGAGAGAGAGAGAGAGAGAGAGAGAGAGAGAGAGGGAGAGAGAGGGAGAGAGAGGGAGAGAGAGAGAAGGCCTTGTCTATTTCTCATTACCGGGTAGTGCTATCTCCTTAGCAACCTGATTGAACTTCTCATCAGCGTGGGCACACACTGTCACCAGTCTGTCAGCACACAGCCAGACAAAGAGAGGGTTATGAGAAACAACCGTGTTTGGGTTAAATACCTGAGTTAGACACCAGAAGAGAAGGAGAGAGGAGAGGTGAGGAGAGCAGAGCAGAGCACAAGACAAAAGGAGAGAGGAGAGCAGAGGAGCGAAAGGGAGAGGAGAAAAAAAGAGAAGAGTTTATCCTGTGTGTGACATGGTCAAAAGACAAGATTCTAGAAGTGGAAAGGACCTAGGGCCACATATAAGGATCTGTGAAAGTCTGCTGGGCTTTTATAGGTACACAAAGCAATACAGCGACTCTGAACCACAATGGCTGTTTGTGTCCATTAATGCCAAGCATTCCTGCCAAAAAATCTCCTTGGTGTGAATCCTCCAATTACCTTGAAGAACAAAAGAAACCTGTTGATTTAGTAAATGGAAATACTTAAGACCCGACTGGAAAAAAACGGATGAAAACATGCCCTCGTTTTTTGCTCGTTCTCTCCGTATTTGCTGTTGTTTTTCTACCTCTCGCTGTGTCAGTGAGACCATTAAAAGAACTACCTGCTGAATAACAAAAGCAGAGACGGCGTGAGGGAAGAGGAGGAGAGGAGGAGGGGAGGAGGAGGAGAGGGGGAATGCATTGTGAAGAGGTAGCATTAATCAGTGTTCTCCAGCTCCATATTGATTATAAGCACAATGATACGGTCATTTGGAGACATAATGCTGGTGAATTACGAGGGATGAAAACCCTGCTGCTATTGAACAATCACTCGTTTCCAGGAGAACCCGCCGCCTCCCCCACAGAGGCGGCTTGCCAAACAAACTTTCGAGCGTGCTGGTTGCCCTGCTATGCTCTGCACCAAGACTACAGTCCTAGTGAGCTGGAGTGTGTGTGTGTGTGTGTGTTTACCCTACAACATGCCTCCATTCCCCACATCCTCAGCACAGAAAGGGAGAGATAATAAGATATACTGAGTCGCTGTGTGGGGGCTTGTTTCATCTTTAATTAAACACTTCACTCTCTCTCTTTCTCTCTCCCTCCCTTTCCCTCTCGCTTTCTATCTTTCTGGTTCTTTCTTTCAATCCCTATCTGTACCACCCCCCCCCCTCCCCTCGCTCTCTTCATATTCATGTCCATCCTTTATCCGACTATGAGAGACAGAACAATAAATCACCCGGCTGTTGCATGCCTCAGCTTCAACACACATGCACACACAAACACACACACACGCACACGCACACACAAAAGCAAATCTTTAGATCAACATCAACAAAGTTAGTATGCTCTGCACTTGGGAAACAGCCCTCTAAGTTTCTGACACACCGGATAATTAGCATGAGAGTAGAACCTCTCTCTGCTCAGAATGGTATCTCTGGAGGCCTTTTTACCAAGGGACTCATCCACAGTCTGCATAACAATACAGCACTTCTTTCTATCTTTTTATTTTTTTATTCTGTTTTTTTTTTTTTACAATTTAATTTAGTTTGACTCTGAGCCAAACTCACTTTTCTTTTCAGGTTATGTAAATGTACTGTGATTTTAAATCTCAGTGGATGTGCAGCCGGGTGAAGCCCAAACTCACACTTGTCCACTTCCCTCCAGCTCACGCCTCATTACACCGGATATAATCGTATTGTGGGATTAAAATTACAGCATATGATTAAGCACACACACGGAGATGAACGGCATACGTTGAAACTAGTTGTGTGAACAAGGGTTTGGTGACATGCCAACTCTGAAAATCCCTCCAATGAAGCATGCTGAGAAGAAAGAAAGAAAGAAAGAAAGAGAATGTCAGATTTTCTTCAATAATTAAGTCTAAAGTGATACATCTATTGATCAAGTCTTGTTTGCTGTTGCTGTTAGCATAAACCTGTAGTTTAGCTTCTGGCTATAGAGTCAGGCCGTGCAGTTAGACGTGTTACAGTGGATTAGTAGAACAGGTGCCAGTCTTACTGTGACACAGAGACATGGGGTTGTGATAAGCTCCTCGGTGTGTGTGTGTGCGTGTGTCTTGTGTCAGTGTGTTTGTGTTTTTGAACCACAAGTCCTGAGTCAATACTAACCTGTGGTTTCTCATCAAGGGAGGTTGCATAAAGTGCATCTGTGTCACTGCATGTGTGTGTGTGTTTCACTCCATCTCATTGCTGTGTGCGTGCATGTGTGAATGTGTGCATGTGTGTGTGTGTGAGTGAGTGTGTGAGTGTGTGTAGGTGAGTGAGTGAGAGTGAGTGTGTGAGTGTGTGAGTGTGTGTAGGTGAGTGAGTGAGAGTGTGTGTGTGAGTGTGTGTAGGTGAGTGAGTGAGAGTGAGTGTGTGAGTGTGTGAGTGTGTGTAGGTGAGTGAGTGAGAGTGAGTGTGTGAGTGTGTGAGTGTGTGTAGGTGAGTGAGTGAGAGTGTGTGTGTGAGTGTGTGTAGGTGAGTGAGTGAGAGTGAGTGTGTGAGTGTGTGAGTGTGTGTAGGTGAGTGAGTGAGAGTGTGTGTGTGAGTGTGTGTAGGTGAGTGAGTGAGAGTGTGTGAGTGTGTGAGTGTGTGTAGGTGAGTGAGTGAGAGTGTGTGAGTGTGTGTAGGTGAGTGTGTGTGTGTGTGTGTAGGTGAGTGTGAGGATAGTCTCAGGCTGAGGGGCAGACAGTTGTCAGCAGCCAAGGTCAGCATGCATCTTGTTCCTAAACAGCACTGGTGTCACACACACACACACACGCACACAGGGGAGAAGCCCCACAGATAACTCACTCTTAACTGAACACACCTCTTAGTACAAAAATGAACCTTTAGAGACAAGGAAACACACCCACAAAGTCACACTGACATTGTTGTGGAAAACACCAAAACAATAGACACACAAACACACGCACACATTTTTTGTTTCCATAAAGTAGAAAAGGGGATGGAAGGCTGAATCAGATACAACAGTTCCCTGGGTCTTGATTAATAGGCTCTCTACTGTACTGTATGCTTTTAATTTAGAGCCTCCAGCCCTCTCTTTACTTTCCCCCTCTCTCTCTCCTCCCTCTATTTCTCTCGCTCCTTACTCTGTCCTCTAACTCTCTTTTTCTTCCTCCACCACTCCCTCTCTCCCTCCGTTTAAATGAGTTCTGCATCCCAGCCTGGCCTTCAGTAAACCTGGGGCGTCCCACCAGGAGCTTCCAGCCTGGTACGAATGAATGTTGAACATACACACGTCTGCCTTCAATTCACCCTCGCCACGCTTGTGTGGGTTCACCTCAAGCATGGAAGCCCCACCACAGTCCTACTACCACTTGTCGTTACATTCATAAAAACGAGCCAATGGGCTGCATGTGGACAGGCCGCAGAGCATGAGCACAGGAGGTAAACACTGTTATCTGACCTTCTGTAACTGGAGGCATGTGTGCCTTAAGACACAGTCCTTTCCAATGCCGGAGAGAGTTGCTGGTTTATGGGCCTTGTCGTCTGTGTGTCTAGGCATATGCAGGTCTTCATCCTCCTCTGCGGGGTGAGTCTTGGCAGCGCTGTGCGTTGTGTGTAATTAAGAGGTGTGTGTGTGTGCGGCCTGTCTGCCTGTCTGAGACCGGGAGCCTCCGTGGATTGCAGTGTCGGCGAGGCAAATCCCGTTAGGCGTGAAGAAAGGCATTCTGGTCCAGGACAGGTAAGCTTGACGCAATGGGATTACATGGCAGAGGCAGAGGAGGTGTCTGAAAGGATCTCTACTGCCAACACAATACCTACTGACACACACACACACACACACAGCATTACCGCCACACGCCATCCCATTACCGGGAATCCTGTTAACATGTGTGACACTCTGTTTGGGAGGAAGAGGAGGTTCTGGGAATTGAAGGATTGCAGGTCGTTTTTGGTTAATATGCCGTTTCGGAACGGAGACGTGATGGATACGAAGATTTAGATTTAGAGTTAGTCACATCATATGGCATGGTGTTATAGCATGTCTGCACTCTGTTTGTCTCATTTAAATTATCTGTGAAGCAATATACTCCTAATGCTACATATGCAACACTACGATTGATTTTATGCTGTGGAAATAACGTAAAAAAAACAAACAAATAAATGTGGTCCATTACATGTTTGAAACAAAGGCTTTTACTTCAGACCATAAATAACATTAATAAATAACAGTCATAATGAAGCTTGGTGACTGATGTGGAATGGTATGAGAAAACAACAAACTGTTTGCAAAGTGTTTCTTTTTCATAAATATGCTGCTCATGTCTACGCTGTGACGTCAATCTACTCCCCGGCACCTCACCATACAGCCAGCCAGTCAGCAAGTCAGCCAGCCAACCATACAGCCAGCCAGGCAGCCAGCCAGTCAGCCAGGCAGTCACGCACATCAAACCCCTTCAAAGCCCATTCCAGATCCCCTCTCATAAATTTCCTCTGCAGCCAGGAGATTGGAGATTGAGCCTCTCTACCTGGTCCTGCAACTCGAATGGAGGGGCGGATGGGGGGAGATATAAGAGAGTATACTAGAGGAGAGGAGAGAGAGAAAGAGAGAGAGAGCAAGAGAGAGAGAGATGGGAAGCAGAGATGCTTCTGCTTCCTCATGGACTCTTCCTGTGTCAGTAATCACTCGCTTCAATCAGAAACAGCATCACAAGACGAAAGAGGACAAAAAAATCTATGGAACAATGGTAATTCTCTCTTCCTCCTGTCCCTTCTTCATTGTGTGTGTGTGTGTGTGTGTGTGTATGTGTGTGTCTCTGGGCTGGGCACCTGCTGAAGCCAGTGAGGTGGAACGGCTCAATATTAGCTCTGAAATTAGCAGCAGTCCCTTGTTAAGGACTTGGCAGAGCGCGGGCAGGCAGGGACACGGTTAATGGCATAAAAGCCCTCGTCACATGGGAACCACACAATTACTTGAGCCTGCCTCTTTCTCTCTGTCTCTGTCATTCCCTCTCTCTGTCATGCTCTCTCTCTCTCTCTCTCTCTCTCTCTCTCTCTCTCTCTCTCTCTGTCTGTCATGCTCTCTCTAGCGCTCGCCCTCCTTTCCTCTCTCTCGTCGCTACCCCTCCGTCTCTCTCCCATCTCTCACTCCTCTCTCCCCCCCTCACCCCATTCTCTCTCTGTCGCTCCTCTCTCGCCGCCCTCCCTCACTCGATCTCCCTCCCTCCCCTCTCCCATCCCTCCCTCCTCTCTCGCCGCCCTCCCTCCCTCTATCTCTCTCGCCTCCCTCCCTCCTTCTCACCGTCCCCCTGTACCCTTCAGCCAGACAGCTCACTCCTCAGCCTCCTTACTGGCCACCAGCCAAAACACAACAGACAGAGAGTGAGATCTCATCCCCTGACAGACCTCCCATATTCCTCCTCCCCCTCTCCCTCCCACCCTCCTTCTTTCCATCTCCCCCCTCCACACACACACACACACACACACCTCCCTCTGGGACAACAGTTCTCCCTTCCCTTCCTCCTCTCACAACCACCCCCCCTCCCCCCACCACACAGCTACATGTTTCAAGCATCCTTCTTAAGGAGCAGCAGTATCCAGTTGAATGCCTGTTAATTAATTTCACTTTAGGGACTGTGGGTGGGGAAAGGGGGTGTGGGAACAATGACGCCATTAAAGGAACAGTGCACTCAAAAGTCTCCATAAGAGGAGGGCTGTATTTAGAAAATGGACATGACATGCTGTATTCAGCGTGTTATTTATCAGGTAAATGTAGGCTATAAGTCAAACTGGCTTTTATATGACACTGAGTCTGCTTCTGCAAGCTTCTCAAGTTTAATATCAGATTTATTATGTTACTTTAAGATTTATTGTGTTACTTTATCTGTATTGCAAACACTCAGGATAAAGAACAGCTATAAAAAGGGGGCAGCCTAGGTATGACAGGTCTTAGCGTAGACAGATTAGATTGTAGAGGAGGCTTTAGGCTCCCTCTGTAGCCGTGCTGTTTATCAACATACAACAGTGCCCTCCAACTGACTTCTTCACCCTTGACCTCTGCAGCTGTGTCTCTGATTGGTGTGGCCCTTTGAACCCCGGTCTATCATTGGTGCAGCCACATCATCAACATCATAAAGATGCTCCACTTTATCATATTCCGGAACAGTACGACAGTCAACTATGCAATAACAACGCTTCATCAACCGGATGGATGGTTTTAAAGCAACGCAGCTCCAGTGTGTGTTTGAATCTGCGATCTGTGAGTAATCACATGAACCCTCACTCTGACTCTGTAACTGTGCACTGCTGTCCACTCGGGGCATCCTGCTACCAGCTACAGTTTTCTGGGGCGACTGGCTGTGCCGGCCAGGCCCTGGGTGAACCTGCCTTCTGGTACTCTGACCTACCACCAAGCTGCAGCCTTACCCGGACCACTCCAGCACAGAGCAGGCCGGGGTGTGTGTGTGTGTGTGTGTGTGAGTGTGTGTTTGTGTGTGTGTGAGTTTGCTTGTGAATTATGGCTGTACGTCTACATACAGTGGAGACAGACCTGTGGAGAGGCCTGGTGGTTCTGCAGGGTCCTGCTAGTGCTTGGAGCACACACATGCTCCCTGACTCCCAGTACAAACATGCACACAACTTATGCCCCCTGCCTCTCAACACACACACACACATACACACACACTCCTATGCCCCCTGCCTCTCAACACAAACACACATACACACACACTCCTATGCCCCCTGCCTCTCAACACACACACACATACACACACACCTATGCCCCCTGCCTCTCAACACACACACACACACACACACACACACACTGTCCTCCAGCTCCATATGTGCAGCCTCCACAGCTGGAAGGGGCAGCCCTGTGCCAGGCAGCCAGCAGAGCGTGATCAAAGCAGGTTACAATAGACTCCTCACTGGGTCAGCTGCCGACAACCTGGACCAGATTTACTCCTTCAATAATAGATGATCTAAACATTCTGGAGTAATTGGCTGTGCAGAGCTTCTTCTCCCTTCGCCAGAGAGCTTGTTTGTACAAAGCAATAGAAGCTGAATTATAGATGGATGATGCAGTGCTGATTCCTCCCCTCACCTTTATTCTCTCCCAGCTCCCTCAGGTCCAAACTTACTGTTTGGCTGCTGCAGTTGATACAAAAAGCAAACGATAATTATTATTTACAGGATGAAGGAAAAAAATCTAATCAAACGGAACAGGGGGTCGGAAGAAAGAAAGTAGTAAATAGAGAGAGCAGAGGGTGGTGTGCGCTTCAACTTTGGAGGATGTGCTTCATCCCCAAACTGTGCTGCGGCCAAGCAGGCTGATGTCCTGCCTTCACGATAATACACAGAGACATGATCATGTTATCAAAGGAGGCCTAGACACACCAGGTAAGATGAGGAATCTTGCTTCACTGTTCTGCATTTAATGCTTCAAACAGGTTGAGAGCCTACAGATGGAAGAAGCTAGAAGCTTAGACAATACTGGAAGATCCTGCCAATAAACACTCAACTGCCTTACCTGACTAAGGTCATCAAACATTGCTTGTGTTATGATCCACTTCCATAATTGTGAATATTCGTTATTTTACGAACGTGTCAACTGTTTCACAGAACGTAACATGTCCCACGAGTAGGGGACAGGAACACAGTGGGGTCTTTTTGCAGCGAGACGGATCCTTATTCATGCTGGATCAGAGAACTACAGTATGTTGGCCAAGTGAGTCGTGGGTAATTTACGGTGTTGTGTTGCAGGTGTAATTTGTATAATGTGCTCATAAAGCCCAAGCTGAGGGCATGAGCGGGTCTGCTTGGGAGATGATAAAAGAGCAGGCAGAGGCATGTCACTTATCTCACCTCCTCATCACTATTCATACTGTCCCTGCAGTGCACACACGTTCACAGCCTATCCATAATATTGACTCCATTATCACTCGATTGCAGCTATAAAAGATATTGCTTGATGTAGAGCTGTATGATTTGTAAGAAAGTCACATTATTGCCTTTAAAGCTTAGATATATCAGTTATTTGCATGTGATATATGACATATGTTCAGAGAGAGAGAACACATGGATGTTAGGACCCAGAAACAACACTGGTGTTCAGATGAATCCAATAGCAATACTAAAGCCAGGCCAAATTAAAGCAACTATGAAGAGACTGGGTATTGAAAACAAGATAAGTCATGTTTTAAACGTGTATACAGTATATCGACTGTCTGTCTAAGCAGTATGGGTTTTGAAGGCTAGATGCATTGTGAACGACTGTATAGCAAAAAAAGCTAACCCTAACCCTGTCTTTCTCGATCTGATCATTCTTAACAGGTTCAATCTCAGGAGCGCACAATTACCATGCTGCGGGATGGCTGTATGTTACTACAATATGTAGACTCTCAGCTAACCATGTTAGCAGATGCCGTTTCTCTTCAGAACGTTAGCCATATCTGCCTTCGTTTATCTGCTGGGCTTCATTGAAGGAAGTGACTTTACGAGACGCTAACAAGGCTCTCTAATCTGATGCGGAGAGCTGAGTAATTATGCTATTGTTTTTTTAAAGACCATCATGAACAATTAAGGAAGCTGCAGATAATGAAGCAGAGGAAGATTGCATGTGCGAGCGAGTGTGTGCGTGACACAGTGTACGAGTGTGTGTGCATGTTTGTGTGTGTATTGGAGGCGTGGGGGGAAGGGGGGAGGGCATGGGGGGAGGGAGGAAGGGCGGGGGGGAGTGGGGGAGGGTGGGGGAGGGTGGGGGCGTCACAAAAAATAAAAGATTTTTGTCAGCTCCTGTTTAGCTCAAAATAATTCAGCTCTGAGCGAGAAACGGAGACTGGTAGATTTGCATAAATGCTCCTTATGCTTTCTTGAACACAATTAGGCCTGTAGCTTTTAGCCCTACACAACACTGTGTGTAGTTTCATAAACAGGCTTGTAAATATCATGTTGCTTAGTTTATGAGATCTAAAAATGGGAAGATTACATTGCCGGATGCCGTGCTGAACGAAAGCTTCCATGATGATGTGACTACAAGGTCAAAGCTGCTCCAGTGAGCCTGCAAAGAAATCTTCCACATATCTTCCACTTTAACACAGTGTACTACCGTATAGCAGTAATGCCTACCACCACCACACATTGCTCTACCGTAGAGCAGTAGTATCTACCACCAAAACACATTGCTCTACCGTAGAGCAGTAATATCTACCACCAAAACACATTGCTCTACCGTAGAGCAGTAATATCTACCACCACAACACATTGCTATACTGTACAGCAGTACAATTTACCACCCCCATTTACCACTACAGTGCACAAGTGGCTCTCCTGGGCTTATTGACAGTTTAAAATGTTTACCATGAAGGCTTCACTCACGACTACAGGACTAAGGCCCCAATCAGACAGAGAGCTTTATGAGCAGCATGGGGCAGCTTCTTGTAAGTGTTTTCAATGAGAATTACTTTTTTTTCGAGCTGCTTTTCTGTTGCTGGGCTCCTCGCATTTTTTCCGCCCTATGCGCTCTGGTACCAAGGCTGCCATAAACAGAACACTTACACCTGCCTCCTTCTCCAACCAGACTTGCACTATCCTGCTGAGCTGAAGCCAGTGAGGCAGTCTCTGAGTGAATGTAGCAGAGGTGGTGCGGAGCCACAGCCAGGCGGTGAGACCGCTCTTTTGGGCTTGTGGTGGATCAGACAGGTGGACTGGCTGAATGAAGGCAAATCCAAAGTGTGGGTAGAATTACTATACCAACCAGACCAGAACAAGGAAATAGTCTAGAATCATCAAGAGATTCTGAGAAGGGGAACACGAGGTAGAGGAGTGTGTGTGTGTGTGTGTGTGTGTGTAGGAGGAGGACACATGGGAAGTTAAAAGGGTTTTAAATGCAGCGTGTCTGTCCTGCTTCCCTCACTGATGGGGTAGAGCTGATAGCAGAAGCAATCTGAGAAGCTCTTTCACAGTTGAATCTCTCCACCAACCAGACACCTCAACTCACCTTGGCATCCCTCTCCCTTCGTCTCTCCCTCAGTCTCTCCTTCCCTCTCTGTCTCCCTGTCTCCTTCCCTTTCTGTCTTTCTCTCTGTCTCTCTGTTTTCTCTCTATGTCTCTCTCTCTGTATCTCTCTCTGTCTCTCTCTCTGTCTCTCTCTCTGTCTCTCTTTCTGTCTCTTTCTCTGTCTCTCTCTCTGTCTCCCTGTCTCCTTCCCTCTCTGTCTCTCTCTCTGTCTCTCTCTCTGTTTTCTCTCTATGTCTCTCTCTCTGTATCTCTCTCTGTCTCTCTCTCTGTCTCTCTTTCTGTCTCTTTCTCTGTCTCTCTCTCTGTCTCCCTGTCTCCTTCCCTCTCTGTCTCTCTCTTTCTCTGTCTCTCTATTTGTCTGCCTGTCTCCTTCCCTCTCTGTCTCTCTCTCTGTCTCTCTCTCTCTGTCTCCCTCTCTGTTTCCCTCTCTGTTTCCCTCTCTGTCTCTATAGAACAGTTGAGCTGTAATTTTAGCGCACAATCTTGAGGTAGATGCCCAAGGGACGGTTGGCAGGTTTGATGTCTACGCTTTCTCCTTACAGTGGAAGATGAAACAGAGGTTTCTAAGACTAAACACTCCATTCTTTGAGCAATCAGTTACTATGAATACCCCCCCACACACACACAAACGCACACACACGCTATGAAAACATGGAGAATTTTTTTTCGAGAAGCCAAAAGACACATCTATAGACTTGTGTGACCAGCAGACTGATAAGCTGTTCTGCCCTTAATACCCTTCATGCATACTTGCAAAAACACTAAGATGTCAATCGTGTCCATGTTGTGCTCCCCATTTGATTAGACCCTCTCCTCTCCTCCTTTCCTCCTCTCCTTCCCACCCTTCTCATCCCTGCATCGTGCTGTTTACATGCTGATTGGGTTAGCCAGACTGACAGATAATTACATGAGCACTAACTGTCAAAGCCAACAGAGGCAAAGCAAACAGGTCTGCCACCGAGAACAATGTTTGGACATAGCTGACTGCTTTTCTGAATTTTCATCGACATCAATTCATCTTGTCATAGTTCGGACAGTTAGCTTTCTCTGCTCCTCTCCGACTGGTGCACTTTTTATGCATGTTCTGCATACCGTCACAGGCTCCATTGATTGTATTAAAGCCGTCTCTCAACATGTTACATTATCTTCACCCCACTATTTGATATGCTAACTGTATTAGCAGAGGACTGAAATGTAAGGCTGTCTGAAGGCATCTCCTCTGAATCTAGGAGCACGGACGTGTAATTCTACATTGACTGCTTGACAACAATGACTGTCAAGACACTAAAGACAAGACTGGCATATCTAATGCCCTGGCTGTATAGCCCGTAGATTTAGAGACAGACAACCACGTTTTTATAATATTGAGAGTACGCTATTTGAGAACATTAATGTGCAAATGGATACAAGTTTGAGAAATGGTGTCACTTGGTGAATGAGGACTTAATGACCGGTCTGTGTGAGGGAGGGAGGGCCAGGCCTTCAGGATGACACAGTAGCGGGGGTGGTTTGGGACTGCACGTCCACACCACCGTCTGGCCATGTGTGACCGCCGGGTATTGAACCCTGGTCTGCTTCTCTTCAAGCAGAGCGCCAAGCATCTCCACCCAGCTTAGGACCAGCAGCCATGTTTATTCATGCCACCTGCAAGCTGCAAGGTGACTAGCTGTCAGGAGATGGCAGGCGCACACACACACACACACAGACACACAGACACACGCTTGCTGATCCTAGTTGATGGATGTGCAGGTGTGTTGCGGGAGCTTGGATTCTGTGAGTGCGTGTTTACCGAATGTCACTGTCAGTCCGTCAAGGTCTGCAGATATCAAATACAATTGATTTGACTGGTTATGTTTTTTTTTCACGTAACTATGCAACGATATACATCAAAATACATTCCTAATTAAAGGGTTTTTAATAAAGTGATCTAACCAGACCACAATTAGACCACACTGCAACAGAACCAAGCACTCGCTACAGTAATCCTCCCTCCTGACCACTGAGAGTTAATGACAGCTAGCTCTGATGTCAGAGCCTGCAGCTTATATGCCTTTTTAATCTTATCTTGTTAATATTTAACAAAAACCTTACAGGCATGTAAATCAATGAATCATGAGTCAAATGCTAGCAAATGCAGCTCATGAATAGTACACATGGTCTGTGCCAAGTTTGTGTGTCAATCAGGCACGAGCAACAGCTGCATAATTACACTAGTCCATTTCTAACAGCGGGCTCCAACACTGATGTACATTCAAACCTCCTGACTCCAGCAGACTCCCATATTACACTTTACACAGACCTGGCTACACTTAATCAGCCTTTGATCTTCCTCCCCCCCCTTAACTTGGTAAATTATAAAATTCTCTCCTATCTGCCTCAGACTAAAGAAAACATTAATGGTGTTGCATGAGGCAATGGGGGGTGCAGGGGTGTGTGTGCGTATGTGTGTGGGGGGAGGGGGGGTGAATCCATGACTGAATCAAACAAAATACACCTCAGGATCTCTAATTTTTCTTTCCTGTGATCTTTATTAATTCAATCTTATAATCCTAACACATATATTTAATTATTGAAGGTATTTACTCAATGGTCTGGATACGTTAATAATATAAGAGGTTTATGTATGTGTTCCTGTGTGTATGATTCCTCAGGGGCTAAACAAACCGGGTGCTGTAGAAACAGCCCCGGGCAGATCTGGGAAATATCTGTAAGTGAAACACGAGAGACCAAGGTGAAAGTCAAGCCTAATACAAACTCAATCTGTCACTGGATTGAATAAAAATCTATCTGAAGTGAAGTAATTGTCATACCACAGGTGGATAGAAGTAGGCAGCACAGCTGTGGGATTATAATAATAATACAATTTGTGCCCTTGTGTTTAAAAACATGACAGTGTTTATAAAACATGACAATATGATGTTTATAAGATAAAAACATAAGGGGGAAGAGAGTTAGTCTTCAGTTTGCTAACATAGAAGAGTGAACCTGCACTGTGACATCCTGTCACAGAGACCCAACCAGGAAGTAAACAGGAAGTCCTTCCATGTCTTACTGTGTTTCCAAGACAACCAACATCCGACAGGTCATGGCTTCTCCTCACCATGTCAAGAACTATGCATCTGAAGTCCTCGACACTCCAGTAAATCTATACTATGTATTATTAAAACACTGGCAGACAAAGGAGAAGGCAGGTAGATGAAAAAATAAGAAAAGAAAGTGGTTAAATAATTGAATGCCAGGCACCCTCTCTCTCTCTTAAAAACACACAGAAAAAGAGTTCATATAGTTTTACAATCTGAGAGAAAAAGTAGGTCAGAAAAAAACATCAAAAGAAGATAGAAAGTTGCAACAAAGTCACACATACAGCAGGAATAACCTCATGCAATGTTGAAAACACATCAGAAGGCTCCCGCTCACATCTTCTCAAATAAAGAGAGGAAGGAAGAGGAAAACATCCATAACACACACACCTGCATTCTGTAACTCAAACCTTATAACCCCCACCCCCCTACACACACACACACACACGCACACACACACACACACGCACGCACGCACGCACAAACACACACACACACACACACACACACTGACACACACAGAGGTAGTACACAGGAAGGTGAACTTGGTAGCTACACAGCTAACATAATAGAGTGTTCCCAGATCGATACAAACACAGTTTAACACCTAGGCTCTAGGTCTCCTCACCAGACTGGAGGATGTGTCATAGATGACTTTTGTTCCATTACTGCCAATAGGACCAACACTGCCCAACACACATAAATAATAGCACACAGTACGAAATACAGGAAGTATATTGTTTATAGAGATCAACAGAGGGATGTGGAAACGAACAGCATCCACATTCATAGAAACGATGAGGTATACTGGAGAAGTAATGATGAACAAATGCACAAGTCTGTAACTAACAGTTCTCAGATGAGGCTCTTACGCGTTTCGTGGTGTTGTATATGGCTGAATGTTGGGTTTTAGGAATCGGTGAAGTGTGTAGCAACAAAGTCGGAAGCTACAGTAGTGATTACAGTCGTGGTTCAGTGTTAACCATGTACGACCATGTCCTTGGCCCTGCACTGCATGAATACTGCAGTTGGCATGGTAACCGTGTAAATATGCCATCCTCCCTGTCCTTGACAGAACTTATTGTTAACCAGCGACACACACACACACACACACACTATCTTCTCTGTATCGAGCAGGTCCACTGGAGGACTGCTGGGGTCAGATCTGGAGCGTCTACTCAAGAGCCTGTGCTCACCGGAACCACACACACAATCCTGTCACGCCACTCTCTCCTCCTCTCTAACTCTCCTCCTCCCTCACTCTCTCTCTCTCTCTCTCTCTCTCTCTCTCTCTCTCTCTCTCTCTCTTTCTGTGTTTCTCTCACTCTCTCTCTCTGGCTCTCTTACTATCACTGTCTTCATCCCAGTCATCTCTGGCTGTCTCCCCCCCTTGCTTCTCATGTCTATCTATCTGTCTGTGTGTCAGTATGTCTGACAGCCACCCCTGACCTCTCTCACAGTCTGGCCCAGGGGACAGAGCGTCGCCGGGGTTCTGCAGTCCTCCTGTAACCTGGCCCCATCGGAGGAGAGATACTGATACTGAACCGGGAGTGTATCCCTGGACCTTCCCTCCTGACTGTACACGTACCTTCAGGCTAGCAG
Organism: Hypomesus nipponensis; assembly: GCF_054491055.1. NCBI lineage: Eukaryota > Metazoa > Chordata > Actinopteri > Osmeriformes > Osmeridae > Hypomesus > Hypomesus nipponensis. Next base: position 15,095,953 of record NC_140363.1, read on the forward strand.
AGCATCTGGACGCCGCGTGGTCTGAGTTCAGACTTGACACAGGGGAAGTTTTGCAGCTGCATAAATACTATCCCCATGGCAACTAAATGTGGAGGTAGATAAGAGAGGGGGGAAGGGAAAGATGGGAGAAAGGGATGGCGGAGGGGAGAATTTATGTGTTTTCAGAGCTGTCATGCCCTAAAGAGATTCCTCAGGCAAGGCAGGCCACCTGCCACACCTTCTATGAAACCGAGGTTGGCAGGCCTGCGACGCTCTCCCACAGTACACTCACGCTACCTCACAAGTACACTCACACTACCTCACAAGTAGGCTTCTCACTGTCTCTGTACTTCTCTCTCTCTCTCCTTCCCTTATTCCTTTTTCGCTCCCATATCACTGATGCATTTATGCTTTTCTTAGATCTCCTGCATGCATTAATAAACGATATGTGCAAGTGTATATCCGTGCGTGTATTTGCGTGTTTGCTATGTGTATGTGCATCAGTGTGTGTGTGTGTGTCTGTGTGTATATGTGTGTGTGTCTGTGTGCATTAATGCTTACCTACAGTATGTGTGTGTGTGTGTGTGTGTGTGTGTGAGGCAGCATCAGACCAGAGTGGAGGGGACTGCTAGCAGGGCAGGGCAGCCGCCTGGTGTAAACCAGAAGAGACAGGCCTTGCTGCTCAGCCGGCCCAGTGTGGCCTTGCTCTGGGAGGACCTGGACATCCCTCTCCACCCAGCCATTTATCTCAATTTCACCCTGCGCTGGAAACCGCTTAACGCACACACACACACACACACACACACACATACAGACCCCGACATTTAAACTAATCATGGTGGCAGAATGGGGCCTGGTTTAATCAGCATATATAAACACATCTACCTGCGCTACTGCACCCAGTCACCACCAAACACAACTCCACGGCCAGATACACACACTGTCTGGTTCTCATCAACATAGCTGCTTTGATTTCTGCTTCAATGTGAGCCGTGTGTGAGTGCGTGGTTTCTGTGTGTATAAGACCCTAATAATGCCTAGTCAGTAATGAGCTATTAAGCAGGTCTTTTAGCTGAAAGTGTTACATAAATCCTCTTTATTCACAGCGACGGTAATCCCTGCGTCACCCCTGCGAACCGCGACTCCCACAATCCATCAGAGAGAGGCAGGAATTACGGTGCCTGTTTACTTCCTGCTTTAAAGCCCTGCCTCTCCAACAACAAAGCCTTGAAACGGGGGAGGAGAGAGAAGAGGAGGAGAGGAAGAGTAAGAGAAATGAAATGTCTTCTTATGAAGCTGTAATCCAGAAACCCTCTCAGAGGAATACATTTAAGACCTCTTCTTCCCACAATGCTTTGCAGTTCCCCACCCACCGAGCCTTTAATCTCCTGGCGGTTTGATAACATGGAACGTTAAAAAATTTAGAACGTTAGAACTGGGTTCTAAAGGCCAGTGTTCCACAGAGGGCTAGATCATGTATCAGTACTGAGAGCCTGAACACCTCCTCTAATAGGACCGCCCTGTAGTTGTGGCTCTGGACTGCCAGGGAGCTGGTATCTCTGCTGACGCCGTGATAGAATGTTCTTTTCATGAAATAAAAACCTGATTTGATCAAACAATGTTGTAAAAGCTATGAAATATTCACTTGTTTTGTTGTTAAGTCAATACAAATGGGACCATCTAAGCAGAACATATTGTTTCTTAACTGTAGTAGTTGCCCTGCCAGTTGAATGCTACTTACAGCAGGGTTGAAGTTAGAATTGCTGATACAGCCTAATTGCTGAGGGGAAAAGACAGAACAGGGCAATTTGAGTCACTAAAATGACAACATTGAGTTTGATAGAGCTGGCAGCTGAAGCTGCAGTGACAAGGTAAGCACTTGGCTCAGCTAGGAGCAGGGAGACAGTAAGGGGACAGGTTACAGTAACATGTAACAGTACAGTTGCAGTAACAAGTAACAGTACAGTTACAGGAACATGCCACTCATGTGGTGTCTTAACCCTAACCTTACCTGTATTCCATGAACTGAGTAGCTATTTATAATTGTCTATTTATCTACTGTAAAACAGAAAGTATTTTGCTTAATTTTATGCAATTCACTATCATTTCCGTGTCTGAAGGAATTCCTTGGACACATTGGGGAGGTTGCCCTGTGCTGCTGGAAGAGGAGGAGAAACAAAGTTTGGGTGGTGGGGAGGAGTGGGGGGGGCAGGGTAGGGAGAGAGGGGCAAGGAGTGGGGTCAGGGATGGGTTTGGAGAGAGGGAGAGAGAGGGTAACGGGATGGAATTACCATGGTGATGAGGTATGTTGTTGCCCTCCAAGGTGGAGTGTCTTGGGCCTAGAGGCTGGGCAGGAGCCGGCATTAGCAGGCCTCTCCCAGTAAGGGTCGCTGTGGGAGAAACGTGAGAATCTCGTAAAACGCTTGCAGGACACAGAGAGAGAGAGAGAGAGAGAGAGAGAGAGAGAGAGAGAGAGAGAGAGAGAGAGAGAGAGAGAGAGAGAGAGAGAGAGAGAGAGAGAGAGAGAGAGAGGGGGGGGGGGCGAAACAGGGAGAAAGAGAGAGATAGAGAAATAAAGGGGTTCAGATGGAGATACTAAGAGAGAGAGAGAGAGAGAGAGAGAGAGGATAGATCGAGAAGAGGGAGGAGGGAGAGACCCTCCTCTGTCCTCCTCCTCTACAAGGTCATACACATGATCACACACACAGGCAAATACTGAGCAGAGCATATGAATGAATGAATGAATGAATGAGTGAGTGAGTAAGTGAATATTGTCCTGCTGTCTTCCTACAGTAAAGAGGAAGTCATGAGTCATGTTATCCTACTACCTACAGCTAGTCAATCATGTCTAGTCATCATCATACACTGTGCTCACCTTACTGTTCCAAAACAACAAATCTTTAAACGTTTGGTGAGAAAAAATGTTGCATAGTGATATGATTGTTGGAATTACAGTATTGAAATGGCCATACAATGTTCTGGTGAACTTAATCGTGTTTTGTTTAGAATTTTGCGGCTCAGACACACACAGAGACATACATAAAGAAGTATTCAGTGTGTGTGTGTGTGTGTGTGTGTGTGTGTGTGCGAGAAGCTTTTAAGAGTCCCATCCAGCTGAGCAGGGTGACTGTGGTGAGTTGTCGTTGACAGACAGAGCAGCGCTGTTCTCTGACTGGTTTGAAAGAGAGAAAACGGTGGGTTTTCTCAGGTGCTGCTCTCTGTGGGTTCAGAGGCTGAGCCTCGGCAGAATGGCAGGCGGTGTGCCATGTAGTAAAATGCACAGCTGAAAGTGACTGTCTTTGTAGTGAATTATTTGAATTTTACACTCCGGTAAAAAGAGGGACTGTCAGAAGCGATTGAGGATTGGATTTTTCATTTGCCCAGAGAGGCAGTAAACCTCGCAGAGCCAGCACAGGTGAGAATTAGATGCAGTACGCGGCTCAGAGGAAAATACTGACTGTCGACAGCACATTCTATATGGACATTAGTTAAGCCTACATTGGCAGGTTGGCTTTTAAGATTGAGGAGCAGTTTAGAGCATGACTGAGGAACATGTTTGGCCGTCATATGAAAAACGGGACTCGAGGAGGAGCTGTTTTGACAATGGAGATTCTCGAAACAAAACGCTCTTCAGATCTGTGAAGTACAGGCAGGTTTGTTTTGAGGTCGAGTTTGTTTTGATGCTTGATTACTACATTACAAACGGGACATGTATAGAAAAGCATGACAACATTTTGGAGACAGAAGCAAATCTTCAGTTTTTTGGTGACATGTTAAACATACATCATTGCATATAGATCATACACGAGTGATAAATAAAGGAGTTGATACTCAAATCTCTGAATTTACTGAATATTACCTTATATCCTTAGACAGCAGCAGAGATGAACTTAGGACATTTTAAGACCCTCTTTTCAAGATTTAAGAAAATCCACAACTTTCTAAAACTAAGTAGGAGGTTGTGCTATTGTACAGTATGTGAAAGCAGTCTACTTCTGTCGTAGCCATCCCAAACCTTCTAACCTAGTAGCAGAACTCTACTGTAGCGCTCAATGTTTCACCCTAACCAGCCTATTGGACACAGGCTCCTCTCCTCCGGCCTATCACAGCAGAGAGCTGTAGTGGAATGATCTCCGTCTGCAGGAGGAAACATTTTACAAGGGTAGCACTCGACAGGAGTAGAGAACATTACTACACATACACACAGCCATTACACACTCTCTCTCTCTACACACACACACACACACACACAACACACACACAGGCAGACTGACACTGTACAAGCACAGCTATCTCCACAAGATTGATGCCTTGCAATTTACAAACTTGTGCTAGCCACATGTCATTTAGTAGAATTGATACCCTGCAGGTATAGGTAATGTCAGTTGCTAGAATATGCTTCACAATGGCCATCCCACCTCTGCCACTGAATGGAACTGCAAATACATGGACTGTCCGCCCGCCTGCATGCACACGCACACACACAAACACTGACTCCCCTCTCCATCACACACAGCAACGCACACAAACGTGCACATGGACACACAAGCACACACACATTATCTGGCCAGAATGGCAGTGCAAGGCAGCAGCAACAATGGATTTTGTTTCATGGCCACAGAGGTAAATTGCAGACAGCAATAGGAGATTTGGACCATTTTTCAAGACTGACTATATTACACACTGTACCAGGGCATTGTTTGAAATTATACACCTTTTTTTCTTGTGTCGGGGAGAAAGCAATCCCGTCTGGGCCATTGTACCCCATGAAACAGCCCAGCCTGGTCTCTCCACAATCTCCCGGGAATCAACCATGTGATTGAAAACGTGTCACTCGTACAGCCGGCCCCTGTTCCAACCCCCCCCCTCCCACCTCCCACCCCCCAAACCCCCCAACCCCCCCCCCCCCCCCCCCCACCCAACACACACACACACCTGTATGACCTAGTTGTTGTTTTAAAACATTCTTTAATTCTTCCAGCTAGCCTGGCCAAGCCCCTGTCTGGGTGGATGTAGGCACACCGTCGTGCTCCAGCAGCCCATGAAAGCTGCCCGGGGGTTGGGGTTAGGGGCCTACAGAACCAGGGTCGATACGGGCGAGAGTGGAGTGCTTTCCTGTCCCCCCGGAGGAAATTATTTTCCACAGACCCGTACTTACAGTGATAACAAGACAAGCATACTCAAGCCCTCCAGAATCATATGATACATCCACATACTGCAGGTGGATGTGTAGTTTGGACCCAACCTTCAGTAAACTACACCTTCAGACTGTAAATGTGTCAGTGTGGTTGGGGCTGGATGGGGTGGGGAGGATGGAGGGTAGCAGATTTATAGTGGCAGTGCTTTCTGTCAAGTTAACAGAGAGGATAGGGTCCTGAGAATGACCACTCACCCCACCATACCTCCAGCCCACCATACCTCCACCCCACCATACCTCCAGCCCACCATACCTCCACCCCACCATACCTCCAGCCCACCATACCTCCACCCCACCATACCTCCAGCCCACCATACCTCCACATTAACCTAATTCCAACCCCCTAGCAAACTTAGTTTTTGACCTCAGTATATTTCAAACCCTGCGTACGCCCATAACCAGTCACTGCCGACATGACAAAATATTTTTTCAACCTTTAAAAACGTTTTTCAAAAATATTCTTCTAACCTTTAGGGAAAAAAATATAAAGATTTTTTAGAAAATATAAAAAAGAAAATATAAAAACTTTTTTACTACAGCCACACCAAGAATTGTGTTAGCCCCACCATTAACAAGCAATACAATTGTGTATTCTATTGTGTATGTATTCAAATTGAAATTCAGACATTGATTTGAGCCCCACAACTGCATGGATTACTTCAGAAAGTCAAAAAACAAAAACACAAGAATTTACATTTTGGGACAGGTCAAGTTCAGTTTGGGAGGGTTCATTTTGCACTTCGGGACGGTACTGGAACAGTGAGGAAAAAGTTACTTGCGAGCCCTGCTTCCACCTTCACACCCTACCCTCCACACAGGACAGCACTGTAGTGGCCGTCTTCCACAGTGGTGACACATCAGCAAACACCAGCCATGGATCCTGTCAGGTTCACAGCAATGGACAGGAATGAGAGAACCACTATCCTCCACAACCACCCCCCTCCCTCCCCCTCTCCCTCCCCCCAGGATCGAGGCCCTACGCTGACATTTTTATTGGTTCTTCAAATGGACTCCAGGATTGGCCGGTTAGGGGCTGTGGGACGGCCAGTTGATTTAAAGGGTCTTTTATTGATGTCATTTGACTGAGCAGGGTGAGTGACATTTATAAGTAGAATCTCCCAGTCCATGTCCCTTTACACACGCAAGCACACACACATACACACACACACACACACACACACACACACACAACCACGTTAACAGCTAGTCCATTATAATAACACACTCCACTTCCTGCCTTCCCAGCATGCTCGGCTGGTCAGCTGACCCCGACGCTCCCTATGAGGAGGTGTAAATCACTGGGAGGGATATTGTTGTCAAACAGGAGCTCACGGTCGTTAACCCCTCACTGGCAGAGCAGAGACAGGGACCATGTGGGGACCTGAGACCCTGGCCTAAGACGAGTTCAACGTCGGCTTGAGGAGCAATATCACACACCTTTAACCATGTGCAACATATCAAAAATACGGGGATTAGAAGAATTGAGACAGGTGCATGGCCTATATAAAGCATGTCAGGCTCCTATGTAAGGTTGATCTCAGATCGGTTCTGGGGAAGTGTAGTGACTAAGCTATCCCTCAAACTTCCACCATAAGGCTGATCTCAGATCAGTTCTGGAGAGGTGGAGTGACTAAGCTATCCCTCAAACTTCCACCATAAGGCTGATCTCAAACCAGCTCTCCACCCTTAGGAGAAGATATGTTATTAACGACAGCGTGATGCTCCACAAGACAATACACACAAGCCAATCCCATCACCGCTCACACATACCTCTGACAAACACTCACAGCTCCTCACAACAGGGCAGCAGTGATAGAGAGAGAGCTATCTTTTCTTCTTCCACATTTTATCTCAGTTACAATAGACACCAGCGGGACACAGTACACAAGAACGGATCTGGAGAATCAGCCAGCCTCCTACAGTGGTCAGTTACACCTGACAACATGCTCTGCAGCACGCACACCGCCTAGACTCCTTCAGGTGGTAACCCCTTTCATGCTTGGAAAATACACAATACTGTAGCCAGAGTGGTACTAGTATCTCTCCAGGAGTCAAATATGGAGGGATGAAGAGTGTGGGAGAGAGAGAGAGAGAGAGAGAGAGAGAGAGAGAGAGAGAGAGAGAGAGAGAGAGAGAGACAGAGAGAGAGAGACAGAGAGAGAGAGAGAGACAGAGAGAGAGAGACAGAGAGAGAGAGAGAGGAGATGTTGTGACTGCAGCTGCCAGAGAAATCTATGTGAACAGTGGTGTGTGACAGAGAAAGAAAGAGAAAAAGAGAATGAGAAAGTGAGAAAGAGAGAAACAGAGAAACAGAGTGAGAGACACAGATGGAGAGAATTCAACATTTGAGAGAGAGAGAGAGAGAGAGAGAGAGAGAGAGAGATAAAGCGAGAGAGATACAGTGAATAAGAGAGAGAGAGACACACAGACAGAGAGAGAGAGAGAGGGCGTAGCATGGGTGACAGGCAGGTGTGTGATCCCTAGCTTGTGGAGCAGTGTGGTCTGAAAGCCTGGCATTGGGATGCACAGGATCAGATGGAGAGACAGGCACACTCTGGGGGCTGACTGGAATCTGCAAACAGAAATACTCCCAAGCCCACGACAGCCGTTCTACAGCCAGACAGACACTCTCCTCCCGGCAACGCACACATCCGGGGCTGTCCTGTACACTCTGATTAGAGCGCGTCATTCTCCCTGTGTGTGTGTCCTCACTGCCTCTCTAGTCTACCCTGGCACAGAGAACAACACAAACACACACCTGTCTCCTGGTCAAGATAGGCAACATTTGAGGCAAGACCAGACACTAGATTCAGATCACACAGAAAACATGGATGGAAGCTTTACTCCTCAGCTTACAGCATGTTAACTCTGAAGAGAGGAAGAGAAGCGCTTTAACCTTCCAAATGAATCCCGTGAAATATTCTGTAAAGATAAACAGCTGATCATTTTGCTTAATGCACAACTCTCAGATCATTTTGTCCAGGGGGGGAAAAGTCAATATTTCTGTCTTTCTTTGTCTTCTTCTTTCTCTCCCTTCGTGTCTCTTGTTCTCTTCTGCCATGTATGTCTCTCCCTCTCTCTCTCTCCCTCTCCCTCTCTCTCTCTCTCTCTCTCTCTCTCTCTCTCTCTCTGTCTCTCTCTCTCTCTCTCTCTCTCTCTCTCCCCCTCTCTCTCTCTCTCTCTCTCTCCCTCTCTCTCTCTCTCTCTCTCTCTCCCTTTCCTTCTCTCTCCCTCTCCCTCTCCCTCTCCCTCTCCCTCTCCCTCTCCCTCTCCCTCTCCCCCCCTCTCCCCCCTCTCCCCCCTCTCCCCCCTCTCCCCCCTCTCCCCCCTCTCCCCCTCTCCCCCTCTCCCCCTCTCTCCCTCTCTCCCTCTCTCTCTCTCTCTCTCCCCCTCTCACCCTATCCTTCCGATGATGGATGGAGAGACCAGTGCTGTTGTAATTCACTGTTGTGTCACCTGCGGACAGAATGACCTTCAGCTCCCAGGCCAATCAGCTTGTTTACCCATCTCCGACCCACTCCTTTATTGGAGGAGGAGAAATTATCACGCCCATTATTCAAAGCAGACAGCAGGCTAGAGATGGAAGGAGATAGGTCCTCTCTCCCTCCCTTACACCATCCCCGTCTCCCTCTCTCCCCCCGCCCGTCTCACTCAAACAGAACTGCTAGTGTCTGAGTTCCAGAGAAAAACCAACTTCTGTCAAGTTCTTAAAGTTAAAACCAAGACATCTGAGAGCTGATTGAAGAGCTTTGGACGGAAGGACAAAAACAAACAGTCAAGAGGTTTCTGTGTTGATTGATTGGGAAGATGGCTTTGTCATCGCCACTCCTGAGACTTCTATGTGAACTTACTGTGATATAAAGTACAAAATTGTATTTTATGTATATAACTGTAACAGATGCAAATATTATTGGAAAAGCCATTGAAAAAATAAGATTATGTGGGGCAATTCAGGTCAATTTCAGAATAAATTTATTTTCCACACAACGGCATGCGCTGTAGCAGTTTAGCTGCTCTCAGTTCACTACTCATTGAAAGAAACATGACACATATTCCTGAATCATTACAATAAGTAGGTACTTCAAACAGGAAAATGTGCTGACTGCAGTACCAGTGGGTGAGCGGAACAGCAGGGACAGAGAGGGAAAGAGAGAGAGATGGACAGACAGGAAAAGAAACTAGAGCTACAGAGAGAAAAAGGAACAGAAGGAGAGGGAGTGAGAGAATACAGAGCAAGAGATGGAGGGAAAATAAGAAAGAGAGGGAATGAGAAGGACAGAGAGAGGGAAGACAGATATATGGAAAGAGAGGGAAAGAGGGAAAAAAAAAAGAGAAGAAAATGAGAGGGAAAGAGAGAAACAGAGGGAAATATAGTGAGAGAAAGAGTGAGTGAGGGTGGATAAAAGAGAGAGATAAAGAGAGGAAAAGGTAGAGAAAGAAAAAGAAAGGGAGAGAGAGAGTGCTGCAGTTATCCAGCAGCTCTATTACCCTACACTCTGAGCCAGAGTTCAGGTCAGGGCCAGCCTTGTTCAATTAAGCCCTGAGCTATTTGTGTATATGTGTGTATGTGTGTATATGTGTGTGTGTGTACAGTTGTACTTTCTTCTGCGATTTGCCATTATGCCCTACAATATTCCCTGTCATATTTGATTTGCGGTGCGTTGCAGCGCGTTGCGGCGGGCTGAGTGGATCTGGGACCATGTCTGTCACGGTTAGGAGAGGAGGAGGAGGAGGGCGGAGAGAGAGGGTGAAGACAGGGGAGAGGGAGGAGGAGGAGAAGGGTGGAGAACGAGAGCCACAGCAGAGACAGAAAGAGGAATGACAGACTAGGTAGAAACAGAGGTTGGGATGTGGAGAAGATTTGGCTTATACAAGGATCCTGTCACTGTCTTGACTCCTGTGTGTTCAACTCACTTGGAGCAGATGCAGTTCAAATTATTGTCTGTGTGTTACTGAAGCAAATCAGAGTCTCCGTATCTCCTTAATGCAATCTAAAGAATAACAATTACAGCTCATGACATCAAGGCAGAAAAGGGGGATTGAGACAGTGGAAGTCAGCCAAAGAGTTTCTCACAAATTAGAAACTGATCCTCTCCTCTCCTCAGTGTACTCAGACGGTGTTGGAGAGTTAACATTCGAAAGCGCCAAGTCTTTGCACCGCCGACGATTAGATAGAAAGGCCAAGTTCTTGCCCTCATAAAATAACATCTGGGACAGGCTTCCTCCATACATTAGTTATGTATTTATGCATGACTGTATTTATGCATGTCAATCCAGGGAGTGTGTGTGTGTGTGTGTGTTGGGGGTGGGGCCAGGGGGGGGGGGGGGGGGACTGTGTTCTCACTGCAAGGAGACATGATGTTATCTCATGCTAAAATCAAATGGCTTCGATGGTTGGGACATGTGTTTAATGGTGTGTGTGTGTGTGTGTGTGTGTGAGTGTGGGGGGGGGGGGTTATATGTGTGTTTCTTACAAATCTAAAAGCAGAATCTGCAGAGTGAATCCTGTTTCATTAAATAAGTAATAAGATACACAAGGCTGACAACAGGCGCTGTACAGTATCTGCCGGAGCTGGGTTGAATTGTGATCCTACTGGAAGTGGCTCAGCAGAAAACAACTAGCCTACAGCTCCATATCTAGCTGTGTTCACTGTGTTGACACGCTCTTAATAAAACATGGCCTTCAAACACACACACACACACACGTCTGCAGGGACCTGTGATTTCCCTCTACTCTGCATGGCTGGTGGCTAAAAATACACTATAGATCAGTATGTTAGCGATCACCTAAATGTGATTTAGGGACTGTGTGCGTACGTGTGTGTGTGCGTCTGGGCCCTGGGCGTTTCCATGTGGAAGCAGAGTGAATCTTCAATGCCAAGCTGGAAGCCGACAGCTGCTTTAATCATGTGTATGTTTCTGTTCCTCCATGTCACGTCCTGCTGAGATCCAATATGATGACACCCACAACCTGACAAAGCTGTGCTGGGCTCACTCAAACAATAACACACACACACACACAGATACACACACAGAGAGAGCTCAAGTCACTCCCTTCCGTTCAGTGTTTTAACCCTACTAGCCCACCGCCCCCACCAGCCTCCCCGCTAATCTGGATGGCTGTCCACAGAGAAGGAAGAGCCAGCGGCATTATGCATCAGTTCACTGGTGGAACGGGGAGCGAGGGAGAAAGTGTTTGTGTGTGTGAAACAGTAAAAGACAGAACGAGAGCGAGTGAGCAAGAGCGAGCGTGAGAGAGAGAGCGAGAAAGTGCGAGAGAGAGAGCGAGAGAGAGAGAGAAAGAGAGACAAAGAGAGAGAGAGAGCGAGAGAGAGAGAGAGAGAGAGAGAGAGAGAGAGAGAGAGAGAGAGAGAGAGAGAGAGAGAGAGAGAGAGAGAGAGAGAGAGAGAGAGAGAGAGAGAGAGAGAGAGAGATGCAGGCTCAGATCCCTTCCCCTCTCTCTCAGTGGGGGTCTTCATTCTCTCTACAGTCCATGCACTCCACAGCTTCAGTGCCAGCTACAGGCTTACTGTCAGGCCTGGTTCCCAGAGCCCCTCCCACTCCTTCTCCTGTTCTACTCAAAACATTCTAGAACTTCTCCATTACACGCTCTCGAGCATCTCAAGAAGATTCTAGAGAATCTGAGAGTGAATCTGAGTCAGCATCACTGACTCAGATTCTGTCTGTCTTACGGGAAGGAGATCACAGCTGCTGGAGGGCCAGATGAAACCAGCTGATGGCCGTGGAGAAACAGGAAGTGAGATAGTGGGCCAAGTGCACAATAACAGCAAATATACCCCCCCACTACCACCTCCCCCCACTATCACCTCCCCCCCACACCTCTGTAGAGTGCTTTGGTCTGGCTCTGTGCATTGATGTGACTTGATTAGCTGAGCTAGCCATGGCCCCAAACACACAGTGGTGTACATAAACAAGTCTTAAAGAGCTTAACGTCCTCACTGAATGGATTAACGCCACTCTCTACTCAGAACAGAGGATTCTTCTTGATTGGAGGCAGGGGTTTTCGGCGCTCGTATATTTCCTCAGACCCCTCCAAGCTCCGAGTGTTCTCATTTGACCCCATCCACATGTGTGGAGGGTTTAGAGTTCAGCCTTTAGTGGATCATGAGATGAGAGAGAGAACAGGCACACTGTAGAGAAATACCCATATACAGAAGTCCTCAAAGACGAGTCAACATAATATATATGTTAATAATGACGTTAGTACATGACAATGACATACAGGGCTACCACAGATAGTGACTTTCTATGGATCCTCTGAGAGAATAGCAGTGTTTAATAGCAGTGTCTGGCACTAGTGTTGGACGGCTTATTCAGCTTGCACTCTGGAAATACACTTCAGATTCCTATTTATTGCCAGAAGGAGAGGAAGCGGCCCTGTGTTGTGCTCCTGTGTCTCTGTTTGACTGGACATCTCAAGGCTTCACACCTCCACAGCAGCCTCAGAACAGGCCTCTGCCAAGAACTGTCAGTGTTTGTGTGTGTGTGTGTGTGCGTGTGCGTGACAGAGAGCATCACGCACAGCCGTGTACATTTACATCGCCTTTCAGAAGGCTTCAACAGCTCGCTTAATCACTGCCGATTCTGCATCTATACACCTCTCCAGAGAGGGCAAGCACACACACACACACACACCAGCTCACTTCCCACTGTGTCGGAACTATTTAACCTCACGACAAAGCTGCCTCGTGTGTTTCTTTACCTTCCTGAAAAAGATTTCCTTTTCTTTAATTTGGCGCATATTTTTTAATGCGTTTTTAAATAAAGTCAAACTTAATATTCAACCAGCGCTTATCAATGTTTCTTTTGCAAAGCAGGCCATAAATATTAATGAGGGCTCAGCAGAGCTACGACCAGAGAGGACCGGCTGAGGCTCGTCTTTCTCGTCTGAGAAAGGCGGTTTATCACAAATAAAAACCCCAGGGTCGTTTTTCACAGGAATAATTGCCCTGCATGTGGTAAATGCTGTTATTTTCTGGTATTTAAAACTTTGGCAGAGCTCCGCCTGTAATGATTCACTGGCTGAGGTCTGAGTATGCCTGGCAGATGGACAGACAGAGAAAGAGAGAAACAGAGAAAGAGAGAAACAGAGAAAGAGAGAGAGAGAGAGAGAGAGAGAGAGAGAGAGAGAGAGAGACATGAGGGACAAACTGCCAGACTAACTGTGACTTCTCAGCTGGAGGAATTTAAAAGCAAGAGAACAGAGAGGTGTTATCCAGCACTGAGGCCTCGTCTGCTCTGCTCCAGTCTGCTCTGCTGCAGTCTGCTCTGCTCTGCTCCAGTCTGCTCTACTCTGCTCCAGTCTGTTCTGCTCCAGTTTGCTCTGCTCTGCTCTGCTCTGCTCCAGTCTGCTCTGCTCCAGTCTGCGCTGCTCCAGTCTGCTCTGCTCTGCTCCAGTCTGCTCTGCTCTGCTCCAGTCTGCTCTGCTCCAGTCTGCGCTGCTCCAGTCTGCTCTACTCTGCTCCAGTCTGCTCTGCTCTGCTCCAGTCTGCGCTGCTCCAGTCTGCTCTGCTCTGCTCCAGTCTGCTCTGCTCTGCTCCAGTCTGCTCTGCTCCAGTCTGCTCTGCTCTGCTCCAGTCTGCTCTGCTCCAGTCTGCGCTGCTCCAGTCTGCTCTACTCTGCTCCAGTCTGCTCTGCTCTGCTCCAGTCTGCTCTGCTCCAGTCTGCTCTGCTCCAGTCTACTATGCTCCAGTCTGCTCTGCTCCAGTCTGCTCTGCTCCAGTCTACTCTGCTCGAGTCTGCTCTGCTCTGCTCCAGTCTACTCTGCTCCAGTCTGCTATGCTCTGCTCCAGTCTGCTCTGCTCTGCTCCAGTCTACTCTGCTCCAGTCTGCTCTGCTCCAGTCTGCTCCGGTCAGCCCCTGGATGCTGCTTCCATGTCAAAGATGAGCCACTGTGCATGTGTTAGAGTGCATGCCAAGAGTGTGTGTGTGAGTTTGTGCCATGAGTGTGTGGAAACTTTGTAGGAGCTGTAGACAAGGGAGTTTCCAAAACCCTTATGTCAAATGATTGTGACTTGTAATGATTTTAGATGCCTTTTCTACATTTGCTGTTTAACTCTGTGCTGGAAACTGTTTTTTCAATAGTTTAATACCTGGATCGGTATAAAGTAAATTGGTTGTTTTTAGATTTGAGTAAGCATGCTAGCTATGGCCTTGAACGATTTCTCAACTGTGAAAGGGAACTGGAAGAGAACAAGGGAGCATCTGTTAGTGTGCCAAGGATGGTGGGTCTACTAGGTGATTATTTTGAAAACATGCAGGTCTTAAATGTAGAAGCTTTCTGCATTTGTACTTATAAAAAGGTAACTGCTGTTAGATTAGAGACTCTTAGTAGACACCTGGGAGAGACACTTAGAGGCATGGTTAGAGCGAGGGCCGACTCATTAGTATTGTATTGCTGTTCAATCCTTAATTTGCTCACATGGTGTACAAATACAATATGCATGCAGTGGTTTGACTGCCATGACAACATAGGCTACATGGCAGACTCGGCAGACGATGACGAGTGTGTTTAGAAGCTACGTGTGGTGTGCTTGCATGTGTGAGTTTATGTGTGTCAAATGGTGTGCTGAGGTTCATCACAGGAAATACACCTAAGTCGCCAACAGTTCATATAACTGTAGATGGAAAGGTTTGTGGGATTTGAGAGAAATGGGAGACATAGAGAGACTGAGAGAGAGAGATACAGAGAGTAATATCATTATGTCAACTGCTGTGGTTTCAGACAAAACAGCATGCACAACACACACACAGTGCAGAGAACATGATCTAGAGACACTTGGCTTAGAGCCAAGATAGAAACTCTCTCTCACTCTCTCATCACAATGACCTTGTCTGAATGGCTTGCACTAAATACTGTCTGCAATAATGACAGAGGACGCAGCCGAGAGAGAGAAAGAGAGAGGAGAAAGAGATCAGGATTGGAGAGAAAGACAATCATGGTAGTTAATGATGGCTACAGAGGGGGAAAGATGGAGAAAGAAAAACAGAGGGAGGGACGGAGAGAGAGAGAGAGAGAGAGAGAGAGAGAGAGAGAGAGAGAGAGACGGGTACAGAATCAGGGCCTCATTTGGCCAAATGAGGGTGGACTGAAAGCATTGCTCCAATCGCAATTAGTCTGTGGGAGACAATTTCTCCCTCTTCCTCCTCCTCCTCCTCCCCTGCTCCTCTGTTCTATCACTTCCACTGAACGGCCAATTTGTTCCTGATTTCAGACCTGAGGAGGTTGAGCCGGGGTGCAGCACCTTGGCCTGGATGATGACCATGGAGGTGGGAAACTTCAAACTCTGATGATTGCAGCACTGAGCTTCCAGAGTGGTATGAGCACCAGCACTTCCTAGCCTCCCCCCACCCCAAACCCTTCCCCCCACCCCCTGCCATCAACCACCAACCACCCAGCACCCCCGACCTCTCTGATCCCAGCCACAGATAGACTTCCCTGGGATAAAGAGTGGGGAGATGCTCCCTGGAGCTCCGCTTGTTTAATTTCCTGTTGTTGGGAAGCAACACAAGGTGTGATAAGTAGCTGTGCATCCCTCCAGCCAATCCGGTGGCAGGGTCACTGCACCCCTCCACAAACACTCAGAGGGTTGTGAAGGGAAAAGGATGCGGGGGAGAAGTCAACTCTAACCCTGGATATATGGAAGACATCCTTCTACTTCACCACACGCAAGATGTTTCTGTCTCTGTCCCCATTTTCTAGAATCTATATCAAATATTCCATACTCCAGAGTCTGATGTATATTCCATATTCTAGAGTCTACTGTATAATGTATAGCCCATATTCTACAGTCTATATTCTGAGTATTTTCCATGTGAACGTGTGATCTAGCAGGCATTCCTCCAGCTGTCATGTCCAGCCTTAGCAGCCTGGCGGGGCTCCTGGCTCATAAACACTATTCTAAAAACACTGTTAACAAGCCAAGCTGCTCCAACACTGCCATTACATCGCTCATTTCACCTCACACTGGGGTGTTCAGACACCATTTGTGAAAATATACTTAAGAGAAAAATCCATAAATTCTTCTCCACCTTGAGGTAAAGGCATCACTTTGGAACCAATGCACAGCGAAGGGAGCTGATTGGGTCTTCCCGCGATCAATAAATTAATATCTAAGCATCACCACAGCAACTGTGTTCAATATTGTAAAACCCGGGAGTCTCTCCACATTCTGATCTTCCATTTCCTTCTCAGCCGTCCAACCCTGAGGGAGTGAGAACCACTGATATAAAACAGTGTCTACAGCTAGAGCACAAAGCCTACACAGAACCTCTCCTCTCTCCTTCCTACCCCCTTCTTCTCCTCTCCCCCCCTCCTCTCCCCCCTCTCCTCACATCTCTGGGTCTGGAGAGAGGAGGGGAGGCTCGTCACTCTGTCTCCGACAGGCAGTACCAAGGAAGGGTGCAGACAGAGCAGATAGAAAAAGGGCTGTAATGTACATACTAATTACCCCTGCAAAGCAATAGAATCCCGGGCTAGCGTGTTAAATCTGCTACATGACAGTATAATTTGACTCCTTAAAAGGATTATGCAAATGAGGAGCTCATCACTGCTTTGGGAAGAGGGAGGAAAAGGTGACAGATCATTTCTACACTTCTCAGGCTTCCGTCTGCGGGCTCCACACCTGGGCCACGGCAGTTCCATGCCTGCCCCCCTCAGCCAACACTGGGTCTTCACGTCCTACGGCAACACTACTGGGATTACTTCATTTAATAAAAAAGCTGTGCTTACTTCACCACCACCACCACCACCACCACCCTCCCTACCCCCAGGCAGACGACACTGTTACTCGGGAAGCAAGGAAGCCTCTAATTCACCACACTCTTCAACACATCGTTATCCTCTTCAGATCTCTTCTATGTATTTTTAACCGTACAGTAACAGCAACACTGTAGATATTCAGAGAGCATTTACGGGTGCAGGCGGGAGGTGAGGTGGGAGTGGAGCTTGGCGTGTTTAGAAAACTCTTCTCAGAAAAAGAGCAATGATTGGCCTCGTTGTTGAAAGATCTAATTCTCTCCATGCACTCCCTCCTCCCACCCCAACTCTTCCACACACTCTCTCTCTCTCTTTCTCTCTGTCTCTCTCTGCTCCCACCCCTCCCTCCATCCCCTCCTCATCTCTTTGATGTTGGTGCCGCACTGTGGGGCAGTGTCACAACACATTACTGATGCCTGTTTGTTTGTTCCGCCAGCGCCAGCGCCAGTGCCACCCTTCTAATTTCTAACACACTCATCAAGATTCATATAATTTGTTACAAGTAAGTCAAATCCATACTAAGAAAAAGGGAAGTTATGGTTGGAGGCAGAGCAGTAAATTGTCCCATTTTTGCAGGTAATCTAAATGCAAACTAGAAGCAACTTATCATGAGAATGGATTTCCCACCATCTGGTCAAATAACATGGGATTTGTCTGGTGGCAGGCAAAGAATGGGATGATGGGAGAAAGATTAGCAAGCGAGTCCTACAGTTGGCTAAAATGTATTTTGTGCAAACAAGAACAGATGACGCCTTTACAATTACACCTGTCAAAAACTCAAGAAAGCAATCCATCTCTGGGCTGCTGGGGCTGAAAGTGGGCCTACTTCATAGTGTAAAATGATTTTTTTTTTCTTTAACAATTGCCGGCAAACATTTTGATACATGACAAGCTTTGGAAGTCACATTTCACTTTCATGCCTAACCAAAACCAAGTGAGGCCCTGCAACACAGTGATAAGTACATAGGAAGACAGGATAGGGAAGAGCAAAGGAAAGGAGAGGAGGAGAGAAAGAGAGAAGAAGAGAGTGACAGGGTGATAAAGTATGTCATTTCCTGGCTCTGGAAGTGTTCTCAGAATCAGAGCCAATCATCTTGGCTCACTCCTCTAACTCCTAACAACCTATTGGCCAATGAAAGCCTTCTTTATGCTCTGTTTCTCCACTCTGCACTACCAGAGCAGGATTTTTAGCTTTTTATCTTGCTCATCTTTCCAAGAAAATACTTCACGTTTAACTGGCAAACAAAAATGTCAAGACTTGAACGTTAATCCCCCTGTTCTTCTGCTCCACTCAGTCTTGTGTTCTGTGAGAGGTTTGGAAATACAGTCAGGCATCGACAACCGTCACAGGAGAACAGTGTGATGGGGGTTCATGTCATGTTGGCAGTTTGTACTCAAAAAGACATCAATGTCAATTAGCAAGCCTGAAATGAATGTGCCTTCAATCGGCAGCAGGGAGCAGAAGCATCAGAGGCATAGGGAAGAAGGGTGTTGTGACTTTTGAGCACAGGAAGTTGATCTTGGATAGGTGCCAGCATTAATGAGATGACATCCGCATGAGCGACACAAACACACACGCACACACACACACACACATCAAACCATCAAAGGCCCAACAGCTATAGCATCGTAGCACAGGTATTGATGCACCAATATGTGAGCTCAAGCCAGTCATGGTTGATCCCTGGTCCTAAACACCACCGTTTGATAAAAGAGCCTTGACTGGAGAAAGTGATCTCAGTAGACACAGAGATCTGGAGCGTTCCAGCCCATTGAGCGATGTGCATCAAGCAGATCAGACCAGAGCAGCATCAAGCAGATCAGACCAGAGCAGCAGCAAGCAGATCAGACCAGAGCAGCATCAAGCAGATCAGACCAGAGCAGCAGCAAGCAGATCAGACCAGAGCAGCAGCAAGCAGATCAGAGAGACACATTCACCTGCCGACTTCTGGACTACTAGAGGACAGGAGAGGAGAGGAGAGGAGCGGAGCGGAGCGGAGCGGAACAGAAGGAGAGAGGAGAGGACAGGACAGGAGAAAAGAGGAGGACAGAAGAGGAGAGGAGCAGCCCTAGCTGAATTAGAATTAGCATTAACATCAGCCACTGTTGTCCCTATCTACAGCCCTCTCGATCTATTTCTCGCTTTCTCTCCTTCCCTCCATTCCCTCTTTGACTTCCTTCCACCTCTATCTTACTTCCTCCCTCCCTCCATCTGCCCGGCTGCTTGTTTTCCTCTGGTTGTTCAAACCAATCACAGTCCAGAGTGAAAGCACCAATCAGGGTCAGTGCGCAGGGCGGGAGGAGAGATAGTGTATCGATTTCACGCAGCGTGGACAGGGCTGGGCAGCAGAGGACAAAGCTGGAGGGGGCTCTCTCCAATCAGCAAGGAGCAGTCTGGGGTCAGGGGTGTTTGTGGCTGAATCATGATGGATTGTGGGATGATGAGTTTTAGTGTGCTGAGGTCACTACAACATGGGCTCAGTGTTCTCTGGAACAGGAGCATGCTGGGAGATGACTGGTAATAGGTAAACATTGGGTTACGCAGACAAACACACACACACAGAGGGATGGTGGGAGGGAGGCCTTAGGGGGTGCAGGAGAAGTGGAGGAGTGGAGAAAGGGAAGGAGGGAGGGGTGGAGGAGATAAGGTGAGGGGTGGAGGTGAAGCGATAGGCGGAGAGGAAGAGAGTACAGAGAGTTGGGGTTGAAGAGATAGGCAGACAGGGAGAGAGGAGAGAGGGGAGAGAGGTAGAGGTGAAGAGAGGCAGAGAGAGGAGAAAGGGGAGAGAGGTGGGAGGAGGCCAGTGCACTTGGCAGAGCCCAGGCGGGCAGGCATCAGTCCAAAACTGCGTTGGAGCACAACCAAGCGGTACCAACAAAAGGGATGAGATGAATAAGCCTCCAATACCAGCCAGATCCTGAACACAGAACAGCCTCAATAGCATCCAGGCTCAGTCAGGGAGGAGCCCTACACACAAGGAGGGAGGGTTCACTGAAGTAAAGTATCAGAGGGAATTACAGTCACAACATCAGAAGGAAATATACACCAGAGCATGTCCATGGGAAAATCAATAAAGAGAAAGTCAAAGGAATTACACTTTAGAATTGTCTGTCTTTGTTCTGACTGTGGAGAAGAACTTCTCTGTCTCATAATGAATGGGCAAGCTATCTCCTGACAGAAGCTTCAGAAGCTACACCATGACTATCTATCTCCTGACAGAAGCTTCAGAAGCTACACCATGACTGGGCTATTTCTGTGGAGCCGGTATTGTATCTTACTTGTTCTGTGGCAGTTAGGGTGTGTTCGGTCCTCCTCATAGACACTGTGTGTGTGTGTGTGTGTGTGTGTGTTTGTGTGTGTGTGTGTGTGTGTGGTGACGTTTGGGACATAGGACTGTCCCCAGGAAGCTTGGTCAGGTCACACAACAGAGCAGAGCAGGAGAGCTGAAGATCCAGGGCAGCTATACGGCCTATTTTTAGTCCTGTTCTCCTGAGAGAGAACAGATACTCTGGTTCTCTCTCTCCCTCAGCCAGTACTGTCCAGTAGTACATGGAGGACTGGGAGAGGGGGAGGAAAGTGATAAGAATGGAGATAAAGAGGAGTGGGAGACAGAGAGAGAGAGAGGGAGAGAGAGGGAGGGAGAGGGAGAGACCTGGAGGAGGAAATCTTCTTCAAGCGGAGATCAATAGCTATAATAGCGTAGCTAGAGTGGGTTCCATAGACACAGCTATAAAATATACAGTGTGTAGACACACACCACTTTGTGCCACTGTAAAAGTGAGGGATGGAACAAGCTGTAAGATGCTGATAATGAGCCGAGTCCAGCAGCTCTACGGTAGGATAGTGGATGATGATCTGTGTGCTGGAAGATGAGCTGTGTCCAGTCTCTCTACAGTGAAGCAGAGTTTGACCCCTGACCCCAGCACAGAGAGGAAGTGCCTAGTTATTAACCTGGAGTGCACTTCCTGTCAGAGATGTTTTGTGGCACTCGGCAGACGTGTCTGGCTGATGCTAGTCCCTGGTCCCTGGCTCACACATTCTCTCTTTCTCTAACACACACACACAAACACACACACACTTTTATTTCTCTCTCACACACCAACACACACCTTTCTCTCCTTCTCTAACGCACGTATGCAAACACACACACGCATATACACTAACATTTCTTTATTTCTCAGGAACACAAACACACATACAGTACACCTCTCTCTCAAGCCCCGCCCTCTCTCTAGCCCCGCCCCCTCCCTGGTGGGATACAGGCAGACTGGAAACTGAACACACTAAGGTGTGAAGGTGGGTGTAAATGTGTCAGTCTGAACACGGAGGGGAAACAGCTGGACGCCCATCAGAGGATATCTGCAGCTGTAGACCACAGAGCATCTGAGCATGAGTGTGTGCATCTAGGAGTGTGTGTGTGTGTGTGTGCATTTTACACGTGTGGTTGTATATCTTCCAGTATGTGTGTGTTTGAGAATGTATATGTGTGTTTGAGAATGCATGTACATATCGTGTGCGCCTGTATATTTGCACTTGCATGTGTGTATGTATACTTTGTGTGTGTGTGTGTGTGTGTGTGTTTAGGACCCTGATGGGGGAGCCCATAACCATTAAGTACCATTATAGAGCAGAAAGGCTGCCAGTTTATCTTGTGATCAATGCTGCTGGCTGGCAGAGTAGGCCTCTCTGTCTGACACACCCAAACCTGCTGGCTGGAACACACACCACGGCGCAATCAATCCACATGAATACATTTACACTGCGCGAGTGTGTGTGTGTTTGTGTGTTTGCCTACATCAAACAGAACATCGTGTTTATACACGCTGACAGGAGTGCACTCTAGGAAAATCTGCCTTCGTTCCATGGAATCACTCTAACCGCTGAGTAAACGACTGTACAGGAAGAACATGAAATCACAGCGTCTCTCTCAAAAACAGTTCCAACAGCCCTGCTCCTGTCCTTTCTATGTATATTCAGCAGCCTAAGAAGCCAGTGTAGACAGTAATATACTGAATTAGCACAAAATGTTTTTGACGCATCCTGATGTGTTCATTTCACAGGCAACATAAACAATAAATGTACTAAAATATTTCTTCCACAATGGAATCCCAGAGATTTGCCTATTTATTATTTTTAGTCCGAAAATGTAAAGGGAACAAAACGTGTTCTAAATTACCTGTCAGGCTAGTTGTAGTAGATAGGCTATGCCTTGCAAAAGGCAGGCACACCCAGATATGACATCATTCCAAATCCATAGATGCATAGTTGAATACTTTGTGTTTCATGGAGGTGCCGTTGATATGTCATTGCAAATTGTAAATAGCAACCAGTAAAAATCCAAAAGGCTTGGAATGGAGTTAAGCGTGTGTGTGTGTGCGGTGTGGAGATGTGAGCCAGTGTTTGGAGTCAGACTAGGCTGATCACCCTCCTCCCAGCCTGCTGCTAACTGCACCGATTGTCTCCTCTCAGTGGGGCCTTGGCAGACACTTCTTCCCTCCATGTCTCCCTCCTCCGCCCGTCAACCCTTCTCTCTCCATCACCCCCCTCCATCTCTCTTCCCACCCCTCCCCTCCTCCTCCATCTCTTCCCATCTGTCGCTACCACCCCATTCCTCCATATTCAGACAGGTTGCAGCAGCGCTGCCTCATGCGATATATCAAACGCGCCCCGTCACCATACTGCTGATCAGAATCCCCCAGATGCTTTTGACAGACCCATGAAGACCCCAGGGAGAGAGTGTGTTCTCATCAACCCCTAGAGAGGAAAGCTACTTTTTTTGTCAATACAGCAGTTTAGGTCAATGTTAAATTAACTCATGGTGTTTACTTATTTAGAAGGTGTCCGCAAACAGGGAGCAAGTGATAAAACTAACGTTTGCATGGGGAGGGTATTTTTCTGAGCACACAGTCTACCAGAAACACAAACCCTCTCTCTCTTTCTCTTTCTCTCTGTGGGGAGGCGAATGCTGGTGTTTTGACAAAACACTGCTAATGGAATTGTAAGCATCCTCTGGTTTCTTTCCTCCTTTTTTTGTTGTTGCAAGAAACCAAATTAATTTCTTCAGCTCTGATTAAAAATTTACCTACCACATGCGGCTTAGCAGTGCAACGGAGAAATATGCAAATATCCCCCTTTTTTAGGTTTATCTCCATATCAAATATTCTGAGGATGTCTAGCTAGCTGCTGTACTACACCGATGGAGAGGCTGGGTGGTGTATCAAAAGTGTGTGTGTGTGTATGTGTGTAAAAAGCCCGGCATTTTTTGTCAGATGGTGAAAAGCAAATAGCATCATCTTGCTAGGCTCTCATGTTTATCAAAGAGCAACATTTATTTGAGAAAGCTTACTTGCACTGACCACCATGGCCAGCTGAACCAATCACACACCAGGATCCAGGAGTGTGTATAGAGAACAGTCTGGCTCTGATCCGTCCTTACATACACCCTCTGTTTATTTATACATGGAATTTTATATTCCTCTCTTACATACTGTAGATAAATACATATTTAAGTACATACATCCACCCTTACCTACAGTACATGCATACACCCTTAGGAACATTCATACATCCCTTACCTAGATATTTTCTTACCTGCCTATACATATACATACATACATACAGACATACATACATACATACATACGTACGTACGTACGTACATACGTACATACATACACAATACACCCTGACATCCACGAATGAGTCACTGATTGCTGGGGTGTCTCAGACAATTACATCTAGAGAATATCTATACCCCTGGCGTTCAATCAGAAGGTAAATACAAAAAATTGTGTTGGTAGATTTAAATTAAAACTTTTAATAATCCCTGGAGCGATCCTCCAGCTTTTTTTATAGTACCATACAGAATCTCTCTCTCACACACACATACACACACTCCCCATCTCCACCACACCATCTCTCAGTTTCCAGTGCCTGAGAAATTCCCACAACACAACTCAACGAAGCCCCACAATAAGCGCTGCCTTTTTCATCCAGTGTGGAGTGTTTCTGTTCTTCCATCTAGGTAAATGGAGGGTGATTTGTTTGCATTGTCCGCTTCCCTCCCTTAAAAGACGGCCGAGTCCCCCTCCTAACACCTCCCCATTCAGGCAAGGCCTCCAATTAGACACCTGCGGACAAAGAGAGCGTGGAGTGGGCCCGGCGCGCCAAGGCCGGCCGCCGTGGTTTTCCCATGACAGAATGGGAATGGCTTGACTTGGGAGTGGAGGCTCTGGGGGAGGGGGCTGGGGGGGCTGGGGGGCAGGCCGGGTCCCTGGAGAGGAGCTAACAGCTTTGTTCTGCTAATCTACTGAGAACTTGGGGAGGCGGGAAAGGGTGGGGGGTGGGGGGAGGGGGTTGGGAGGGAGGGGGTTGGGGGGGGGGGGCTGAAGGAGAAAGGAAGCAGGAGTGTGTGTGTTGGGGGGGGGACATGCGAGTGTATTTGTGTGACTATCCTGAAATAAGCTCTAGAATACGAAAGCCCCATTAGAAAAACAGTTAAGGTTTTAAAATAACGCTACTGAAGCGTCAATTTATGGTGGCGGATTTGTCGACACTGTGGTACTCAATATTTATAGTACTATGACACATACTCATATTTGTTCATCACATATATTTATTTAGCAATGCAGTGAAGGCAGAACTGCATTGAGACAAGATGTATACAATACATATAACCAGCCAACAACTCATAGCCAACAGTGGTACATTCACTACAAAAGGAACGGTAAGAAATCTAGTCTCTGCCAAGTGCACACTCTGTTAACTGACAAAGGAGAGGTGAAAGAGAGAAATCGAATGGGGGAGAAAGAGAGAAGGACATTTGTAGTGAGTTTAGAAGGAGAGAACATTTGAAATAGAAGTTAGCTAGCTGGCCAGGGCTGAAACCAGTTTGAAATAAACCTTTTTTGTCTCTAAATTATGTCAGGCCTGCTGTTCTGTCAAGACTGTGTGTGTGAGTGTGAGACAGACAGACAGACAGAGAGAGAGAGAGAGAGAGAGAGAGAGAGAGAGAGAGAGAGAGAGAGAGAGAGAGAGAGAGAGAGAAGCCATTTTCCCAGAACTAGTGACCCAGGAAGTAATGTGTACATATGCAAATGACGCAAAGCACAAGCAGGTGCCTATAGGCTGTAAGAGAAGCAAGAGAAACAAAGGTGGGGGGAAGAGGAGACAGAGAAGCCCCTTATTGTATCCATATAACCTAAACAGTTCTAGAACAGCAACAATAAAGATTCTACTGGTTCTAATCAATATGCTTTGCATGCAGGATAAACATCCCTCTCTGGTATGGCAGAATTAGTGAATATGTCTGACGTGTAAGTGTATCCACACCAGCAGCAGCACTCTTACCACCAGCAGTTCCCAATTCAAAAGCCCAATTCATGTTTATTTATTTGCTTCATGTCAAATACACAGTCTCTTTCTTTGTCTCTCTTTCTCTCTCTCGCCCTCTCTTCCTCCATCTCTCTCTCTCTCTCTCTCTCTCTGGAGAGGAGAAATTGAATCTGTGCTTCTCCTCAGGACCAGTCTAATAGCTGGTATAACACACACACATACACACTCACCTCCCTGAGAGAGAGACAAATCCATGTCAAGTGCAGCATGAGTAAACTGCAGCATGGTGCAGGGCTGAGGCGAGTGCTGCTACTTCCCTGATGGGCTACACTGTCACACAAACACATTGTCACACATAAACACAACCTCCCTCTCTCCCTCTCTCCCTCTCTCCCTCTCTCCCTCTCTCTCTCTCTCTCTCTCTCTCTCTCTCTCTCTCTCTCTCTCTCTCTCTCTCTCTCTCTCTCTCTCTCAGTCTGCTTGAGCCAGGGATGTGTAGTCTGACTCGGCTTCCTGCGTAGGAGTTTATATCCCTGTTTCCTCTGTATTGTAAACACAGTACAGTGTGTCACTGCTCCAGCTTAAATGCCCTTCTGATGAACAGAAAACCACTCTTCCTCCTCTACATACGCCTCAGCGTCTTGTACGCTGCATCTGTTTGCTTTAGTGACTTATGAAAACTAGTCTTGATTGGACTTTGTGGAATAAACAAAAAGTGTGTTTTAGTGTAAATGCATGTGGATATTCTCTCTAATGTTCAACAGTGACAGGGTTCATCATTGAGACAGGGACTGCTTTAGTCAATTTTATGAAACAGCATTTTCTGTGACCAAAATCCTGTGTGACCAAACGCCTTTTGCCACACCCATCAGCTCACACACACACACACACACACCTCAAACAGCCAGACAGGGAAATACCAGGCAGAGTACGAAATGGAAAATCTTAGTCTGTAAAATAAAGGTTTAACAGTGTTGAAGCTTCACCTGAATCAGACTAGAGTAAATATACAATAATAATTACACAACGGTAAATATATGACAAAATGTCCATAAGGCCTCCTTATAAATTTTGAAAATCACCTCCATTTTCATTTTAACACCATTTAGCTTTTTCATGTTGTTTGTTCATTGGAGAGTGAATATGGAAATAAACGTTATTACAATGTATTAAGTATGCAGATTCTCATTATCTGATCAGTGTATACGCAGTCATTCCTGTTCCAGTCATCGCCTGTCGAGTCTGTCTGTTCCTGGACCTAAGGCCCGTGGGGACAGCTACAGAAATCAACGCTAATCCGTTAATTACTAATGACTTGATTCAGTTTTATTTGTCATGCATCTTTCAGCCAGCCTGACTGTTTCTGAACGAGTAAGAACAGACTGGAATGGCAGCTGATATTTGGAAAGAGTATCTTATCAGCTAAAATTACCCCTGAGTAAGTTCCCCTCTCTTCTCCTCTTCTGTCTTCTACTCCCAATCCTTTCCCCTCTCCTCTCCTCTACTCTACTCACCTACTCCCAATCCTTTCCCCTCTCCTCTCCTCTACTCTACTCTCCTACTCCCAATCCTTTCCCCTCTCCTCTCCTCTACTCTACTCTCCTACTCCCAATCCTTTCCCCTCTCCTCTCCTCTCCCGTCTCCTCCCTTGTCATCAACAAGCCCCCTTCGTTCTATGCAGCTCCCTCCCTCCTCCCTGCAACCTCTTTCCTCTCCCGTTCTTTCTCTACTCGGCTGGCTGAGCCTGGAGAGTCTTGAACTGCTCTGGTTTGATTGCTCTGGCCTGAGGCATTAGAGTTCAATCCAGCGTGTCGCACCTCCCCAGCCTCTCACAGACAGCCGAAATCGGACTCAATTTACCCTGGGGATTTGTTAACTTTCACATGCGTTTAGTTGTGCACTTGGCCAGCTCAAATTGATAAACCTGTTGCACTCTGCAATTTTCTGCCAGAAACTCTGACGGAGAGAAAAATGGATGGATGGATGGAGAGACAGGCAGGAAGGCGTGCAGTGAGACAGGCAGCCCTGGAGTCAGTAGCTAACCTAACCCATCCTGTCCAGCTGCCACGGCTTCTCATCGGCTGTACATTTCATTAAGAAAACAAGAGCAGAAATTTGCATTTGAAATTCGCCCCCAGCCCTGCAGCACTCAGGAAGGAACGCTACATTCATCTGCTGTCCAATGATGAATTCCTAGTCCAATTCTGAAATGATAGATTTTTCTTTTTATATGTAT
The DNA here is from genome assembly GCF_054491055.1 of Hypomesus nipponensis. Taxonomy (NCBI): domain Eukaryota; kingdom Metazoa; phylum Chordata; class Actinopteri; order Osmeriformes; family Osmeridae; genus Hypomesus; species Hypomesus nipponensis. The sequence continues at coordinate 15,123,479 of NC_140363.1, forward strand.
ATATATATATATAAAATATATAAAGATATATATATATATATATATACACTAAAAAAAACTCAGGCAACAAAAAAGGAGAACAAACTGTGACCAGAGAAGTGAAGCTGAACTGTTATTTAAATGTAAATAAATAGGAACTTTATCTACTTCCTCTCCCTAAAGTTTGTGGCTTTATCTCATTCCTCCCCAGGCTTCTTCTCTCTATTCTATCGAAGTCCATTACACAGTGTTCCCTACAGGTCACCACATATAGGAAAGGCTAGTCGAGGCCAACAAACACACACACACAAACACACACCTGCCTGGCAGAATTAATGTGTTCATGGTTCGGTCTGGAGCTAGCGGCGATCTCACTATCAGTGGTAAGACGATTACCACATGTCATTTGTCATTTGTATGATACCACAATGCAGCAACATTTAATTTTCTGCAACACTTTATCAGCAGCTGGACTTGTCCCTCTCAGCTCCATTGTCTTTGACCCAGATACATATAAACAACGAGGAGATAGACGGAGCCGAACATCCATAACCTGCAGCACATAGACCTAGCCGCCACACATCCATCGACTGGACTGGGCCTGACAGGCATCACCACCGCTACCACGAGCTGGGTGTGTGAAGCGGAGTGTGACACAGCCACACTTACACACACACACACACACACAGGCGCAAGCGCACACACACTCTTCTTTTTCTCACACACACACACACACACGTTCAGTCACACACAAAAAAACATTCTCACACACATTTCAGAGGAATATCTTAGGAATATGTTCGAGAACAGAGGTTTGAAAAGCTTGGGAAAGGGGGAGTGTGTTGGTGTGGGGGAAGGGTGGGAGGGGATTGGGGGAGGGAGACAGGAGGGTTGAGTGTGTGTGAGAAGGGGAGGAAGGCAGAGAGAGGAGGAGGGAGGCGAGGAAGACAGGAGAGAGATATAAGGGGACAGTTAATAAAGATGGCGATGGCAGGAGTCAGTGGGAACACATGAGGAGAAGAGACTGCTCCTCTGACACATGATAAATGAATTCTCTCCTTCTCCCTCTTCTGTGTGTGTGTGTGTGTGTGTGTGTGTGTGTGTGTGTTTGTGTGTGTATATATTCTGGTATGAAACACCATCATCGACCCCCAGACTGCAGGACAGGCTTTCCTCCACCCAGTCCTTATTCCACTTACATAAAAAAGCTCTGGAGAATCCAGTGTGTGTCTGTAGGATGAGGACACAGACAAGTAGACAGTATCTGTCTGCCTGCCTGTCTGCCTGCCTGCCTGCCTGCCTGTCTGTCTGTCTGTCTGTCTGTCTGTCTGTCTGTCTGTCTGTCTGCTTGTCTGTCTGCTTGTCTGTCTGCTTGTCTGTCTGTCTGTCTGTCTGTCTGCTTGTCTGTCTGCTTGTCTGTCTGCTTGTCTGTCTGCTTGTCTGTCTGCTTGTCTGTCTGTCTGTCTGTCTGCTTGTCTGTCTGCTTGTCTGTCTGCTTGTCTGTCTGTCTGTGACCACAGTCTCACCCCTGGCAGAGTGTTTCTCAAAAAGGATAAATATTGATTGGTTTCACATAGGGGAGTTTCAATAAGTTATTATGAATACAAAATTGACAAGTGAAACTGATCAAAACATTCTGTCACTCCTGCCTGTTTCTCTATGCCCCTTCTCTTTCAAACACGCACACACACACAGGTGTAGGAGAGTGTATAGGTCTGGCCCTACAGTCATCCACAGAGAGAGCAGTGGGAGACTGTGACTCTGGTCCTAGCTGCACCCCTCCCCCTGCTCAGCCTCACGGCAGAGTCGAAAACTCCCTTCCTTCTTGCCCCCCCCCTCTCTCTCTCTCTCTCTCTCTCTCTCTCTCTCTCTCTCTCTCTCTCTCTCTCTCTCTCTCTCTCTCTCTCTCTCTCTCACATCCATGTCCATTTTTACCCCCCCCTCTTTTAACCTCTCCCCCCTTTCCCACCATACATTTCCCTCTCTACCCCCCAACTCTCTCTCTACACACACACACACACCCTCCCCCCCTCTCACTGGGTTTTCATGTTGTGATCGAGCATATTTAAAAAGCCACAGTCAGTCTGGTCTGTCCGTCTAACTTATTGCCTTTCTGCATGTCTGCCTGCCAGAGCGGAGATGGAGCTCCCATGCATGGAGAGAGAGGGAGAGACGGAGACAGCCATGGGCTGTGTACACACCACACTAGAGATGGGTTAGGGAGGGGGGGTGGAATCAACACATGCAGAGGGACAGTGACAACACCATCACTGGAGCACCTGGGGGGATAGCGGGCCAGAACCGCCAAGCAGCAGGACAGGGGGAAGGAAGGAAGAGAAGAAGGGGAAGAAAAGCATCCAGAACGAGAGGGAGAGAGAGGAGCCACACCCAGGAACCCAGAGGACAGAGGGATGAAGGGATAGATGGATGGATGGATGGAGGTGCAGACTTCTCATCCTGTATCTCCCTGCGGATCAGCCACATCCATCTTGCTCAGACAACTTGCTCCGATCCATAAAACAGTCATTAATATGAAGCTATCAGCCCCCGTAGAATTTTCATTTTAACTGACAGGGAGCTCCATTCATCATTAGGGCTGGCGTTTGTCGTTGCCCCGGGACGCAGGACACAAGGAGAGGAAGGAGGGGGAGGACGAAGTGGAGCCTGGGAAGGAAGGAGGGGAGAGTGGGGAGGCTGAGGAGAAGTTAGGGAGGAAAGGCGGGGTTGGACGGACAGAGAGGCTGGGGAGGAGCGGAGGGGGAGGACAGAGACTGACAAGAGGATGTGGAGAAGGGGCTGGAGAGGAGGGAAAAGAGGTGGCTGGGGAGGAGAGGAAGGGATGCGGTAAAGAAGGGGGGATGGGGGGGAGGTGCATCAATGCAGATTTGTGAACGAGCACTGTGGAGGCTGCATGAGCCACAACCCCCGGTACACCTTCTGATGCAGCTGTACAATCACACACTGACAACCACAAAAGGTGTGTTTGACTCTGAGCTGGCTCCCAGACAATGTGGCCCTGATGACAGAAAGAGAGAGAGAGAGAGAGAGAGAAAGAGAGAGAGACAGAGAGAGAGAGAGACAGACAGACAGAGAGACAGAGAGACAGAGAGACTGTGAGAGAGAGCCTGTGAGAGAGAGACTGTGAGAGAGAGAGGAAGGCTTTAAAAGAGATCAGAGAAGATAAAAAGGATCACATGACTCCGAGCCAGTTGAATCAAAGACACACTTAGCCAGACAAGAAGAGGGTACACAGACTGTTCTGAGCATTCAGAAACCCTCTCAACGCGTCGTTAGCTGCCTGAGAGACAGAGACACAGAGGGACAGAGAGAAAGAGAGAGACAAAGCAAGAGGATGTGAGCGAGGGAGAAAGATATATTGAAAGAGAGAGTAGAGAGAAAAAGAAAGAGCGTGAAGAGAAATAGAGAAAGAGAGAGCGAGGGCCAGGGGGGTTGGGTGGGTGGGAACAGGGCTACCATTTTAATGAGTGTCACAACTTAACAAAAATGTTTCTCTGTTTCAATTCCCGACCATTTTGCCAGTTTTCTGGGTAAACAGCCGAGGAGGGATGTCTAGTGACAGCCAAGCCTTGATATGGAAAACAGGCTGGCCTTTGAAGTGTTGCGCCAGATTATGTAGCTTCAGCTGAGGAGAGATCTTTAGGATTATTCTTGTTCTATCTAATGATCCAGCTCATTGATAGATAAACATACTGGCATCTGCAGCAGGAAATTATTTACGATGTTTCCATGATGAGGAGGCTGGGGTGTGTGTGTTGAATGTGTATGTGAATCTGTGTATGCTTGAGACAGAAAGGGAGTGATATTGTGCAGGGGAACGAAGACGAAGAAGAAATGTGAAAGATGTGATGTAAAGAGACAGAAAATGTCTCACTCTGTCTCTTTTCAACATTAATGAATGGGGAATATTAAAGTTATGATATTTCTGCAATATTTAGGATTTGACATTGGTGTTAGCAGGCACAGTAAAGCGGTAGAAGATTAATGTAGAGCAGAGTGGTAAAGGGCTGTAGAGCAGAGTGGTAGAGGGGTATAGATAGAGTGATAGAGGGGTGTAGAGCAGAGTGGTAGAGGGATGTAGAGCCGTGGTAGAGGGCTGAAGAGCAGAGTGATAGAGGTTTGTAGAGCAGCTCTTTCAGAAGGAATGTGCCATGGCCCGACAGTTACTGGTGCCCACAGCCTGCCAACCTTCTCTCCTCCTCCTCCCTCCCTCCCTCCTCCCACCCTCCCTCCCTCCTCCTGTCTTTCCTAGCAGATGCTCCTCTCATCTGGTGTATTACACAGTAACTGTCCAAATATTGACATACAGATCCCACCCCCACTGAGTTAACCCTCTGGTGTCTGGGCAGTGGCCTCACTCAACACTCACAGCCTCTCTGCCTCACAGCCTCTCTTATCTCTGCTTCTGTCCCTCACTGTCCCTGCCTCTCTGCCTCTCTTACCTCTGCTTCTGTCCCTTACTGTCCCTGCCTCTCTGCCTCACAGCCTCTCTTACCTCTGCTTCTGTCCCTCACTGTCCCTGCCTCTCTGCCTCTCTTACCTCTGCTTCTGTCCCTTACTGTCCCTGCCTCTCTGCCTCACAGCCTCTCTTACCTCTGCTTCTGTCCCTCACTGTCCCTGCCTCTCTGCCTCTCTTACCTCTGCTTCTGTCCCTTACTGTCCCTGCCTCTCTGCCTCACAGCCTCTCTTACCTCTGCTTCTGTCCCTCACTGTCCCTGCCTCTCTGCCTCTCTTACCTCTGCTTCTGTCCCTTACTGTCCCTGCCTCTCTGCCTCACAGCCTCTCTTACCTCTGCTTCTGTCCCTCACTGTCCCTGCCTCTCTGCCTCACTTTCCTCTGCCTCACTTGCCTTTCTGCCTCTGTGCAAAGCCTCTGTGTAAGGTTTGCTTTCTTAGAAAGATTAGTTGGATCTCACCATGATGGTACCATGGGCTACTAAATGATGATACAAATAAGAATAAAACATAACTTGTTTGTACACTAACATGTTTTATCATTTGGCTGATACAGTACTGGCATAGCACAGACGTTCAATTGCTTAATTTGTATTGAAATCTTGTACAGTAAGAGTTCAGTTTGGAAGCTAAATGCAGGTTTCTCCCTGCCTGTCAGGGATCTGTGGGGTGCTGTGTGAACTGTGATGTAAACTGTGGGGTAGAGCAGGGGGGAAGCAATGATATGTTCAAATCTAATTGGCAAAGTCAAAAGATGTTGATAAGAAGGAGAAGATAAATGTGCTATCACAGCCTCTCTGAAGCCGCGAGACACTTCACACGAGATAACACCAGCGGCACTTCAAAACTGCATCTGTATAACAGGATGACAGCGCTGGGTGTGAGTGTGTGCTATGTATGCATGTGTGTGTGTTATGTATGTATGCATGTGTGTGTGTTATGTATGTATGCATGTGTGTGTTATGTATGTATGCATGTGTGTGTTATGTATGTATGCATGTGTGTGTTATGTACGTGTGCATGTGTGTGTTATGTATGTGTGCATGTGTGTGTTATGTATGTATGCATGTGTGTGTGTTATGTATGTGTGCATGTGTGTGTTATGTATGTATGCATGTGTGTGTGTTATGTATGTGTGCATGTGTGTGTTATGTATGTGTGCATGTGTGTTTATCCGTGTGCACCTTAGACAGCGCAGCGACATTAAAACCTGTCATCCATACGTTAGAGAGAGTGAGTTAGACTACTACCTCTCACCTCCCTCCAGTGAGACAAAACCAAACATCCTAATGTGCTGAGCAGCTCAAACATGCCCTGCCTGAACACACCAACACTGCTTGCTCAGAGTAATTCACCACCTGTGAGAGTTTTAAGAAGCATTAATGAAGGTTCTGAAACACCCCTCCCTGTGTATGTGTGTATGTGTGTGTGTGTGTGTGTGTGTCTGTGTGTGCCTTGTGTGTGTTTGTCCAGGCAGGGCTGGGTAATGGCAGTGGCATCATTGTGTGTGAGAGACTCCAGGTGATCCCCTAACAAAGCTGAACTCTTTCCTCAGAGAGAAGGGGGGCTGCAGGCCTGGGTGGAGCGCCACGCTCCCACTCTCCCAGAACAAACACATACCTCAGCATTTTCAGCCTCAGGTTTACTGCTTATAGAGCAATAATGTATCAGGGTTTTTCCACCCCCCCTTCTTGTTGAAACCGTCTTTAGGATATATTTAAATTAGAGATTTAGTTAATGAGTTTGGGCAAACTCTGGAACAGTCTTTTAAGCATTATCACTCTCATTAATTTTCAGAATTACCCACAGTGTTGTGATAGCTGTCATGGACTTCAGACTTCAATTAACTAAATACTATGTATAGCAATATATATATACGTGTGTGTGTCAGTGTGCATGTGTGCGTCAATGCGTGAGAGTGTTCCTTGCTGTGTGTATGTGTGCGGGAATGCACTTTATTTGGAAAACTTTGCAATTGACAATTTCAGCGTTTATTCTTTAACGAGAAGAGAGCTAAGCCCAAGATAAATATGCAAATTCACGACCAGCCAATATAAGCTTTTCGGAAATTAATGGATTTTTCCTTTAATTCGTCTGCTAAACTCCGAGGTGACAATGCCAACGGAGGACAGGATTCCCCTCAGAGAGACAGAAGTACAGAGAGCGAGAGAGAAATTGAGAGAGCAAGTGTGTATGCATTTGTGTATAAACAAAATCAAGATATCATCATCATCATACACAGTATCATGCTTTATATAAAAATGGCCGTGACGGCATCTCCTTCACACACAGTTCCCCGATGATTATAATAATCATAAAGTTCTTAATAACCAATTCTCCCTATGCACAATAATAATGACCAGCAAGCAGATTGAGAGAAAAAAAAAAGTCTCTTTTTACAAGACGCATCAAAGTGACAACGACGATAAACATTTTGTGCTGGCATTCTTCTCCTCGGGACCCTCATCTTTCTAATCATCTCTCTGCTTTTCTTAGATCGTTTTCCCATCATATCTTCCTCAAGTGTTTGTCTCATCAGAGGGGTAAGTATTTCATTACTGGGTGTTTTATCTGTTTGGACCGGAGTGTGAAGCTGGTATAATTAACCCTGCCTTCACAGTGATTGATACAGGCAGGCCGTTTTATTTGTTCCACTACACAGATCATGAAATCCAGCCTTTCAGCCAGCCTCCCTGACCCACACGCTCCAGCACGCTAATACAGGAACAGACACCAGGAGAGGAGGGGAATTAGAGAGGAGAGAGAGGCAGAGGAGGGGGGGCGAGGGTGTTGAAGAGGTTGAGGGAGAGAGAGGGAGTGAAGGAGAGAGGGGGAGAGGATGGGAGAGACAGTGAGGAAGACAGGAAAAAAGATGAGAGGGAATTGCAAAGCCATGAGCTAAAATCTTGTAAAAATGACCTTGGCAAAAAAAAGTAAATGGCCTCATATGTGTTTGTGTTTTTAAATTGTTGAGTTGTTCGATCCTCTCCAGCAGGTGGAGAACATCCAGAGGCTGTTCTGAAAGTTTCTGCACAATACTGGGAATTAGAAAGAAATGTGTGCTTTGTTTTCATGTGTTTTACAACTGGGTCTAGATCTAGGGTTTCTCTAAGGGAGTGTGGAACAGTCATGGTCCGTTACAAAACAACTTTTCACCTTTCATCTTTCTTTCAATAAATAATCTAGTCTGATCCAGCCTTTCCTCGATCCCATTTTTATTTCTAGATATTTTGCCAGTTTGGTCTCATTTAGACGTGAAATCGTTTGTTTTCTACAGAGACTTAGACCAGACCTTCCAAAATATGGACAAGCCCTCTACATGTACACTGTCTGGAATGAAGCACCATTGCTCTGTGTGTCCAGTGCCATGTGTAAACGGTCCTGAAGACTGATGAAGGGTGTTTTGTGGGCCATATTGGGTACTTCCAGAGCAGTGTGTCAACAATCCTGATAACAGATGATATTCCTTCTCAACAAGACTGATGTGCAAGCAGCATGGGGCCGGCTCTTCACAGGGCCAGCTCTTCAGAGGGCCGGCTCTTCAGAGGGTCAGCGTGTGTTTCTCAGCATGGGGCCCACTTCAGACCTCCGCTCTGCTTTACACAGCTTCATACAGCGTCGGACCCACCTAGGGAGAGCAAGAACAGAGCAGGGCTCCGCACCGCTGAGGAAGGGCCGGGGAGGTGAGACTTGGGTCGTGATCAGCGGTGCCTCACAGGCACCCAGCCATGGCTGTGACATTTGGTCATCAGAGCTAGCAAGCTATATCTGGTGTGACAGTTAGCAGATGGACAAGTAGGACTGGAGGGCTGGAATCCATTCCTTCCGCTTCTGGAACATGAGCGGTCGCAAAGCTCTGAGGGCGTGCACTTCATTTGAGGATGTTTTTTTTTTTTTTTTTTTTTTTACCTCCTCCCTCCCCCCCCCCCCTCTCCATCTCTCTCTCTGTGTGTCCCCCCCCCCCCCTTCCCCCTTCTCACCTCTCGTCTCCCTCTTTCTCTCAAAGTGAATAATCAATTGTGATTTCACGGAGCGGTCCCTCTCCGGTGAAGGGACCCGGCAGGTGCCCCTGCTCAGGGGGAGGTGGGGGCAAGGGCCGATAACGGGAGGAAATGATTGGGTCTTAATACCGGTAAAGTTGAACCTGAGGGTCAGCGTTATGGCAGAGATGCATGCGGACACCACTGACCCCCCCCCCAACCCCCCCAGCTAAAATAGGTAAAGTGGGTGCAGAGACGAGTGAGGGGGGGAAGGGAGGAAACAGAAGGAGGGAGGTGAGGAACAGGGATAGTACAGGGGAAGATGGAGCACAGCAGGAGAAGGTGGACTTACACTCAGATAATAAACACAGGTCAGAACACAGCCATGAATCTCAAGTCATTCATGTACAACTCGGCTCTAAACTCCAGTGTAAGTCAGGGTAAACTCGGGCGTAAATGTAGGTTTCAACAGACAAACCCAGGTGTTAATGCAGGTTGTCACACCAAACATGCCTCTCACACCAAACTGCTCAGGACTGAACCGAAAAAGCATTGTGTCTGTTTCTCGTCAACATCATGACTTTGATTTGACAAACAGTTCAGTAATGCAATAAGGAGCCTTCTCTCTATACAGAGAACGTCCAAAGGGAAGCAGCCACAGGACATGAGAGTTATTCTCTTAGACTGAAGGAAGGACGTGTGTGTGTGTGTATATGTGTGTGTGTGTATTTAAACAATCCTAGGTAGTAATTGAACTGTGCTTCAAGGACAGGTATGTATGTAGGTAGCTGCGAAGCTGCCCAGTCAGCAGTGCTGTGGTGATTACATTCCCTGTAGCAGGGAGGAGAGGAGGACAGAGAGACTTCAGCATAGCGTTCCTCCAGCCTCTACAATCCTAACCCCTTCGACACTCAGTGATGTGAGGACCACTACAGCACAATGTGATATCTGTGTTACCACACAGTAATGTCGTCTTCTGTAATTAATGTCTGCCTGAGGCCAAAAGGACGCCATCTTGATGCTGTGGCTGTTTCAGCTTGCTGATCAGGCAGCGTTGGATCGTGTTCACCAACACCACCAGGCCAACAGTAGAATCTACCAGAGGCTGGAGGCCACCACACTGCAGCAGACAAGGACTCATAGTCTGGATGTCTGGGTCTGTGGTCTCTAAACACTGACCTTCAGTACCCCCACGGAGAGGAGATGAGAGCAGAGGAGAGGATGCAGCCGGATGTATGCAGTGAGCGACGTACGCAGAGGAAATCAATCCTCATTCTGACTAATCAACACAGATGTAGAGGGTTGTACACCTCTACACTTGACTGTTTCAGAGCCAATCAATAGGTGGAAATGCTTGTCCTCTACACCATGGTTATAAACACACACACACACACATCCTAGGTCCCTATCTAGAGCCACATCACTCTGAATGTGACCAAGGACAGTGTGTTTGTGTGTGTGTGTGTGGGGAAAAAGGGGGGGGGGGATCTTTTTTAATAAGGTCTGTTTCCAGCTGTGGGCTGTAACTGCAGGAAGTAATATCCATCTTTGATGATAATGCATTACTCCTACTGTGTTTCTGCTTCCCTTAAGGCCAGCTCCGGTGTAACAGGGCCCTCCTCCCACCAGATGCCTGGTGATCCTCTGCAACACCACAGTAGATCTTACACCCCTGGGAATGGTGTCGTGTTGTTTCATTACACAATATGCACATATTCAAATAGAGATGTATGTATTTTGTACAAAAAAACAATAGCTATCCAATTAGAGAATAGTGATAAACCTACAACAGAAGACAACAAGGTTGGCACGTCTACTCCTAGCATAGAAGGAAAATTCAAGTGTTAGCGTCAACTGGTGAAACATTTCGGAACCAGAGCCAGTGCGAGACTGTTTCTTGTCTCCCCCCCCCATGCCTCACACCTCACTCTCTCTTAATTCCCTTGTATAAATCCTGGAGGCAGCTGGGGAGGAAACAGGACTATTTAGCACTTTGCTTTGCCCAGAAGGCTAGAAACACTTTAGACACACAGCCAACTCTGAGGCTGCTCTCTGCTGTGTGAGAATCCCAGCCAACACAATCGCACACACACACACAAATACACAAGCACTCACACAAATGCACAAGCGCTCACACAAATGTTTACACACACACACACACACAGCTAAGCATGCTACACACGAGTGTGCACATACACACACAAGTTTGCACAAAAGCACGCACTAACACAGTCTCCTCTCGCCCTCTCTCACACCCTCTCCCTCCCTCTCTCTCAAATTTCCACATTTAATTCAGAAAGGCTTGTTTTGCCCCCAAACCTCCAGGTCTGGCAGTACCCAACCCTTGTCCAGGACACAGTCAGTCTGCCTGGCAGACATCAGGATGCTATTCAAGAGGCATTAAACTAAACACATTCACCTATTTCTTCAATCAGAATCTCTGACCCAAGTGTTATTTAGTTCAACTCTGAAGTGAAGATGCAGGGAAACACAACATCTGCTGGAGTCTCGACTCCACCAGAATACCATTAGCAGACAAAGTAAGGTCTCCAGCACAAGGTCTATGAAGTTTCCTCCCTCTTCGCTAAAATCAATTCCATATTTCAGATTCATATTGGAGTGACATGCCCAGAATGGCACACAAAATAGACTGCTGCCATGGAGATTAGAGTACTGCCCACCAACCTACACCCTGCCTGATACCTAGAGCAGTCAGGGAACCTGCTACATGGGAAATATCAAGCCACATATTAGGTCTAATAAATGTATAATATTACTATAATACTGTATGTTGTATTTTATTAGCTACAGTTACAGTAATTCCTTACTCTACGTTGTCCAACATGAAGAGTCACTGTCAACATCTTCCTGTGCTTTATTCAGAACGAATGGAATTTAGAAACTAGTAGTAACTCGTTTACAATATTTGAAGAAGTGGGGTTTGATATTGTTGTTCTCTCTATATGTTGTGTCAACGCATATAGGTAGCTGCTTTCTCCAGCCCCTCTGCGGCACTACGCTGGTGAACACACGGCTTTCACTTTCATATTGGACGAGAGAAAAATAGAAATAGTAGCAAATAGTTCAATACCGACAGTAGAAGTCTAAAGGTGTGTGTAACAAACACGCACTCACACACACTCCTGGTTAGTCTAACCTCACATGCAGCCAGTACTGTGGTGTCTAAGCACCACCAACGATCCTCACCATCTGCAATCAGCTATACGTCAGGGAACCAGGAGATACGTGATCGAATCTGCAGCCACTGTACTGTACACAGAGATCCCAGCATCAGCTCTAGTCTGATCCTCATGCGTGGCGTTAGGCTACATCCTACTAGAACTCCCTCTGTACTCAAGACACAATGGAGCACCTAGACCACTGCTGTTAGATGTCCTAATAAGATATTACAACTGGTGTATTACAACCTTATAACTCAGTTAAGTCACTGTTCTGGATAGGAAGTATAATAGAGAAAATAACAGGTTTTACTCATGAAAAATGTTTTGGGATGTGTCAAAAATCATAACCCTTGAAGCCAGTTTTAGAGTTATTACCAAATTACATTGCCTTTACTATCATAACTCCTGGCTGTAAAAAGAATCAATAATTGTTCGTCAAGCCTAATTGTTGTCATTAAAATGAAACCGAGAGACGAGATAATATTCCTGCAGCGCTACTGACTACAGCCTGCCCTCTCACAGACCGTCTGTATGGCAGTGCCGCTATCATTACCTGGCGGATGATGCCTGATCCGACAAGATATCGTGATCCATGCGCTACACATTTAAAGTTCCTCAACAGCTGGTTGCTGCCGTATGCTAATTCCTCACAGGCACCCGAGGTCCCGCTGCAAAACAGGAGCCGGAGAAACCACTGCACACAAACCACGAGCTTTCTGGCCTAGCCGCGCCGAGTGGAGGAGGAGGCTGTTACACACACAAACAGCGGCATTGTCATCGATGAATGCACATGGGGTTTTTTTCGACGCTAAAAAACCTTGCTTACAGCATCAGCAATGCGAAAGTGGATGCCTGCATAACCGGGCTGCGCTCGAGCCAATACACACTGGCTGTCCTCTGCTAGGTTTTGACACACTGACTGTACGCCTTCCCTTAGTCTATACCTGTTAACCGAACGTCAAGGTCCCAAATCTCTGACGCACACCCCCGCTGTAAGGGCAACAACGAAACTTCTGACATCTCCACTCAAAATTGCATAGCATCTAAAGACAAGCGGTATAGCTGTTTGTAAGAAAAATAACATTCCAAGCGTTACCGTTCTCTTCTCGAAGGGTCTTGCTGTATGCTAGCCTTGGTGGGCGCCATCTTCCTGAAATTATTTGATTTCTTACTTTTTTTTCTTCAGATTTATTTTGACATAAACCCGTGCCGCCTGACAGCAATGCGTCATGTAGACTAGGTGTATTTTGACAAAGCCATAGCGCTGTGCTGGACCTGCCGTGCCCGTCTCTCCGTGTATTGGCGCTCATGAGCGTGTAAAAAGGGAGCAAAAAACCCCGACGCCGAGCTCCAAAGGCATGCCAAGAAAAGTGAGTGGAAACCGGGGGGGATGCTTCTCAAATCCCGCTGCTCTCCCAAAACACGGAGCTTTGGGTTGTAACAGTTCAAGTACTACGCTACAAACGGGTGCTTCGTATCTTTACATTTTCCCGCATCAGTCGTGGGTCCCCGGCGCTTCCTATAGGATTTCAGAGTCTGTTTGTCTGTGCATTTTCAGCTTTTTCCCTGGCTCGTTGTGTGAGAAAAAGGACACATCTTCGCAGCTACCGGCGCAACAACGCCACTCAGTTGTAGAAACTGTTTTCATATAATACATGTTGCATTGCGTTTTCATTAATACAAGACGCACATACTATTATTTCATACACGTTGTCATGTCTAAATACAATTTAATTATCTTAACACAAAAAAACGAGAGATTTGCTTTTATGTCCATCTGAGCAGTGTGCCATAATTGTCATCAATTAATCTATAAATGATGCAGTAGTGTAACTGTTTTTGTAATAATGTGAAAAAGTCGTTGTCATGTTGATATAATGTAACTTTTCTGCCCATTACTTTCACTGTAGTCTAATGTGTCCCGTATGCGTTTAGGCTAAAACAATGTTAGGAGGAAAGAGGTGGAAATACCATTGACATCCAGCAAACTTATTATAAAAATGTAGAAATGTTTGGATAAATGTAACAGTACACTTGCCGTTAAGTTACAAATAGTTTTAGTTTGTCATTTGTTAGCAAACAGATAGGATAAGGAATGAAAACATGGGTCCGTTTACTGCATTCCAACACACAATTAATTGTCTTTGATTTATGCATTTTTTTCGTGTAAATGTCAAGATAGGGTTTAATGTCCAAACAACAACGACCAGAAGCGTTAGGCCTTTGGAAGAGCGTTCTGCTGTCAATGACCCGTCAAGGTCACGCGCCGGTCATGGACTTCTGAGTTGGTTGAGGACTTTCTGGTTCCATCAACACATGTGGTAGTTTAATTCAAGGCACGGGAATTTCATCATTATGTTTTTTTGAGGAGCAATACATTTTGTTTGACTCAAGAATGTCTTTACAAATACGCTGTTGAAGTCGAGAGTAACTTGTAATTGTCAGTTATTTCAGTTTACTTTGTGGGATATTGTTGGATATCTTGATAATTTGTTGGTGAGAGAACATTCAGGCCAAATGAAAGCACACAAATAAACACAAGCCAGCTGTCTTAAAAACGTCAAGCTGCTTTATAATCATCACAGGCTCATGAAAACGCTAATATAAGACAGACCATAACATTGGGGAACACAACGACTTTACTTTGGCATTTCTTTTCAAAGAAAGAATGCCTTTTATTTTGCCAGGACGCACGACATTTGTCCTTTCAAGAAGTTCTCACTGGTGTGTGTGTGTGTGTGTGTGTGTGTGTGTGTGTGTGTGTGTGTGTGTGTGTGTGTGTGTGTGTGTGCGTGCGTGCGTGCGTGTTTGTATGTACTAGTGCGTGTTTGTGTATGTTCAGGCCCTATTCTTTTGAATCCAAATATATGTTGTGTAAGATGTTTTGAGGCAGAACGACCTTTATGTGGAGGTTATAATAGGTCTATATATTCAAGCCTGACTTTTGCAAGTCTGAGAACCTCAGTTTTTATGCGCGGCTGTAATTCACTTTGGTCGTTGCTTCTTAGTGGCCCATAGAATTTAAAGCACGCTCACAAGTAAAGTGTCCGTGGTATTTTGTACCCAATAGTTATTGTTTATCATGAAAGAGACCTTTGAAACACACCCAAAAACCATGTGTTTTTTAATAGTTTTTTAGACGTTTGTGGGTTTTAACAGGTAAGATGTTCAAGCTCCGTACAAATAAGTTGCTGAAAGTAGCCCTTTTGAGTTCCACGTGAATATACTGTAAACTAGCCTACTCATATTGTAAAATAAACTTTGGATCTCACCATAGGTGGAGTTCATAGATTATGATATCAATCTGTATGTTCATTAATGGTATATGCATAAAACTTTAAGTAATCATGTTCCCTACATAGCGGTGACGGATGTCATCTACCACTTAGAACATTTTGGAATGAATAGATGGAATGATCATATCAGAAAATGGAATAAATGGTTCATATTATTACAGTGTTCCACGTACCTTTGTTGATAAGGGGTGAGTCCCTGGACATTCTGCGGGTTTCCGTTAGTGGTTCCGGGGATTCTCCCCACCGCAGGACCGGCTGACATTCCCCCGGCTCCTCCACCTGCCGCCGTCACCTGAACGCTGAAGTCCGGGAATATCCTGATCATCCCCGCTCAGTGGTACGAAAGACAAACCGAGTCTATGAAGATATTTCAAAGAATAATAGCCTTCCCTCCAGCCGAGGAAGTTACACCACAATCCCATTAGTGATGGTTACCCGCTCATCGGCCATTCTACGTCTTGTTTTCTGGATCGGCGACTAGACAAGTGCAGGATTCAGGGAGTTAGCAATGACATTGATGCCGGTGGTGCATGTGCGAGCAAGAATCGCGTCCTCTACACACCAGCGTGGGAATGTGACTATTGTTCTATATCAAAGGTGGAAAAATATCGAGGCGGTTGTAGAAAGGATAACAATATTATAAAACCATGTTAAGCCTTACATGTATTTTATAAACGTTTTAAGAACAAATTATTTAATTTCAGAGTGGTTTAGAATAAAGGTTAGAAAGTGTTGATGGGTTTGTCTACAGTTCACGAAAAACTAACCGAGCTCAAAATGAATGTCGACTTAGTATCTTGAAAATTAGGAACCGACCGGATAAAAACTAAGTTCATACGGATGAATGCGTCTTCAAACCTCGTCTTTTACTCTTTCAACTACTAACCTAAATCAAAGTTAGTGTCGTTGGATTGTTCTATTGATTCCTCGAATGCCTAGAGTTGGAAAATTATAAGTTTTCTAATCAAACTATACGACTTTCTCTCAGCGCACGAAGAATCTCAAAGAAATTCAAGAGTTTTTGTAAGAATTTTTGCGTTTATTACTTTACAAAGTACAGTTTTTAATCTCTGTCCAAATCAAGGTAGCCTAAATTAATTGCGAAAAGTTACTCTGCGTCCTACCCACTTGTCAATATTGCCATTTCCGAATGCAAGAATCCTTATTCATTTGGGTAACACGTGCAAAAAGCAGTGCAGAATACTTCCAAATTACTCAGATGAATTCAATTTGTCGCCATCAAATTCAGGTAAGAAGTTTTCTAATAATTAGAAGTGAACTTAAAACTCCTCTTCTAGGTTGTACTGCGAGCAGCTGTTATTGTGAGCTCCGGAACTCTCTCTCTCCCTCTCTCCCTCTATTCGCTGAGTTAAAGCCTTTCTGCGCGAAGGTAAATGTGTAAATAAGCTTGTTGTAGCCGTGTGAATTTCCCCATAGATTTTGTGTGTTGTAGTTGTGGTGTGTTCGGATGTGCAGCAATGCCATTCCTTGCGCGTGTGAGCGGGGGCTGAACTTGGCCTCGAAGCCTGCTGATTAACTGCCTCGCGCAGGCAATTGCCGGAGCGCGCGTAGCTCCATACTCGCCAATCAAAGAGCGCGGCAGGAGCGCGCAGGAGATGCTGCGGCATGTAACCCGTTGTTGCCCAGGAGACGATGGTAAAAATTGATCCTTCTGAAACCGATATAACCTTTCATTAGGTGGTTAAAGCACAAATTAACATACCGACAGGCCGTCTCTCCACGACAAAGAAGACACCAGCGTAGGCTACTGGTTAGAGATGACTTTACGTTCTGGAAAAAACGTATAAAACAGAAAGGTGGGAAATACAGAAACACTGTAACTTCAGACCATAGCTTTAGCAGCAAACCTGTTGTAGTCTGTCTATAGCCTAAAGCTACATCAAGAACACCAAATCGCTTTCCAATTTCAGGGGGTATGCATCTGATTTACTCTTATATTGTTAACTCTATTATTCTAGTTTTTCATGTAGGCTATGCCTACTGTTGGATACATGCAAAATAAAATCAATAAAATATCTAAATATCTCTACCTTTGACAGTTTTATAGACACGCATAGACTAAATGGCTATGTGACAGGCTGTTACCAATTCAATTCCATAAAGACAAATGTGTTTTTTGACTTCACACGCTATGAATAATTTCTCGTCTCTTGGGGGGGAAAACAAGAATAAAAAAACAGACATTTAAGCTCTTTTGTAAAATCTGAGTTACTGGATCTTCAAGTAGCCCAAGTTACAGACAGAAAAAAAATGAAAGCATTTCCACTGTACTATAAAATGAAACATAGCTCTAACTAGTCAATAGAGGTGATTAAACACCAATAGAAACTACCCTAGCACTTCACATGAGACCTGAAATTGTATCCCTCCTCTAACTAGGTCTAATGAAAATGCCTTAGCAACGAGCCTCACCGAAGAGTGCTTCTCCTTGCTCTGGGTTTCCCTGTAATGGAATCAAATGAATTGCACTGGAGGCTCTAAACCGACATTGCAGGCCCCTGATACAATTAGAGCTGCAGTCTGGGCTGCCGTTTACCTGCGCGGGTATTTGGAGGAGCCTGTATTGCATTTATTTGTCTACAGTTCTCTGCTAAAGTACATGAGACAGATCCAGGCCAGCTGAGCCCTTCTGTTCTCCCTCATGTCATCTCAGGTCTACCGGTGGAGTGGAGTGCACACACACACATACCTATACACACACACACACACACACAAACATATTCACACAAACACACGTACACACGCATGCACACAACGCTCCCCCCCTACCACCCACCTACCAATACACACAAACACACACAAACAAACACAAACACACACATGCTCTCTCCTCATCACTCTGACTCTAATGGTAATCAATGTGAGGCTCCATACTACTGAAGCCCACCACGCTCCTCTCTGCTCTGTGGGCACTTGTGGTAATGAGGTAGCCGAGGGAGAAGCTGGAATGTGAGGAGCTGTTTGCTGCTTAATGACTCTTAATAGAATAGTATTTATAGAGGTGCAAGCTCCTGACAAGACACAATGGTAACTTACCTGAGGTCAATCAGACTCTCACCAGAAACCCAAGGTTAACAGTATGCTATGCTGCTGTAATGCGTTTACGTTTGACCAAATACGTTTGGCATCCATCCATAAGAGGTGAAGCTAAAATGCTAAAATATAATTCATCAAATTCAGACAGGTGAGCAGCCAACATATTTGTATAAAAGCATTTTAATGGATTTAGTGTCCTTCAGTGTAGTGGCAGTTGTTAGGAACTGCTCGATTAAGATACTAAAATTCTACCTTGCACCTCAGTCCAAATCTCTTTGGGACTGTGGCAATGTCCTTCTGATCTAGTGATAGCTAACACTTTAAACCTTTAGTCTACAATTTCATTCATTCTCTTTGAATGATATCGTCTTTAATTAGCCCAGGATAATAACACACATTATTTGACAGGTGTCCAGGACTCAAGGTGTCCTTCAGCCTAGAGATGATGACAGATCAGACCTCGTCCTTGTGGTTGAGGTTCAGGGGAGTCACCAGTAGCCCCGCCATATCATGCCATTCCACAAGTAGCCCAGTGAGTTATTAAGCTTATCACAACTTCACACAGTTTCAAAATGGCCTCCTCTAGAATGAGTGAACCGTCGTCTGTTACGATAATGGCGTGAATGCAGAGGTCATCGCTGCCTCTCGTGTCAGGCGTGGGTAATTGGAGCAGCGCCACCGAATCATAATTTCATCTTTCCTTTGTGAGTGTGAAAGATCGCAGTTCCATGGATGTTTCATCAGTCTCGCTGCTTTTGTTGCTGGTGTGACTTGTTCTGTAATTTCTTCGGATGTTGAAGTGCTTTTTCTTTCCCCCCGAGACATATATTTTCAAGAGTTGTCAAACTCAGAGAAGGTAAGGTCAGATATGGAGACCTTCGAGGGTAGTGATCACTGACACATTCTGGATTCAGTCAGTCACAGCTCAGGTGCACCAATCTTTATAAATTAACACTTTGAATTAAGTTGGACCAATACTTGTGTACAGTATGATGAAGGTGGATAGAGTAAAAAAAGAGACAAAGAATAAATACAAATAAAGTGAGAGAGAAAGGTAAGCAGAGGAAAGGAGTGATGAGAAATAGAATAAGTGAGAGAAAAGGACAAATCACCATATTCTAACCAATAATCTCTTACAGTAATTTCCAGCGTCCGGTCTGATTGATAGGGCAGACCACTCATCTCCGAGCTGGGGTCGCAAGGTCACGACAAACACTCACACGTCTCCCTGCAACTGTAATACGCTCTGAAATTTCACTTCCTAACGTCCCCGGATGAGTCGTAGCTCCCCAGAGATGATGAATTAACTGCTTAGAGGAATTATACACGAGCCAGTCTCAGCCTCCTATATTCTGGTGATTGATCTAAGAGACCAATCGTCAGCGACATCATTGCCTTTCCTTTATTTTCCATTATAAGCTACTGCTTGGCCCTGCAGACACCTGGGCCGTCTGCCGGCTGATTGTTTTATAAATGTGGTTTAAAAACACACACGCATAAACACACGCACACATGAGTGTTTGATGTCCAATCAGAATTACAGAAACCCACCCAGCCAGTCTGTGGGGAAGTGATAGGTTCAGCACCTCTGTCAGCCCTCAGCTATCTTATTCCTTTTTTGCTTTATCATGCAAAAGGGCGGGCTGCCCAATGGGCTGCCCGGTGTATCAGTCTATGTCTGGGCTCCTCCTTTATCTCTTATTCAGACAGGGTGCAGATAGTGTTCACATCCTGATGTTTTCATCTGAGATCCCACCTCTTCTCAACTTGTATGAAGTATCAGCATAATATACTCCCTATCTTCTAATCTAAAAGCCGATTTCACCAACCGACATTGTTAACATTAAGATTATTATACCCTGCATGTCTCTGTGAGGTTGTGAACTACGGCACACTGTCTGGTGACTTGATACCCATTCAAAGCCTTTAATGAAGAACATTGCGTCGGTTGTTGGAACGTTCATTTCCTATGCCTCCATTTCCCCCTGCACTAAGGATTGAAAAATGCAGACGTTGTCACGGTGATGAGGTGATGGTTCTATCCATCACGTGAAGCACAAGCATGAGAAGGTGATCTTGGGAGCTCGCAGGACAACACTGGGTCATTACCAATGGCAGGAAACGTGTGGAAATCTTCCAAGAAGACCTTAGTGTTATTGTGTTATATATCAGATGGTAATCTTCTCAAAGCCCTATATCCTCTCACTCATAAGAATATATGGCATCTACCCAGCTGCAGTAGTACCACGTTTGCAGGGAAAGCGTAACCTTTCGAACAGTGACTATATTTCCAAATACTAAGTAGTTCTCGCTGAAATGAAACCACTGCCTTCATACCACAAGCCCACGCACGTTCAATAATGGGAGCCACAAAGGACAGACGTAAGCTTAGTTATTTGTTTCAGAGTAAACTTGGCGACCGCCACACCCTACCCTACTTCCAGGAAGTTGTAGGGTCTGACATTTGAATCCCGTCATTCTTTCATCCTGACCAGTCGTCCTCTTAGACACAGAGATGATCTCTGTCAAGTCTGTTTGATGTTCTGTAATCACATGTGATCTTTTCAACAAAGAGAGTCCGTCCTAGTTAATGTGACCGTCCATGCTCGGGCAAAGAAACCAAATCAACATTGTGACTGCTGGTAATTGCAAAGCCACCATGGTCCGATGCGCTTGACCTTAACGACCTTTAAAATCATTTCCATTTTCTTACAAAAAATATCTTGTTAATTGCAAAAAGGGGACCGTTCTCCTCACCATGAAATGTTCTTTGAAGACAATGTAGGAATGTATTTCCATGTTAATGTACTAATCCCATCAGTCAGAGATGTGCCTTCCAACACAATCAGATTCAAAGTAGCTGAATGTTTTATATGAGTAGCCTAGGGAATATATGACTAACAACTGATGTATGTAAGACTAATAATTGATAACACGAGTATGGTGACTACCAAATACTTTACAATAAATGAATTTGTTGATAAGCACAAATGATTGACAGAGGTGGTTATTATATTTTTTTAATTGATATTACTTTGATTTGCTTTACAGTTTACTTATCTGTAAATATCCTTATTGTTGAATGTCACTATGATAATGATGTTTTGTCTTCAGCAACAGCAAAAACTCCTGCACTCACTAACATGGTAGGAAGGTAGAAGGTGTTAGACAAGGCTGCTAGTGTAGGAACTGTAATGCCACAGTCTTCCTCATTCAAATTCTCTATCTAAAGACTGCCTACCTTTTGCGTGTGTGTGTGTATGTGTGTCTATGTGTGTCTGTGAGTGTGTGTGTGTGTGTGAGAGAGAGAGAGCATGTGCGTGTGTCTGATTTTTAGACACTCACCATCAACAAACATGCTTCTTCTATAAGGCCACATCGACGATTACAGGAGAGGAGCTGTCATTACCACCATCCTCTGCAATCAGGGAAAGGTTGATTCGCTGGTGTGTGTGTATGTGTGTGTGTGTGTGTCTGTGTGCTGGGTAGGTAGGTAGGTGGGTGTGTGTGTGTTGTAAGGTAATGATACATCCCAGCTGATTCACTGATGAGGATCATTTCTGCCGTCCAATAGTCTTCCAGATGATCAGAAGCAGGAAATGACCCTCGGGGCTGCTGGTGACCATGCCTGCCAGGTCGGGCCTGTTCTGCTGATGCAAACACTTTCCACTGTGTTTGTTGTTGATATTTAACGATCAACATGCTGGGTGCTGCTGTTCCAACATGACCTCAATCACCATCCTGTCAATTGTCAGACCTTCAGCATCTTATAACCGATTTATTGAAGTGCAAGCACGGACGCATGGACACACACACACACGTACACACACACACACACACACAAACACACACACACTATTTAATTGAAAACACATTCGGTAAACCATATTCTATCATCTTTTCCAATAAATTAGGTTTATTTCTCAACATGTTCAGTACAGTATATTGTTAACCATGCAGTCTAGCACTTTAAGGCTGATAATATTTCACATCACAGTTCACATACAGTTAGACACAAACACCAAGTATATGTACCACTGGAATACAACTAGGCTTAAAGGTACAGTATACATATATACAGATGCCTATTTCAACCTTGCCTTTTTGTCATCCTTTGCCTTCCTTCTCCTCCTTTTTTTCTCTCTCATTCTCTACTTCTTCTAAACACCTAACTGGTAAAGCAGTGTTTTAACAAAAGGTATCAGAAATAACAGTAGCAAGGCACACATTTTAAAGTTTTAACCCCTTCCTTTCCTCTTCTGCATTTTAGGTATTAAAAAAAGGAACCTCAGACAGTATACTGGTACACACACACACACTTCTATATCACACCCACCTCCAGACCACACCACTCAGCTGTTTCCAAAGTTGCATTGTCGCTGTGTTGCATAGAGTACATCTGTCACCCTCTCTCTCTCTCTCTGCCATTTCAAAGAACACAATACCATGGTCTCCCGCCCAGGAGCCAGCAGAACACTCCAGTGTGCCTTGGTTCCAGGCCCTCTGCTTGCTGTAGCAGTAGTGAGACTCCGCTGAGGTTCCTGCTAGACAACGACATCTTAGCAGACTGTGGAGATGCACCCAAGCTCAGCGGAGGAGGGGGGGGGGGGGTCCTAGTCTAAACATTTGCAGCTGGGGCTGCACAGTACTGGTAGTGAGATAGTGCCTGGGGAGTAGTGGGAGATGCCATGCAAACTGGTGGAAGAACTGAATGTGAGTGTGTGTACGCACACACTTGTGATTCATTCAGTCATTGCATGGTGGCAGAGCAGTGAGGTAGCTCAGTTCCTGTTGGATGTGAGTAGCTGAATCACTTCCTGGATCAGCTGGAGGTTGCTAGGGGTAACGCTGCAGCAGTCAGGAACAGGAAGAGAACAGGAAGTGGGAAGCTTAGAACAAGGCCAGAAGGAGAAGCCATGGAGTCTGATTATGTCGTTTTTTTTCCTCTCCTATGGTCCAGGTCAGCATGTACAGTGGAGGGGATGAGATGGTCCTTGATTAGGTCCTGGGGACATCCAGGAGGGGAGAGCCATGCAGCGTGAGAGGAGAGCCCACAGGACAGGCCCTCGGGCTGGGCTGCCACAGCCTCACAGCTGGGCTGTGGCAGGGACTGGAGCCACGCTCCCTGACAGCCTCTGGAGAGAAGACGAGAGGAAAAAGAGGTACACGTAAATTCCAACGTTGTTCTTTTTTTTTTTTTTTTTTTTTTTACAGTATAGTACAAATTAATAAAATAATTGGACTTTAGCATACACATTTAGTAGATGTGAATGCTAACAACCCTTGTTGTTTGTGCACTCTTTGGGCCCCTCCCCTCCCTCTTGCTATCGCACTGAGGAACTCCTGTGTCCTACTCTGCCTCCATGATGGGCCGAAGGCACCAGCTCTCTCCTCCCCTCTCCCCTCTCCTCCTCCAGGCTTGTGCTGTCTGACTGAACAGGTGGGCCAGACTTGGCCCTGCCACAGGGAGCTGCTACTGCTGTACACACCACTCACTGTCTAGGTGTGTGTGTGTGTGTGTGTGTGTGTAATTATGAGAAAAACAGAGCAGGAGAAAAATTAGTCTGTGTCTCTCTGTGTGCTGTATGTGACATAGTGTGTGTGTGCGTGTGTGTGAGTGCTCAGCTTGCATGTATCCTGCGAGTGTGGCGCGGGGCTGTCTAACCTGCGGCCCCCATTCATACAGAGGCTCCAGCAGGGCTCATGTGCCCTGCCCTGGGGCCTGTCAGGGGACAGAAGGGAGGGGGGGGGGGTGTCATGGGGGGGTTGGGGGGGGGGGTGGAGGGGTGCTTAGCCCCAGGGCTGCTCATGGTGAGGCTACTTTCCAAGCACACACTCTCTTACACACACACACACACAAACCTTACACTACTCGCAACCTGTTCGATGGTTTCAGTGGAATTCCGCTGCTGTAAACATAGGGTGTGTTCAGTCATCTAAGATGTGTGACGTGATACTATAACATTAAAATATAATATATAGCAATATATTAACATACAATAAAAATATTCATGTTTTGTGGAGACAATCAAAAGTGTGCGTGTGAGTGAGAGAAGCCCTGGAGAAGAGTGAGAGAGCCAGACAGACATGCTCCTCTGCAGGCCCAGGTACCCCAGCCCTGCTAGCACCTCTCACAGAACAATTTGCTGCTAACACAGGCAAACACGCCATGGTAGAAAGCGCAGCTCCTGTCACTGAATCATAACAAAGTCACAGGCCACACAAGCTCGTCTGCGTCACCAGAGACAGAAGCCAGCTTTTATGTCTCCTTATCACAGAGCTATTTTCTACCATGAGAAAAAGACAGAGATAGAGATATAGAGAGAGAGGGACGGAGAGAAAGAAAGAAAATACGAAAGCAAAGAAACAGCAAGCTAATCCCTTTCTTTGAATTAATAAGGAGAAGCTGGATCTTCCGAATGTGCGAACTTGCAGTATGGAATGAGCCGGAAAGTGTACTGTTTGCACTAACACACTGGAACGAGAGTAGCACCTGCAGCTATGGTTCCAGGTAGAGTACCCACACACGTCCAGAGGAGGAGGGAGAGAGACACAGAGAGACAGGGGGGGAGAGAGAGAGACACAGAGAGACAGGGGGGAGAGAGAGAGACACAGAGAGACAGGGGGGGAGAGAGAGAGACACAGAGAGACAGGGGGGAGAGAGACACAGAGAGAGACACAGAGAGACAGGGGAGAGAGACACAGAGAGACGGGGGGGAGAGAGAGAGAGACACAGAGAGACGGGGGAGAGAGACACAGAGAGACGGGGGGAGAGAGAGAGAGAGACACACAGAGAGACGGGGGAGAGAGACACAGAGAGACGGGGGGGGGGAAGAGAGAGACACAGAGAGACGGGGGGGAGAGAGAGAGATACAGAGAGACAGGGGGAGAGAGACACAGAGAGACGGGGGGGGGGAAGAGAGAGACACAGAGAGACGGGGGGGAGAGAGACAGAGAGACGGGGGGGGGAAGAGAGAGACACAGAGAGACGGGGGAGAGAGACAGAGAGACGGGGGGGGAAGAGAGAGACACAGAGAGACACAGAGAGACGGGGGAGAGAGACACAGAGAGACGGGGGGGGGGAAGAGAGAGACACAGAGAGACGGGGGGAGAGACACAGAGAGACGGGGGGGGGGAAGAGAGAGACACAGAGAGACGGGGGATAGAGACACAGAGAGACGGGGGAGATAGACACAGAGAGACGGGGGAGAGAGACACAGAGAGACGGAGAGAGAGCGAGAGCGAGGGTGAGAGATCAAGAAAGAGGCAGAGAGAGATACTGTTCATCATACCTACCCTGACTTGGGGCCTGCTGGAGGCAGATGATCTGTCAGTGACATGGCTGCCACCCTGGGGTCCCCTGGTGCCCTCTACGCTGCCTACACCTGACCTTGGAGCCTGGGGGAGGGGGGAACACAGAGGCCCAGTTTAAGACAGAGAGGCATCACTGGAGGGGTATGAAGGGGGGGGGGGTAGACCGACGCTAGCAAGAGAAAATGGACAAAGAGAGATAGAACAAAACACATCAAAAGCCCATTATTATTTAGTCTGCAGTCTTTTCTAATCAGCTGGTGTTTCTGTAGTGTTTAGAAGTCTGTGTAGAGAAGCTGAACAAATCAGCTGAAACTAGTGGAGAGTGCAAATTAAAACAACAATTGCAGCATGGAGAATACAATCCGCCTTTCTTTTTAATTGCTTTGAATGTGATCTGTTTGTAACCATGTTTGTGTATGTTGTATTCTATCCATGGAGTCATGACTCCTCTCCCAAAAACTTTTTAGTTATTGTTTAATAATCATAGATGTATGCTTACAAGCTGTTCACTGAACAAGCTTGATAACTGATTCCAAAACTTCATCTCAAGATTTTGGTTTTGCACTTAAACTTGGACAAGCACTTAAACAACCCTAACACATTGTTAATCCAGTCATGAAATGTCATGATTCTTGATACTTGACAGGAAAATCCTGGTTAGAAACGATAATTGAACCTAACTGAAGGTAGAGCTTGGTTCTCTTGTGAGGACCCACGGCTCTGTAAACCCTCTCGCTAGTGAAACCATGAGGAAACCAACACCTCGCAAATATGACTGAGATTACTTAGAAATGAAGACAACAGGTTGCACAGCAGAGTCATTACATGTTAACGGGGCGGCAGCTGTGTAATGTCTGGAATGGGGGTATAATGTATGGTATCATGTATGGTATAATGTAGTATAATAGTGTGGGTTGGGTATAACGCCTGTGACTATAGACTAATGTCAGGACTGGAGCAGTGATCCAGGTGTGTGAGATGTGGGCCGGTATAATGTCTGCTAGTGGGTCTGGTATAATGTCTGAGATATGGACCAGTACAATATCTAGGAACGCACCTGTTTCTGAGTGGCCTTTGCATCCTGCAGCGAGTTGCGGCCATTCCTGACATTCCTCTGTTTCATCCACTGAGCTGCAGAGCTTCTCTCGCCCCTATCGCACCCTCTCATCGCCGCCGAGTTAATTTTAGGATTAATACTGGCGCAGCCTGCCTCCTTTAAAGGATTTGTACTGGAGCAAGAGATGCTTATCTTGGTCATTACAGGAGCAATATTGGATTCAAGCGTTTTAGAATCTGCAAAACATTCAACAGTGTCTATCTGGCTTTCACACCGTGAGGGATTAAGATAAGAGGCAGGCTCATTATGGCCCGGCGCAGCCAGGCTACCGGTCGGGCTTCCCGGAGAGACGGCGGTGCGGGCGAGGCCTTGGTATGCTGCTGACGCGCTCTGGGCAGGCGAGAGGACGGGCAGGACGCCTGCTGAGGGACAAGGCCCCAGGAGATAGGAGTCTGGGCTTTCTGTTGGCTGGGGACTGGGCCCTCGATTGTCGCAGAGGAAGGTTTCTGTTGGTATGGGACTGGGCCCTAGGTGACAGGAGAGGAAGCTGTCGGTGAGTTTGGGACTGGGCCGTCTGCGGGGCCTCTTGGTGAGGACCATGCTGTAGCACAGCGGGGGGCCCAGGTACACCTCCTCTGTGCAGGCCTCAAACAGCAGCTCCTGGTCCTGAAGGTCCAGGGTAGGAGAGAGGGCCAGGGGCAGGTCCGGGGAAGGGGAGAGGGCAGGGGGGAGGTCGGGGGTGTTGGAGAGGAGAGGGGTGTTGTTCTTGCTTTCCTGGCAGGTGCTGACCTCTCCACAGTCACTGTCATGCGATGAGAGGGACAGGTAGGAGTAGAAGTCTCCCTTGCGTAGCTGGATAGGTCTGTGGGAGTGCTCCAGCACCTGCACAGAGGCAGATGATGACACTAGATTAGATTAGGCATTATTGGAGTCGTGTTTAGTTCAACGAATCCACATATTATTATCATTGAATCATTTAGTGGATTATTATCGACTATAAGTATGTGAGGTAGATTATGAGGCCTACACACAGTACTCGCCAACCTTCTACAATATAACGGAAACTGTTGTAACTGAAGCTATATTGGAAGAAAGAAGAGAAAGAGAGTGAGTCAGAGAGCCAAGAAAGAAGAGAAAGAGAGTGAGTCAGAGAGCCAGACAGACATGGTCCTCTGTGGCCCTAGGTACCCGAGCCCTGCTAGCACCTCTCACAGAGAGACAAGACTGCCTACCTTGTCTCTGATCTGGGCCAGCTGCGCTGAGCTGAGGGGAGGTGGGCTGGACAGTCCTCCTCCCTCCTCTTTCCCCTGCTGCTCAGATTGGTTCTCCTTGTTCCTCAGGGCGACGGTTGTCATGTCGATGATCTCCATGACAAAGTTGTGGACGTTCTCCCCCTTCTGCTGCCCGCCGGGGGAGTCGGAGGACGAGGGGGCGTGGCCGCAGCAGGAGGGCCGTCCTCGGGGGTGGGTGTGGCCGAGGGCGTAGGAGGCGGGCTGTCTACGAGTCTCCTCCCTCAGGAAGGACGAGAAGGTCTCCTGACTGTTGATCGCCTGTCGGCCCCCACCTCGGAGCAGTGCATGATGGGATCTGCAGTCTTCCACGGGGGAGAGGGAGGGGGACGGGTGGGAGGAGCTGTGACACGGGATCTCGCCCCTCAGCTGGTTTTCCAACGAGGCCAGCTTGTTCTCAAGGGGGAGGAGCTCGCAGGAAGGGGAGGCGGAGCACGTGGTCGTTATGGCGGCCGCGTTCCTGGAGTCCCCGCCCGCGGAGTCCTTGCAGGCCTCGCCCGTCTTGGTGTAAAGACTCCCCTCCTCTCTCATCAGCAGTTCGTCCTCCTCGTCCTTCCTCTTCAGCTGGGACTGATCCACGTTGCCGTTCTCCATGTCGTCCACCAGCCGGCTGATGTAGCTGCGCGTGGCGTTCCTCCTGTTGGCCTCCACCTCCCCCTCCCGGGGCTGCTTCTGCACGCGCTCGCTGCGCACGTTGGCGTTGGTTTCCATAAGCTTCAGAGCGGCGCCGCTGAGGAAGCGGCGGTCGTTGGCGGGGGCCGACGCCTTCTCCCGGGACGCCGTCCCGCACTGGAGCTCGTCCCCCAGGTCGGCCTCCCCTCTCTCCCTGGCGGCGGGCGAGCAAGAGGAGGAGGGAGGCCGAGGTCTGATCCAGCTCTGCAGCTCGTTCCTCATGTACTCCAGCCCCAGGGCGAAGGACTCCTCCGTGACGTCCTCCTCTTCCTCCTCGTCTTCCTCCTCCTCCTCCTCCTCCTCCTCGGAGGTCATGTTGGACTCCTCCCCCTCCCTCCCCCCCAGCTCCTCCTCGGTGAGCGTGGGGGTGGAGCTGGAGAGGAGGTCGCTGTCGTCTTCGTCGTCGGTGCAGGCCGAGGCGCAGGACACGTTGACCACCATGCTGACGCTGGCGTCTGCCTCGTCCGGGGCCGCGCCCGCGCGCTGGCACCGCTTCCTGAAGGAGGCGTTGGTGTCGGGGAAGAGGCGGTTCTTCAGGAGGGCCAGGTCCTCGGACGCGGCGGAGGACTCCTCGGCGCTGCTCAGCTCCGTCAGGGAGGCGGCCGAGGAGGAGGGGGGGCCGCGGGGGCCCAGACGCCCCCCGGAGGCCGGCAGACGCAGGGAGCAGCTCTGCAGGGTGATGTCTGAGATGCTGCGGGTCATCTTCTGGGCCAGGGGGCTCTGGATGTCCTCCAGGCGTCGCAGGAGCTCCAGGGTGCGCCGGCTCAGCTCCCCGGCCGCCTCCCCTCCTAGAGCAGGGGCCGGGCCTCCCGCCTCCCCAGGCTCGCCTGGTTCCCCCGGCCCCAGCTCCCCTAGACTGCCCTGGCTGCCCATCTCCTCCCCACTCCTACCAGGAGCCAGCCAGCTCTCCAGGGAGATGCTGCGCGGCAGAGGGTCTTTGCCTGCCGGGAAGAGTTCCCCTGCTGTGAACAGAGACTCCAGAGAGGACCCCTGGGACAGCAGGGGGAGGGGGGAGAAGACTCGGTGGCGGAGGCTCTTTGCCTGCCCGCTGGTGACCCCTCCCTCCTGCTTGTCTCCGCCGGGGATGCAGGCTCCGTCGGAGCCGAAGCCCCCCTCGGAGTCAGAGTCAGGGGTGAAGCCGTGCCCGTTCACTAGGATCTCCACTGGGTCTCTCTGGTGCTTCCTTCTCATCTCGACGTCCTGTTCTTTCTTTCTCCTCGCCTCTTCGCTCTCGTCCCGATTCTTCCTGTTCTCTCTGTTCTCTCTCTTTCGTCTCATCTCTCTGTCGTTGTCCTCCCTCCTCTTCCTTCCTGATTTAGACCTCGGGTCTCTCTTCAGCACCACGCTGTCTCGATACAGAGCGCACTGATTGGCTCGCTCCAGTGTCCTATCAATATCCCCGTCGCACACCCGGTCCTCCGAGGGGGAGTCTGACCCCCGGGGGGGAGAGAGGTGGCTGCCCCTCCCCTCCTCCCCCTCTCCCTCCATCTCCTCCAGCTGGCAGGTCTCAGAGTTGGCTGTGGTCTCCGTGTCCCCCTCGCTGACGATCCCGCTCTCGCTCTCCGATCGCCGGGCTGAGTCGCCGCCCCGAGGGCCCTGCCGACCCCTCAGCGCCCCCAGCAGGTCGGGCAGAGACTCCACCGAGGAGAAGGAGGAGTCTTTGCTCAGGCTCTTCAGGAGGGTCTGCTTCCTGTGGGCCTCGTGGCTGAGGGTCTTGGGGAGAGGGGAAGGAAAGTGGGGCTGGCTGTAGAGCTCGATGTTATGGATGCTGTAAACTTGATAGACAGTGTTGACTGGATGATGAGAGGACGGAGGTGGGACCGTCATCGAGTCCCCCGCCCGCGTGAGAGGGTGAGAGTGACCTAACCCTGAGGACTGTGGACCGTGGGTGTCCGAGTCGAGGTCAGGGGTGTGTGTGTGGCTGTCCTGCGTGTCTGCGATGGTCATGTCCATCTCGTCCCATTCCCAGGAGTCCTCAGGGGGAGCACCATGAAGGTCCATCAGAGCAGGTTCTAGAAAGTTCCCTGGAACCTGCACATTAGGCAACAGAGAGGACAGAGAGTTAGACTAAGAGTTCATTCGATCTACAGTGGGGTCAAGTCTTCCTCAATGGTAGAGGCAAAAAATGATTACATTGAAAAATAAATTCATATAACATAAGAACATTTCATAAAAATACAAAATCTGACTACAATAGTAACCTTTTTAGACTTAAATAGAGCAGGGCCAAAGTCTTATTTACACAGTACAGCTTCAGAATGCTATTTGACAAGGGCTCTCAATCACCACAGAATGCCGTAACAACAGATGCCTCAACAATTTTATCCATCTTCGGGAAAAAACCTCCCTCCCACACACACACACAAGACTGTCTGGAAATGTGCTTAGATGCAGGCATTCTAGGACACAATTAAACAAATTGCCCTGCATCTCGTTAATACCAGAGAGGGGCAATTTATATTAGCCATTTGTATCTCATTAGTCTATTATAGCAAATCCAACACTTGCTTGGTGTGTAGGATGGGCCTTGTAATGAATTATTATTAGATTTGTGTTTATTCTTTTGCTGCTGATAGGCGAGGTCTACCAAATCTACCAAACAGTAAAACTATCAATCAATCTAATCCAATCAGAATAATGAGAGCTGCATCAGCTATCGCTGGGCAGAACGTGCATCGAAATGCGAAACCTAACCAGATACTGTATGTGAATGAAAGGCTCAGAGGAGCTCTAGTCATTAGTACGACTCACAGCCGAACCACCACCGACACAGGAAACAGCCCCTCACCTTATCACCATCGAGCTCTCAAACAAGCAGCCAACCAAACACCCCACCACACACCACAGCACTTCCTCATGACATGACACAGGAAATAATTCCTCGGTGCGCTTTTAAATATTGGCCTTCTCTCGCGACCTTCCAGCAGATGCAAGGCTAACAGATGAGCTCTCACACAAAACACCCACAAATGGAGGAAAAATTGTTGTTGCTGTTTCCTCTGCGCTGGGAGGATGGGTCCTGTCTCAGAACAGCGCTGGCTGAGAACACAGGCGTTTCATCACACACTGCAGCCATTCATTTATAAACAAAGCGCCGAGCGGCCAGAACACTTCTCTCTCCCCATTCTGAACACATCCAGGAAGTGAAATTACACTTCAGGAGGAAGGTCAGTGTGCTGGTGGCCTCTGCTATTTGTCTTCTCTCCTGGAGAGCTGGGGGACGTTTATAACCGAAAGGACAGGCAGCAGATCTACCAGAACATTCCCCAGGGCTGAGGTGGTCTGCTGCTAAACTGCTCCTGCTGTTATTTTCCTACACAACGCAATAAAATACTTTAGGAAAGGTTGGCGAAAGTGTAAGGGGTTCTCTGTGGTTCACAGTCAAATTGAGTAACCGAGATGCTTCAAAGAATGAATTCATTCTAATAAAGGGGTTCTAATGAAATATCATATCACTGTCAAACCCCTTTTAAACAAGCAATTTTCTGGCATTTCAGAAGCTCATTTTCATGATTCATGGGTACAAAGTCACAGTACACTCCCACCTTCTGTAATGAAGGTTTCTGCCGGTGCACCATATCTGTTCTATTGAATCTACTTCTACAATACGTAGAACACACACAGGTTCTATTCTCAGTTCTGTTCTTCTTCTGGTGTTGTGAACCTCGGTGTGTCTGCTCACCTGTTCAGGCCCCAGGACCCTCTTCAGGCGGGTCTGCCATTGCAGCGCCTGCATGACGATGGCCTCCCAGCGACGCTCTAGGTTGATAGCAAGCAGCTGAAGGGCCTCCTGGTGCTGCTCTGCTTCTGGGCCCATCTGGAGGGCCCCCTGGTGCAGCTGCGCGACTGGGCCCACCTGGAGGGCCTCCCTGTGCTGTTCGCCCTGCTCCAGCAACCTTTGGCACAGTCTCAGCACAGAAGCCACGCCCTTACGCCGGCCCCGCACCTCCAGACACAAGGACTAAGGTGGGAGGGGGAGAGAGAGAGAGAGAGAGAGAGAGAGAGAGAGAGAGAGAGAGAGAGAGAGAGAGTGGGAGAGAGAGAGAGAGAGAGAGAGAGAGAGAGAGAGAGAGAGAGAGAGAGAGAGAGAGAGAGAAAGAGAGAGAGAGAGAAAGAGAGAGAGAGAGTGGGAGAGAGAGAGTTACAGAACCAATAACATACTGTCCTTAACCCCTCGTTCCTATGCGACCACCCCATCATTTCCAACCAGCGGCAATATATGGTAGGGGTGGGGGTGTAACAAGGGACTGCCATCCCTTCCCCCGTACGCACACCAAACACACACCTTCACCCGTGATGAGGTCTCCCTGTCACAGCCATGTAAATCACCCCTACCTAACCCTTTTATGCCTCTCATAAACAGCAGAAATATTAAACATTAAAAGGGCACAGCCTCCACCTTCGTGTTCTAATACTCCACATCACACACACACACACACACACAAACACACACACAGGCATGACATTTTTGGGCTCCAGTGTAAAATGCAGATGATGTTCCAAGCGGAGACCAGGGCTGTTCTTCTGAACATGCAGAGATGACAAGGCGCAGAATGGATCCCCAGGACAACACGTCCACAGAACAATTTCTGCAAACCCCGTCCACCCCGAAAAGCTCTCCCTTTAGCATTCTCTTTACATTTTCCAATAAATATTAAACACTATTACATTGAAATTGGATTTCCCCCCCCACTGTGCTCCTGTCCTGCTCTAGCGTCTGGTTACAGTTTGTGTCCTCGTCTGAACGTACGGGCTGATGGGACGACGAGATGGCCAAGTGCCAGGAACACTGAGACTGACAGGACTGACAACCTGCTCTGCCACCAGGACGGAGAGATGAGAGAGAGACAGAGAGACAGAGAGAGGGGGAAGGAGAGAGAGACAGAGAGAGAGAGAGACAGAGAGAGGGGGAAGGAGAGAGAGACAGAGAGAGAGAGAGAGACAGAGAGAGGGGGAAGGAGAGAGAGACACAGAGAGAGAGACAGAGACAGAGAGAGGGGGAAGGAGAGAGAGACACAGAGAGAGACAGAGAGAGGAGAAAGGAGAGAGATGAGAGAGACAGAGAGACAGAGAGAGGGGGAAGGAGAGCGATGAGAGAGACAGAGACAGAGAGACAGAGAGAGAGACAGAGACAGAGAGAGGGGGAAGTAGAGAGATGAGAGAGACAGAGAGACAGAGAGACAGAGAGAGAGACAGAGACAGAGAGAGGGGGAAGTAGAGAGATGAGAGAGACAGAGAGACAGAGAGAGAGACAGAGACAGAGAGAGGGGGAAGTAGAGAGAGATGAGAGAGACAGAGAGAGGGGGATGGAGAGAGAGATGAGAGAGAGACAGAGAGAGGAGAAAGGAGAGAGATGAGAGAGACAGAGAGACAGAGAGAGAGACAGAGACAGAGAAAGGGGGAAGGAGAGAGAGATGAGAGAGAGACAGAGAAAGGGGGAAGGAGAGAGAAGGGGAAGGAGGGAGAGAGAGATGAGAAAGAGGGGGAAGGAGAGAGAGAAAGAGAGGGAGAGTAAAAGAGGGATAGAGAGAGAGAAAGAGAAAAAAACTGAAATTGAAACACACCAGTAAGAACAGGCCCAAGAATGATGTTTCTGCATGTTTCACTACACTGTCGTATTACACGTTCAAGATTTTACATCTGGCAGTCCAGTCTAGTTGTCAGAAAATATGAATGATACAGTCCGTTTGACAAATACTACTAATATAGAATGTCTGGATATACAAATGGCCCAACCCGAGTGAGTGCATGCTGTGCTAAATGGCACATGAAGTTTTCTGGCGTTATTTTTAGCCTCTGAGAAAGAAAGGCTGAGAGCCGAAAGCTTCATTGTCTTTGCCTCGCCTCGCCTCGCCTCGCCTCATACACTGTGTTCCTCTCTGCCCGGGCTGCCCTTATTGACTCACAGACTGAGGAATAGTCTGCCAATATTTGCTAAAAAGCTTTTTCAAATACATGGAAGGCAGTGGAGTGGACTGAGAGAGAGAGAGAGAGAGAGAGAGAAAGAGATGGGGGAGGGAGAGGGAGAGGAAGAGATGGGGGAGGGAGAGGGAGAGAGAAGAAGGGAGAGAGACATGTACAATGGGTCCATTTGAGGAGCAGAGCTAGGGTAGTGAGAACTTGGCCTGACTCCAACATGCTCTAGAACCTTCTCCCAAACCTCACTCTCAATATCACCCCACACACCACAACCAAAACAGCTAAATGAGAAACATAATTGCCTGAAAATAAAAGCATCTGTCAGTCCATCCCTCCAACCATCCATCCGTCCATTCCTCCATCTTTTAGAGGCTAGAGGATCAGATATTAGATGTTCTGCCTCACTGCAAAGCATTAACACAGTCTAGAAGAGCCCAGACTGTTCCGATTTGATTATAGTCCCTATCATCTCGTTCATCACCACAGCCATCGTCATCTTCCTTCCTCCGGCCCCATCATGGTGCTGGCTCAGGCTCAGATTCATCTTGTACAGAGGGGATCTATCTACACTATCTAATCTGCAGGGCTCATTCACAGCCCAGATGTAATAATGACACAACAGCAGCCAAACAGCACCACAGAGCAGATCCTCCAAAGAACCTCTCTCTCATCTCTGCTCCCTCCCTCTCTCTCTCCACTTCTCTCTCTCTCTGTCTCCTCTCTGCTCTCTCTTCCCTGCTTCTTAGCTTACTTTCTCTCTCTCGCTCTCTGTCACATTCTCTCTGTCCCCCTCTCACTTCCTCTCTCCTCCTCTCTACCTGCCTGCCTCCTCTTAACAGGGGGTGGGGGTAGATTTACTCCTAAATCTCCTAAAAAGAAATCCTCTTAAGTTGCCCTCCCCCTCACCTCCCACATCTCCAATCGAATTATATCAGTCTGCCATGACTGGCAGCAAAGAGTGCCTTGATGTGACATAAAAAATAGGAAAGCGACTGAAGGAGAAATATCTAACATCTTCCCTGATGGTTTAATAAAGATAACAATAAGACTGGTGGAAGCAGAGAAGTGTCATTCTCTGTAACAGTCTGTGTTCCGGAATGCCATCAACTAAGTTCTATAACAGATCCTACTTGTGTTGGAGCTTTATTGTGATTTTATAGGATGGAGACATGGAGTGGGAATGACCTTTGGTGAGGAGGAGAGGACGAGAGAAGGAGAAGGGGAGGAGGAAAGGAGGAGGAGGGAGAAGAGGAGATCACTGTGACAGTGACCCAGTGGATATTCAATCAATTACCATTAATTAGAAATCTCTGATTAATTCTATTTTGTTGATTAAGTCAATTAAAACCACAAGCACTTGTTATCGCAAATGAGTGTAATGAATTCTTGTCGACAATTTGTTCCCACACACATATTCCCCGAGCTCAGACAGAGACAGCCTCCAGCATCGTCAGTTTCTGTCACTTACAGTCCCCTTTCGCCCGCTCTCTCTTTTTTCTTACTCTCTCTCTCTCTCTCTCTCTCTCTTTCGTTCTCTCTCTCCAACATCATATTAACACAGCCTGGCAAGGCCAACTGTGCTTGTATCTGTGTATGTTTAGCCACAGTCAAAGGTTAATATGGAGCATGCCATTGAAATGGCTTGCGTGAATGAGGTACATACGTCTGCATTTAAGGGTGCGGCCCCCCCCGCCCCCTCCAGCCCCCCGCCCCCTCCAGCCCCCCGCCCCCTCCAGCCCCCCGCCCCCTCCAGCCCCCCGCCCCCTCCAGCCCCCCGCCCTGCCCCCCCGCCCCCTCCTCCTCCTTCCACAGACGTCTGATGTGGCCCCTCCCCCCACATTCATGCCACCTCGCTCCTCAGCAGCCATAAAAGGATTACGGTCACACATATAAACGTCCTCGGCTGTAAGAGGGTGCGCTCAGATCCCCTCGGACGCGCGCACACGCGCACTCTCTCTCCTGGCAGACAGACTCTGTGTGAAAGATGATCTTAATGTGGTCTTATGAGCACCAAGCCGCTCGGGCTAATGCGCTAAGGCAAACAAACTGAGCCGAGTGATGAGAATGCAGCAGATGAGGACATGATCTGGTCGGAGAGAGAGAGAGTGTGTGTGTGTGTGTGTGTGTGCATGAAGGACAAGAGAGAGAAAGAGAGAGAGAGAGAGACAGAGACAGAGACAGAGACGGAGAGAGAGACTGTGTGTGTGTGTGTGTGCATGAAGGACGAGAGAGTGTGTGTGTGTGTGTGCATGAAGGACGAGAGAGAGAAAGAGACAGAGACAGAGACAGAGAGAGAGAAAGAGAGAGAGAGATAGAGAGAGAGAGAGACAGAGACAGAGAGAGAGACAGAGACGGAGAGAGAGAGACTGTGTGTGTGTGTGTGCATGAAGGACAAGCGCTGGGAGGTTGGGCTTGGTGATGGGAGAGTGTGTCCTTTTGATGTCACCTGTCTGATCCCCATTAAAACACTGATGAGGAGCTAACGTCCAATGCCCCTCATGCACACACACACACACGCACACACACACGCACACACACTTACAGTTTCTCTCTCACACACACACACACTTACAGTTTCTCTCACACACACACACACACACACACACACACCGGCCATCCATCCAGTCCTTTAATGTGGTTAGCACTTGGCTAAAGGGACAGGAGTTCCTTCATTCTAATCATGAAGCTGCTATTGATATTATATCTGCGCTGTCACATCTGATTAGCTGCTCTCTCACTGCACCACAACGACTAGGGCCCGGGGCTGCAGTGTGATTGGTCAGGGAGAGCTGCTGGGATGAGAGGAGACCGATATGGACCAATGGCAGGACGGATGAGGGAGATTGAGGTCTGACCCCCAAGGTGTGACCCCAGGGCCGTCTCTAGATCAGAAAATGAGCTGGCCACCGACGTTGGCGACGCCGGCTCTGCTATCTCCACATCTCCCAGGCATCTCTCGCTCCCCGAGAGGCCGGCAGATAGGCGGGGGTCACGTCGCGCGGCCCACAGAAGAAAAAAGACACTTTGAACAACTCTGGAAAGCCATTTCTCTACTAGTGAGAGACAGAGAGTGAGGGACAGAGTGTGTGTGTGCATGTGTGTATGTGTGTGTGTGTGTGTGTGTGAGTGAGGGAGAGAGAGAGAGACAAAGAGACAAAAATAGACCTGGGTAAATGGGTTTGGTCCAACTCTCAGTGGCCCAAGGTTTTGACCCTGTTGAAGATATACCTTGTTACATGGAAATATTAGACTCAATTAGGTCTCTAAGGAGAAGTTAGGGTTAGGTTTATGGAGGATGAGGAGGATGAGGGGAAGGATGAAGGGGAGGTCAGGCAGGAGGGAGATAAAGAGGAAGAGGTGAAGGGAGGAGGAAGACAGTTGTGAGGGAGAGAAGTCATGTGACCATGTAGGGATGTTTCCTGGGCGATAAGCAGCATTAACCATCTGAGATGAGGTGCAGTAGTCAGAAGACAGGAAGCACATGGGTGTTATTGTAAGATGGAGGCAGTGAGGCTGGGCACCAGCAGACTAAATTGAACCGTCTCGTCTCTCCAGCGACCCTCCCTGAGCTACGGCTACACAATGCAGACTCATTTCAGACTTGGTTCCCTCAAGGAAGTCTGGGATACCATATCTTAAAAGCCTTTTAATTTAATTAAGTCTGAGGTAAGGCATGGTCTTATTATGAAAGCTTCCTCCACTGGTTACTTCATTAATACAGCTGCTACTGATAGGTAGGAAAGATGGAAATGTTCACAGAAATATTCATATAAATGTGATGTATTCACAGACTTTCATATCAATATTTGTTTTGATTGGCAGTTGAATTCAGTTTGAAAGAGGATCTTTTTCTTATGCGTCGCAGTTTCAGGGTCACCTTGGATTAAAAGTGAGCTGCAGAATAGGGATCCCTGAGAGAAACACTCCTCAGTAGAATCTTCTAGAGCCCGGAGATGGCTCCCTGCTGATATCTATTACAGCCTTACTGCAATAAGGACAATGATATTGAACCAATTTACAGTAGAAATGGTCCAAACCGACTAGGGATCGTTAAAACGTTGCTGTGTCTCCCAAATTACACTTATCAATATTTTTATATTTTTCACCCTCAATTGGCTTTTCCACAGAAATCAATGCTTCCCATTGTGCTTGACACCCTATAAAAATGTAAGTCTCACTCAGAAAACATTAATTCTCTGCACAAAGAGCATCATTCACTCTCTATTTAAACCTGCGTTTGTCTTTCTGTCTGTGTTTGTGAACGAGTAAAGTACTCTCTAACTGTAATGCCGTTACCTATGGGGGGCGCTGGGTGCAATCTAAACGTCAAGTCGTCGGTTGGTGTGTTGCTCATCCGCCTACCTTGAAGTTCTGGAGCTGCGTGCTGGCCAGCGGCTGTGTGTCCTGCCTCAGACAGGTGTTGAAGATGAGCAGCTCCGTGTCCCTCAGCCAGCCCTTCAGCTCCTTGATGCGATCTTCCAGCTGCCTCACCATGCTGTTGGTCTGGGGTGACAAAACCCCACGGGGGTCCTGCAAAGGACTACAGCTCCCAGAATGCTCCGCCAGGATCTTCTACAGAGACAGAGATGATAGTTCACGGTCAGGAGGTAGTGTGGTCCAAAAAGCTCTCATATGTTATACAGTCCTAGATACCTATGACTGGTGTTGTGCAGTCAAGGGGGGAAAAGCATGTTTTTGGACACCAATATTTGATGAATGTAATGAGTTTATACAGGACTCCAAAATACTGAAGCAATACCCTGTGTCTATCTTGTGTGGCAAACCAGTCAGTATGCAAATTATTCAAAGACAGGGGTCTTGAATGTTGTAACACAATCTTCACAAACTTTGTGTTCTGACAGACAATAGATAGCGAGCCATCATCGCAGCATCCACAAGATTGAGATGCTAATTTCGAGGCATAGATGTTGTTATCCAGGGGGTTACCTCAATATCACAGAGAAATAATACAATTTAAAGCAAAACAAAACAGCAGCAGAGTGTTGGTGGAGGAGCAAACAATCAGGGGCACAAATACCCTCCAACAATGTTGAAATAGGCTCTACTGGGCAATTTACACCCCCCCCCCCTCCTCCTCCTCCTCCCTCCCAAACTCACACAGCACCACGCAGCACACTCAGAAGGGATGATGGGAGGAAAGAGAGAGAGAGGCTGGAAGAGAGAGAGAGAGAGAGAGAGAGAGAGAGAGAGAGAGAGAGAGAGAGAGAGAGAGAGAGAGAGAGAGAGAAAATAAGATAGAAAGAAAAAGAGAGAGAAAGAGAGAGAGAGAGAGAGAGAGAGAGAGAGAGAGAGAGAGAGAGAGAGAGAGAAAATAAGATAGAAAGAAAAAGAGAGACAGAGACAGAAAGAGAGAGAGAGAGAGAGAGAGAGAGAGAGAGAGAGAGAGAGAGAGAGAGAGAGAGAGAGAGAGGCTGGAAAGAGAGAGAGAGAGAGAGAGAGAGAGAGAGAGAGAGATAGAGAGAGAGAGAGAGAGAGAGAGAGAGAGAGAGAGAGAGAGAGAGAGAGAGAGAGAGAGAGAGAGAGAGAGAGAGAAAGAGAGAGGGAGAGAAAGAGAGAGACTGGAAAGTGAAGCCCCACCTGCTTGGCAGTGCTAGTTTGGGAGCTGGAGTGTGTCTTGAACTCTGGCCCCCCACAGGCTTGTTGTGAGAGCTAAAACACACCATTATCCTGTTAATAAGCGCAGCGTCGCCCGC
This sequence comes from Hypomesus nipponensis, assembly GCF_054491055.1. Taxonomy (NCBI): domain Eukaryota; kingdom Metazoa; phylum Chordata; class Actinopteri; order Osmeriformes; family Osmeridae; genus Hypomesus; species Hypomesus nipponensis. The sequence continues at coordinate 15,163,410 of NC_140363.1, forward strand.
TATAATTGTCAGTCTTTTGTGTGCTGTGTGTGCCTGTAAGGAAGAGACTTCGTAATGGAGACAGATGTGAATACGAGTCAGAGGCTGGAGTGGCCATTTTAGAAAAACGCAGCATCAATTAACCACTCTGTGATCGTCTAGCTCCCCTGTGCATCCTCTGTCTGTGTGTGGGTGTGTGTGTGTGTTTACACACCTGTGCTGCTTTCATAGAGCCACAGTGTTAATGGGCGATTAACTTACCAGGTCTGACTCATGTGTTTTAGAGTCACAGTGAAAAGAGGTTTGTGATACAAACCACGGCAACACTTTCCTGTTTACCAATAAGGAAAGGTGAATAAACACCAAACAGATTAGCATATTCCTCTTTAACAGCCGATGGAAAGGGGAGAGCGGGTCAGCTGACCTTGAGATGTTGTCACTGAGGTCAGAGACATTGCCATGGCGATAAACAGTCTCACTGTATGGAAATGTCTGTATTGATTTTATGACTGTTCCACTTTGATCGCTCTCACCTCCCCATAACTGTCCTCTGGCACCACACTGTCTAAACACTGCTGAAGGACATCTTACAGGACTTGATTATCCTCCTGTTCTCTCTTTGCTGGTTGTACTGCCATCTTTTCTGACCATCTCATCTGTAATCTAAGAGCCCTGAGTGGCTGTGCTTTTCTGAGATTCTACAGTAGAGTTGTCAGCAAGAGACACGAGTATGCCCTTGTGTGTGTGTTTGTGTGCGTGTGTTTGTGTGTGCGTTTATATGAATGTTGGTGTTTGTGTGTATTTGTGTGTGTGTGTGTGTGTGTTTATGTGTGTGTATGATGCTGCGTCGGGGAGGTGAGACCACACCGATGCCCTTGAAGAGGTCAGCTTACAAAGAGAAGGGGAATTTATTGCCACTTTATTCTGTTCGGGGGAACAGTTTGCAATCATAAATTCTTCATAAGCAGAATACTTCAGAGAATGGTCTGTCTTCATAAATATATACGACAGAGGACATCAATTTCATTTAATTCACAATTTGTGTCAGCACAGCAGATGCCAATGCCTGCCTTGATAGGCTTGTTTAATATGCAATGGAGCTGGCGTAATGTGCAGCGCTGCAAAGGGAGCAGAAATCTAGCTACAGATTAAACTCCCTCTCTGCACCACTGACACCCCATTCTAGCCGCTCCACACCCCGACGACAACGCCACTCAGCACTCTCTCTCTCTCTCTCTCTCTCTCTCTCTCTCTCTCTCTCTCTCTCTCTCTCTCTCTCTCTCTCTCTCTCTCTCTCTCTCTCTCTCTCTCTCTCTCTCTCTCTCTCTCTCTCTCTCTCTCTCTCTCTCTGTCTCTCGCGCGCACTCATCTCACACACTCTTTGACGATTTGTCAATCGACAAAAAACTGTTTGCATAAATGTGTGTGTGTGTGTGTGTGCGTGGAAGAAAGAGAGAGAGAGAGCATTCTGTCCACATGTCACAGATTCATATGGGGGTAACATAACAGAAGTTTAATCATCATGGCTGATTGCTATGGTGCAGAAACAGAGAATTCATTTGTAGCTTTGTTTTCAAACCAAATCTGTTTGGCTGTGGTGCTATATACATATGTTCATCTAGCTTCCCCAACCCTGCTCAGTTGCACACAAACAGATGGCGTGCACATACACTCTAATTTCTCTAAATATGAGAGCGTGAATATATGCAGACGGTGTTGTTTACATAACAGGAGTCAGGTGTGTACTTTACATAGAGGAAGTGAGGTAATGACCAGGGCTTCGGTTCAGGGAGCTCACCCAGTCTGTCACACACAGAGACGAGGCAGACAAGAGGAAGAAGACACTCTTTCCTCGATTCCCCCACGCCAAGGGCGCCTCTAGACCTACGACAGCCCCAATTATATTCTTCATGTAGCAGATGAGATTATCTGTGATTAGCCTAAAATTAACGATGAGGAGCGCGTTGATAAGCATCAGCAACCACACCTCAGCCCCCATTAACAGGATCATCAGGAGCAGAGCTGGGACACTGATACCATCTCCAGCCCTGGATCCCTTCCAGGAGAGGAGCAGGCCCTCACAGCAGGGGGGGAGGGGGGTGTTGTAGTCTTTGTGATTTACTGAAGACTGTCTAAGTTTTCCCTTGCATAGATAAAAGACAGTTGGGGAAAAGCCCTTCAATCTGTGTGTTCAAGTGCCTGTACATTTGTGTGTGTGTGCATCTGTGTGTGTGTGCATCTGTGTGTGTGTGTGTATCTGTGTGTGTGCATCTGTGTGTGTGTGTGTATCTGTGTGTGTGCATCTGTGCATTTGTGTCCGTGTTAGCGCTCGTATGCGTGGTGATGCCAGAGCCCAGCGGGGGGTCTCCTACCTGCAGCTGGTTCCACTTCTGGGTCATGAGGTCGACGCGCTGGTCAAAGTCCACGGGAAGCTCCGCCCCACTCCTGCGTAAAGACTCCGCCCACCCCAGCAGGTGGGTCTTCTTAGGCAGCCACATGCTCATCTCTACGCTGTTACCCTGGAAACACACACACACACATACAAAGTCAGTTATACTGCCGCTACCTAGACTGACTGGGAGCAGTCCATGTGAATTAATCTACAATTTGCATTCAAATAAGGAACAAAATAGCTCTTTATATAACAGACACAGGTGGCATTTTGACAAGGCTGGTGGGTTGATGTTCACCACAGTACTGTACATCCATTAGAGCTGCTGACTTTCCCAGCTAACACAAGTCATCTTCTGTTATGATGGCAAACAAAGGCCAACATCCACTGTGAGACAGCAACCGTCTGCTAATCCATGGCTTCACAGTAGACTGCAAACGTACTGGTGTCCAAACATCTTGCAGAACATAAGGAGATCAGGAATAGCAACACTTCAAACTAACCGTTCTGTAGTAGAACAATAATAGTGTGTGATGTGATCTGAAGGGTTGACATTTCCCGCTGGGAGGCTGAGAACCATCCTAACAGTAACATTGTGACACCAGTCTCCTCAACACCGCCGCCTATTATTGGTTGATTCTTCTCTCTTCTCTCTTGCCTTTCATTTTCTGCATCAATAGCTGCTTGATTCTAGTTTTATCCTGTCATTTATCATTACGGCAGAGGCACATTTAAATATTTTAATGCGTTCTGTGTTGGTTTTCTCTGCTGTCACATGTCCTGAAAGCATTTTTCACTGTGGCATTTCTGATGGAGATGGCACCACACAGCCATCCATCCTTTTCACTTTTTAATACCGACGCTCGCGGGAAAAAAATAAGTAAATATGTGGCCGTCTAACTATCAGGAAATTATACAATTTATTTGTTGACAGCAAATATTGATTTTAAGACTCTTCTTTTGTTTAAAAAATGGCATGTCATTGATCGCAAGTCTAAACATTAACGGAGAAGAGAAGATAGGCAGAGGTGATTAAAATGTATGAGATCCAAAGTTTTGCGCTGAAATGCTGAGCAGAATGTTTGAGAGGAGAACTTGATGCATGGGCGAGTTTCTGCCTCCAGTCAGTGTGCACGCTAGGACAGCCCTGCAGATCTGCATACTGCACACCTCAGAATGAGAGGGCAGGGGGAGCAGCAGAGATGAGGTAGGGGGGAGGGAGATCTGGGGGGGAAATGGACTAGAGATGGACTAGAGATGGACTATAAGTAGACTAGAGATGGACTAGATGAACTTGAGATTGGCCATAGATAGACCAGAGACCAGAGACTATAGGTAGACTAGAGATGGACTAGAGATGGACTAGATGGACCAGAGTTGGACAAGAGACAGACTAGAGATGGACTAGGGACAGACTAGAGATGGACTAGGGACAGACTAGAGATGAGGTAAAGATTGAGTCGTAAAAAGTAGAAACTGAACATCTTATGATACAGATACTGTAGAGATGAGGCAGAGATGAGATCTGAACTACTGACAAGGAATCATGATGAGATAAAGAGGGTTTGAGGAGTGTTGTTGTGTGGGTGCTGTTGACTGCTGTTAAGAAGCTGAGGTAAGCAACGGTGTTGGTTCGAGGAGAGCAAGTGCATTTCTAAGTAAGGATGACAGGTATATGAAACTAGATGGAGGGAACGTGAGTGTGTGTGTGTGTGTATGTGTGTGTGTGTGTGTGTGTGTGGGGGGGGGGGTATGTGTGTGTGTGTATTTGAGTGCATGGAAAATAACAGAGTGAGTTTCCCCCCCCAAAAGCTAGAAGAGTGGATTCGAATGGAAATAGAAGAAGAGAAAAAAAAATCAACAAGCAATCATAACTTTAATTCATTCCACATATTAATGAGCACGAAAGAGTGGAAATGTCAGCAGAAATGCAGTCATACATGGAAACATTTAATGCGTTTTTGTAGATTCATCTTATCCATTAAATTAAAGTTTGTTCAGACTCTGTGACGTGTTGAGACAACAGAAGTAAGATTCCATGAACTGAGGCGGACGCATCCATATTTAAATGAATTTATACAGTTAACACATTACCTCCCTGGCTATAGGTAGTCCATATGAACACATTACCTCCCTGGCTATAGGTAGTCCATATGAACACATTACCTCCCTGGCTATAGGTAGTCCATATGAACCCATTACCTGCCTGGCTATAGGTAGTCCATATGAACACATTACCTCCCTGGCTACAGGTAGTTCATATGAACCCATTACCTGCCTGGCTATAGGTAGTCCATATGAACACATTACCTCCCTGGCTACAGGTAGTCCATATGAACCCATTACCTGCCTGGCTATAGGTAGTCCATATGAACCCATTACCTCCCTGGCTACAGGTAGTCTATATCATCCGACTACATCTCTTAAGCTATAGTTTCATAATACCCCGAAAGCTCGAAACTCGCCCAACTCACAGCTCTCACTGTGCTAGCTCCAGTATGTGTGTTCGACTATCTATCAACCGCGGAATCGGACCGGCTTTGACGGCACAGTCTTCACCAAAACAACGCTGACAAATATGATAATGACTTCATCAGTTTTAGTATAAGGGGTGGGGAAGGGGAGCAGAGGGGTGGGGGGTTCGTTTGGTGCCATGCCAACATCCTTAGTTTTGACAATTTGTTGTTGACACTGTCAAAGGAAAGGAAGACAGGGGGAGTGGAGGGGGGTTGGTGGAGAGAGGAACAAGGGGAGAAGAGGAGAAAGAGAGATACGGCTCAAAGACCGAGAGAGAGGGAAACGCAAAAAAAGAACGAGGGAGAGAGAGGAAGGGCAGTGTAATGGAGAGAAGGAGGGAGAAAAGGGGAGAGCAGGAGGGAGCGAAAGAGAAGCCCTCTATTGATGTCAGCTCTGTGCAGCTGAGAGGAGAAGGGCTCAGTGTCTCCTCTGAGATGGATGTCCTCCAATCCTGAAAGACCAGGAAGTCCTACCCAGCATGCTCTCAGAAAAGGAGAGGAAAACATTAAAAACCTGTTAATTTAGATGGAATTACAGACTGCTCCTTTAAGCTAAAAGGAAACCTCTAACTTGTAAAAGGGGTTGTTCATTTTTTTACTAGGTGAAAATCAAATCATTCCTTTCGACAAAGCCTCTCTCTCTCTTTCTCTCTCTCTCTGTCTCTCTCTCTCTCTCTCTCTCTCTCTCTCTCTCTCTCTCTCTCTCTCTCTGTCTGTCTCTGTGTGTCTCTCTTTCTCTGTTTAGAAAGCCTGCTGGACAAAAGGTCTTGAAACACTGGTAATTGTCACCATGGTGACCGGGAGAATAAGCCATTTTACTAGTGGTATAGAGCACTGGCATTCAACACTGAGTGAGTCAAGCGCTGGAGTTTTCTCTCTATATCTCCATCTCCTTCCAGTTCTCTCTTCTCTCTCTCTCTTTCTCTCTCAGTAAGTAGGTAGTCAGTTACACTGGGGTAGCAGGGGACCTTGGATAGTTTTTGCCAAATACTCTCCTTTTCCATTTTCTTTCATTCTTTCTTTCTTTTCTCTCCCCATCTTCCTCTATCTATCTATCTATCTATCTATCTTTCCTTCTTTTGAACAGGGAATAACATGTTGATCATCCTATGTCAGAGCAGATACTGTAGGACTCCATGTCAGAACAGAGGTGCGAGGAGGAGTGCGGATAAGAGTATTATTTGCCAATACATCTGGTCCAGTCACAGTAGAGGACAGCAGTCGGAATTCTAGAAATTTCTACCGCCTCCTTTAGTCCAATGCGGAAGCGTCATTCATATTTCTGAGTCTATAAGAAGTTCCGCGGACAATGAATCGCCCAATATGCCCACAGACGTGTTGAAAAACCAATGGCTAAACAGAGGGCTCTTTTATAGGAAAAAATTACAGAAAAGTTTACTTTGGTAATAAAATAAAAAAAATGCAAGTATTGTGGGCGGATACATACAATGCTGCACCACAAAGCTCTGGGATGGGGTCAAAACACTGTCTTCTTCTGTGTTCAACAACTTGGTTGGAAGCTCAACTGCAATCACACACACACACAAACATACACACAAACACACAGACAGGCAGTTGAGGAGGTGTGTATGGTTTATGGCTTTGTTTTCTCTCTGTTTCCCTCCTAGTGGTTGGGGGCTGAGCCCATAGGAAGCCCATGGCTAATGCTGCCATTCAAGCACAGGACAAAGAGCGCCTTTATCCTCCCCCCCCTCCCCCTCTCTCTCTCTCTCTCTCTCTCTCTCTCTCTCTCTCTCTCTCTCTCCTGCGTCTGGACTCTGCAATCTATAGCTTTTTCTCGATCACCCAGAGATCTCCTTTATCTCGGCTTCTGTGGCTTGTATCTTCTCCACTCCTCCTCCACTCATCCCATTTCCTCTCCTCTCAAACGCTGATGTTTTTTTATCAAACAAACTAAGAAAGGAAAGAATATAATAGGCCAGCACCATGGTGTCGTAAAAACAGCCCACCATTCCAACCGTCTTCCATCCTTCCCTCCTCTACCCTGTCACCCCTGCCCTGCCCCTGTTCCGTGGTCCCTGCAGAGGGGTCCTGGATATCCTACCATGTCTGTGAGCAGCAATATCAGCCTTGGCTGGTCTGGATAAACCTGCTGCCTTGTATGATGGAGAGCTAGAAATACCAGAAGCTGCAAACTGGACCAGAGCAGGTTCTGCTAGATGACATGAAAGGTTTGGACTCTATCACTCCTCTCTTTCTCTCCTGGCTTATTCTCTCTATGTCAGAAGGAAATCATACTACACCGACCATGCATTGTTAATTGACGCCTATATTGCATTATCCATGATATAAATTAAATGACAAATATGAAAATGAATTGTGAATCCACTAATAGAAGATCATAAAACAATCTTTTTTAAGTATTGCTCATTAATAATTGAATTCTAATTATATCGAAGGAGGCGGCCGACATTTTCTACCCATTGCTCCCCCTTCGTCCACCCCACCCACCGGCCACTCATGACTGATGTGGGTGATGATGGAGACGGATGGAGACCTTGGGATGGAGGGATGAGGGAGGAGATGAGAGAAAGAGGAGAGGTCATTCCTCACTGCAAAAGACTAAACAGCAGAACGCCTTCCTCCACTCCAATGTTGTCCATCCCTCTCCTTCTCTCTCTCTGCCCGCTCTTCTGTACAGAAAACCGCGGCTCTTCGGTTTCTGCGATGGAAGAAAACGGCGAAGAAAGAGCCAAATCACACATCTTGTCATTGCTCACTCTGTGTCAGACAGGCATACCTCAGCTGCCAACCAAGACTTGCTGTTGAGAGGTCATTAAACAGCATTTGGTTTCTTTATGGCGAGTGTGTGTGTGTGTCTGTGCGTGAGTGCATATATGTATGTCTCCGAGTTTGTGAGTGTGTGTGTGGGTGTGTGTGTGCACGCGCTGATGGGGAACAATGCTAGTCTAAACGCTCGATGGTCTTTATTCTAATGAGTAGGGTGTCAAGGTCAGAAGGAGAGGCTGGTGATAAATGGTACACCACCAGGAACCCAGACACGCTGTGTGAGCGTGTGTGTGTGTGTGTGTGTGTGTGTGTGTGTGGGGGGGGGTACTGTATGTACATGTGTGTCTTTCACTGTGGACTCCTCATTCAGCAATGTATTATAAAGTACAAGACCAAAACAAAAAAAAATGATGTCAAACAGTTGAAGGGGAAATAAACTGTCCTGTACGAAATAGTAATCTAATCTAATTCCATCTGCTTATCAGTTGTCTAATAGGGACAAGGACACAGAGGCAGCTGTAAAACTCTAAACCTGCAAACATTGTATCTGTATTGTACGTGACAGAGGAAGACGGCATGGCCTTCTCAGCGTCTCTCTATCCGTCCTGTGGAGTGTTTATGATGAGTGACAGCTCCGAGCAGAGGCCTTCCCTGGAGAGACGCGACTACTGACTAATATAGCCGACATCCTCCAGCTCTAAACACTACACGATGCTGCTTGACCCGCCGCCTGTTCCCCAACATTGCTACAGACAGACAGACACCGAGCCCGACGGAGAGACTCACACTGCCAGACACTCGTCAGGCTGCTTTGAAGGTCTGTGCAGCTGCCTCGACACTTCCTCTAACAGCAGGAGGAGACAGGAAGTCCCTGGGGGAGGATAGCGAACAGCAGAAGAAGAACTTCACACAACACCGCCTCCTCCCTCCCAGCCAACCACAGGCCTGGCGCTCCAGGAGGATTCCTCACCGAGCTAAGGCTCTTTTATCTGCAGCTTAAAGCGATTTACCATTTCAATGTGGTTCTATGTCAAAGACAATCAGCATTCCCCCCCCCCCTTTCCTCTCTTTTTCACTATTTTTTACTCACTTGCAAAAAAAATACAAAAAATGTAATGAAAAATGTAGATATAGGAAGCCGCAACACGAGGCGACAATTACATATGAAATTAGGAGCGGCTCATAGGCTTGTGTAATTTCAGGGTTCTGGGCCGTGGAAATGTAATCTGTCATTAATTAAGATTCTCTTCTGTCGCCTCACATTCATTTTTCTCTCCGTGTAATGTTGACTGGAGCATACCTCATACGCAGGCAGAAGACTGAGTGTGTGTCTGTGGGTGTGTGTCTGTGGTGTTGACTGCACACACACACACACACACACACACAAACACAAATGTGTGTAAACACACACAAATGTAAACTAAACTGTGGATGTACAGTATTCATCAGAATGTTCTGGATAGGTTCAAGATCCATGGTTCTGCATAGTGTAGAAGGTATGCTTGTCATTTTAGATGGCATGTGGGCATATAGAGGCGTGATGTCATTGTTATTGCTAGCGTGTGAGATCCCTCCATGCCCGCTCTCTCTTTTACGCATCAATTCGGCTCCGCCGGCCGGCTTAATGCCGGCACAACCGTGACTCCTCATTCCATGTCCATGCCTTTTACACCAAACTGCGAGACAGCATAAAGGCACAACATTGCCACCTTGAACAGGCTGAGTGAAGGCTCTGGTGTCTGTACTTATGAAGAGGTGCCAGCAGGATAGGATACACACCAGGAAGTGTGGGCCCACACTCAGCAGCCCGGGGAACACGCTGAGTGTGTGTGTGTGTCGTCTAACTATGTCACCAAGGAAGCGAAGTGTGTGTGTGTGTGTCGTCTAACTATGTCACCAAGGAAGTGAAGTGTGTGTGTGTGTGTGTGTCGTCCAACTATGTCACCAAGGAAGTGAAGTGTGTGTGTGTGTGTACTGTATATCATCACAGCACAGAGGACACAGATACACAACTGTGTGACTGTATCCACTGACACTGCTCACATCCTGGCTGCCGGCCAATCAAATGAAAGGAGGCTGCTTGGTTGTTGGCCCCTCATTCAGGAAGGAGAAATGAAAGCGAGGGAGAGGGCCAATATTACGTCACTGCATCAACATGCCATTAAAGTTGTCCTCTAGACTAAAAGCTAGCCAGCTTTAAATTAGAAGGATCCATCTGCAATATGTATCCTCCAATAACTACTGTACTGACCTGTTACTGGAGACTTCTCCTTTCCCCTCACTCTTCGCCCTCTCTCTTTCTCCCACACCACTTTCTCTCTTTCTCGCTCACTCTTTCTGTTTCTCTCTCTTTCTGTCTCTTTCTCTTCTTTCTCTCTGTCAGAATGCTGGAAGTATTCAGTAACAATTAGGGGAAAGAATCTGTCCCCACCCCACCCCAGCCCTCCATCTCTGCTGTCATGCTGGACGTGTGAACTCCCCCCCTCTGTTCCCACAAACTAACCCCCCCCCCTTCTTTCTGGATGGAATGCTAACACCAGACCATCGCCTAGCTACAGGGAAATGCCTTTTCGCTCAATGGTCAACACAGAAAACAGAGAATGTGTGTTTGAGTGTGCGTATGTGCGCGTGCAAGGGGCAAGGGAGGTAGAAAGATGTAGTTTGTGGAAAGAAAAACGTAGAGAGAGGTGGTGGTGAGAGAGAGAGAGAGAGAGACACGGAGAGACACAAAGAGAGAGACAGAGAGACAGAGCGACATAGGGGGAGAGAAACAGAGAGAGACAGAGACAAAAAGACAGACAAAGAGAGAAACAGAGAGAGACAGAAAGAGAGGGAGACAGAGAGAGAGATGCCCCCCCCCCCCCCCGAACACACACACACACACCCCCACCCCACACCCCCACACCCAGTGAGAGACAGACAGACACAGTAGCTGATAAGCTGCTGGAGGGTCTCAGAGGCATGGCCCGACAAAGAGACCCTAGCAGGACTGGAGATGATCCTCTCCTCTATACTGGACCTCTCACTGTCTGGATCCACATCCATACACCCTAGCAGGGACTGACACACACACACACACACACACACACACACACAGCCTCCCACCCACACCCTTCTAACAGAAAATCCTCCCATAGCTTGCCTTTCTCTCCATGTCTTTGAGTAACATTCCAGTGGGCCAAGTGTGTGTGTGGCTGGTGTATGTCTCTGGTAAGGAGGCCCTGGCAAACTGTCCAGCATGCCTCAATACTAACCAGAAGCTTTACTAATGAATCCACACACTCATTTCCCCACCCTGAATTCAGCCGCAACCAGACAGAGTGGTAAATGATATGCTTTGCTCTTGTCAACAGCCATATTTGTATTAGTGAATAATGCATCGGCTTGTAATGGGACCACCATCAGAAGTGCTGACAACTAAAATATTTGGGAGCGAAGAAACACCAGATTCACTCAGTCTCTTGGGCTTCCCGCGCTCTGCTAGATGATAATAACAATCCAGATATCAAGACTGTAGCCTACTGGCTCTGAAGAAGGGCTGGTGGGCCTGCCTGCCTGCCTGCCTGCCTGCCTGCCTGCCTGCCTGCCTGCCTGCCTGCCTGCCTGCCTGCCTGCCTGCCTGCCTGCCTGCCTGCCTGCCTGCCTGCCTGCCTGCCTGTCTGCCTGACTGTCTGTCTCTGTCTGTCTCTGTCTGTCTGTCTGTCACATCCACCATGGAGGGTCCTGTCCTTGACTCTCACAACCCCCCCACAGACACAGCTGTGGCTAGCCCCTGGCTGCTGGGGGAGAGTCTGCCATCTAGTGTTAATCTGAGAGTACTGCACCTAGTCTGAGGTCAAACTGTGGTCTCCTCACCTTGTCTAGGGGGTTACTTACAGTAGACCTAAAAACTGAGCCTGGATCAAGGATTAGTATCTCAGAATCTGGAGAACACGTCACACACATGACAGCCTAACTGCCGTGACACAAGTTGTTGTGATGTTGTGTGTGCTTTCCATGGAAGGGATGGAGGGTTGGAGGGGTGGGAGGGTTGAGGGGTGTGTGTTTCAAGAACATCATGTTCTACCCCACAGAACAGACTGCTTTTATCTCGATGTCTCTCCACTCAGCAAACACACACATGCACGCAAACCAAAACCAAAGCAACAAGCAGGCAAACCAGCAGGCAACAACAGCTTTAAACTCAACACACACTCCCTTAAACCTAGCCTTTCAAGTGTTGTTATGGCAACATGACCAGTAATGGGAGAATCAAGCGGTGCTTGTGGATCGATCCTGCTGCTCTCCATACTCACCCACCTCCACACACACCTCGGCCTCTCTAGCCACCGTCACAGAATACCTTAGCGTGTGCGTGTGCATTCCTGCATGTGTGTGAGTGTGTGTGTTGTGTGTGTGTGAAACATCACACTGGGGTCCTTCTGTAGGTTCCAGGCTCACTACGCTAGCGTGAGACTGATTGGGTTTTAGAAGAGAGTTAATGAGCAGGTGTGTGTGCTCGTGTGTGTGTGTGTGAGTGCGGCGGGCTCCAGCCTGGCGTCCCCGGTAGCACCATGGGCTATTTGAAATTAGAATCTAGCAATGGGGTAGCCGCGATAAGCATTGTCATTAGCTTGGCTACCATAGAACCAGCCGGAAGGAGGTAGAAAGGGAGGGAGGAGGAGGGGTCTGGTGGACTGGCAGACGGTTATGGACAGAAGGAGAGGAAGAGAGACAGGCAGCTAAAACCGTGTTTTTACAAAAGAAAAAAATATTTCTTGTGACCAATTATAATAATGTATTGTGTGCGTTGGTGTACGTGTTTCTGTATTTGTGTGTTTGTTTTCACACGTGTGAGAGACAGAGGGTGTCGCATTTATCATTGAGGCTTGAGAAAATCTGAGTTCAATGTTCGTTTGCCACCAGATAAAGCATCTGGCCATACTGTAGCTGGATCTTTGATTGGACATCCTCAAACTACAAGGCTTGATCTCTGATTGGATGTCCTCAAACTACAAGGCTTGATCTGTGATTGGTCATTCAGAGCTACAAGGCTGGCTTCTTGTTGCATCCCTCCCCTGAGGTACGACAGTCATTCTTTGAACCCACACACACATTACAGGCTGCCATCTGGCACAAGCACTTCACCAACACACACAAACACACACACACACACACACACGGAGATGCTTGCACAATGCACAGCGCATCGTGCACACAAACCTGCAAACCAACAAGACAGCTCGGAAACACACACAGTCACAGTGAACACAGGTCCAAACTGCTTAGTGTACTGTGTGCTGGCACATGCATGAGCACACAGGGGGGAAGACTCTTCATCCCTCACACTGAGGTCTTTGTACACCAACACTGGCATCTGACCCAACACTGCTGACAGAGGAGGGAGCGGAAGAGAGGAGGGGAAAAGACGAGAGGGGAGGGGAGGAAAAGAGGGGAGGGGAGGAGTGAGGACAGGAGAGTGTGGTGGATGTACTGAGGAGGAAGAGGGTCATTGGGTGACTGTCTTTTGACTGGGCAGGGTACCAGGGTTAGGATAAGGTGAGAGGGTGACTGTCTTTTGTCTGGGCAGGGTACCAGGGTTAAGATAAGGTGAGAGGGTGACTGTCTTTTGACTGGGCAGGGTACCAGGGTTAAGATAAGGTGAGAGGGTCAAGAAGTACAGGCTATCATGCTGGTTGGGATGAGAGGGTGAGAGAGAGGGTGAGAGAGAGGGTGAGAGAGAGAGCGAGAGAGAGAGCGAGAGGATGAGAACGTGTTGACCAGGCTGGGGTGGACGTGGACTCAGACGACAGGTGGCTGACAGACAGGACAGGAGTCGAGATGTCAGAGAACAGAGACAAGGAGAAGGAGGGATACACAGAGACAGAGAGAGAGCAAGTGAGAGAGAAGGAAATCAAAAGAGAGAGTTAGGAATGGAAGAAAAGTCGAGAGAAAAGGAAGAGCAAGAGAGAACGAGACAGGGAGAAAGAAAGACCAAGGGAGAGCGAAGGTCTGCCATCCTTTGCCACGTGGTCAGATGCCTGGGCCAGCACTGGCACAATCAGAGGATTGTTCACAGCCTGGCTCTGTGGCCAGCACCAGGACTGGATGGCCACTGTGCTATAATGACATTTCTCTACGCCGGTTTAGATAACAATGGATACAGAGTGCGCGGTGGTGGATGGATAAAATACAAATGTCGACATGTAGTGTGGTTTGACAGTATCAAAACGTACTGAGGCAGGAATGAATCAAAATTACGATCTCTCTCTCTCTTTCTCGTTCTCTCTCTGTTACACACATACATACACACACACACAATCAAACTCCTGTGAGGACTGCACAGTGCCCCTGTGACTGCCAGGGTGTATTAACCGTTGCAAGCCGTCCCGGAAGAGTTTTATTAATCGCTAAGTCGCAGCCTCAAAAAAAAACTTTTGTTTACTTTTGGAAGTGGCTGCCGGGGTTGTCATG
>NC_140363.1:15182500-15187500 GCF_054491055.1 Hypomesus nipponensis
AAGGAGAGATGGAGAGAAGGAGAGATGGAGAGAAGGAGGGATGGAGGGATGGAGGGATGGAGGGATGGAGAGAAGGAGAGAAGGAGGGATGGAGAGAAGGAGAGATGGAGAGAAGGAGAGATGGAGAGAAGGAGAGATGGAGAGAAGGAGGGATGGAGAGAAGGAGGGATGGAGAGAAGGAGAGATGGAGAGAAGGAGAGATGGAGAGAAGGAGAGATGGAGAGAAGGAGAGATGGAGAGAAGGAGAGATGGAGAGAAGGAGAGATGGAGAGAAGGAGGGATGGAGAGAAGGAGAGATGGAGGGAAGTAGAGATGGAGGGATGGAGGGATGGAGAGAAGGAGGGATGGAGAGAAGTAGAGATGGAGGGATGGAGGGATGGAGAGAAGGAGGGATGGAGAGAAGGAGAGATTGAGAGAAGGAGGGATGGAGAGAAGGAGAGATTGAGAGAAGGAGGGATGGAGAGAAGGAGCAGACTAACCTTGTAGAGATGCTGCCTCTGCTCCTCCGACATCATCAGCTCATGGCTGTCCGTCACCACTGAATCCATGTCCATCAGCCAATCCCAGAGCTCCTGGTATTCTGCTTCAAACTCCTGCAGGCTGCGGAGAGGAGAAGAGAGGAGAAGAGGACAGAAGAGAAGAGGAGAGAAAAGAAAAGAGGAGAGAAGAGAAGAAGAGAGGACAGAAGAGAAGAAGAGAGGAGAAGAGGAGAGGACAGAAGAGAAGAGAAGAGAAAAGAAGAGAAAAGAGGAGAGAAGAGAAGAGAAGAGAAGAGAAGAGAAGAGAAGAGGAGAGGAGAGAGAGGAGGATAGAGAAAAGAAGAGATTAGTGTGGACCATTACATGATTTCAACTTCTCCAAACCTCAACTCCCCACATCAAGCCTGCTACCCCAGAGCCTCCCCCAGAACCTCCCACAGCTCTCCTAGCCCCCCACCCCACCCCACCCCACCCCATCCCGCCCCACCCCACCACAACACCCAATGAAACAACATCAATTATTTATGACAGGAATGAGGGGCAATTGCTCAAACGCACACATTACTGTCAGTGTAAGTGTGAGGGCTGACTACAGCTTTATTAACATCAGAGATGCAGTGTGGCTCGGACTGGCACACTGGAGAGAATTCTGACTGGTCTGTCACACAGCTGGTGCTCTCCCACACACACACACACACACACACACACACACACTCACTCACAGCAATCTAGAGAATAGAGTCCCTGGACCAAGTGCGGAAAAGAAAACTGTGAATGACATAACATAAATAAACGACAGAGCCAGTCGTCATTATGCACACATGCAGAATCGTATAAACATAACACACACACAAACGGTCTATATTTCAATTAACCAGAGCAAAACATTTAGCAAAGTTCTAGTATTGACTTTCGCCTGTACATGTGTAATTTTGTGTGCCTGGTTGCAAACTAATTAGCATCTCTGAGATTAAAAAAACAGCCAAAGAAAAACCCACAACAGGGGGAATATCTCTGAGTCCTAGCAAGACAACGCATCACTTCCACGAGAGCAGGAAAGAGGAAATGATGTGACAAGAACTTTGGGAGAGGAAGTCCTCCCACAGGCTCTCAGCTCATTATACAGAAGAAGAAATAATGCATGTTCTACCTTTCCTTTCCTGCATGTGGTATGTGTGTGTGTAGTAAAATGAATACAAATGTAAATGAATAAAAATGTAAATGTAAGAAAAAACAGACATTTGAACAAGTAGCAGTTAATAGGTAATATTCAAACAAAAGTGTTGTTTTCTCTCTCGTGTCTCCTCCACGCTAATGCTAAACCAACTGCTTGTAATCTCCGGGGGCAGGATGTTAACAGGCTGGTGGGCTAGGAGAACACAGGATATCGTTCTGACAGTGGGATGCAGGGAGACGGGAGAGCTTCAGCCTTCTGAACTGTCATCTTCCCTCTCCGTCAGCAGGCTGTGTACAGAGCCCTCACTGTACATCTACTCAGTCTTCCCCCTCCCCCCCTCATCCTTTCTGTTTAGCACCTTCACTCACTCTCCCTCCCTACCTCTCGTTCACTCCCTTTCTCTGCCTCTATCTCTCCCTCCCCCCCCCCCTTCTCTCTCTCCTTCCCCCTCCCCCCTCTGACAGGTAGGAGAGGAGGCATGCGTTCAATGTTAAGCACAGTCTATGAGGTGTGCGAGATGGCTGTAGCGGCCCCGGCTGACAGTCTGCAGCGCCACAATGGATGTGTCTTCTCTCCTCTATTCTCTCCAAACCCATTTCACATCCATCTCGCCTCCGCTTGGAGGACGGCCGCCTGGCTGACTGCGGCTCTGCTCTACTGTAGCTGAGAGAGCACCTGAGCAGCAGCCAGTCACACACACACACACACACACACACACCAGCACGCACACACACCAGCACGCACACACACCAGCACGCACACACACACACACACACCAGCATGCACACACACCAGCACGCACACACACACACACACACACCAGCACGCACACACACCAGCACGCACACACACCAGCACGCTCGCACACACACTCAAACACACACACACACACAGACGAGTGTACATATGGGCAAACACACGCTAGCATGTTTAAGCACACAGGCACTCACACGCATACACACACAAGTGCACGCGCACACACACACACAGAGACAAACATACACACACGTGTATAAGAAAGAGAAGGTAGGGCATGTGTTATTGAGGAGCCTCACATCTGATTTCCGGTGACACGTTTAATGGGGAAGACCATTCAGAGGGGGTTGTCTCAAGGGGGCCCTTATGGGGGGCCACACCCCTGTGCCCTCAACAGTGGGGTTACTGCAGCGGGGGGGTCTCTAGAGAAGCATGCTGGTATAGTGCTGAAGTCCATCACATCTGGAATACCACATATACAGATGGAGAGGCAGAGAGATGAAGGGATTTTGAGCGATGGAGGGAGAATAGATGGAGGGGTAGAGAGACAGAGGGGTAGAGATGAAGGGATAGAGAGATAGAGGAGTAGAGATATACAGGTAGAGAGATAGAGGAGAAGGGAGGTAGAGAGATGATGGGGTAAGGGATATAATTGAAGAGGGATGGAGAGGTTACCAGACTGAAAGAAATAAAGGGGTGAATGGATAGACAGGCACACAGAGAGAGGCAGACAGATAAAGAGGTAGAGAGATAGAGAGGTGGAGAAGATGGACACGTTGTGAGATGGATGGAAATGTAGAGAGACAGATGGATAGAGACATGGAGAGGTAGAGAGATAGAGGCAGAGAGAGATAGAGAGGCAGAGCGGCAGAGCGGCAGAGAGAGATAGAGAGGCAGAGCGGCAGAGAGAGATAGAGAGGCAGAGAGAGATAGAGAGACGGAGAGGCAGAGAGGCAGATAGGCAGAGAGGCAGAGAGAGTCAGGACAGGAGGGTGGACCTGGACCGTTTCTCCCTGCAGGCTGCAGGCACCGCGCAGAAGGAGGGCCACAGAGTCAAAACAATGAATCCCTGAGCAGCCAGACGTCATTAACATTCAGAGGACCAGGACTGGTTTCCACCAAATCAATCATTAGAATGAGAGCTTTCACAGCATTAACAGCAAAGCCTTCTAGCAGGCCAGGACACACTCACACACTAGACATTCACTCATTCACTCTGTTCTTCTGTGTGTGTGTGTGTGTGTGTGTGTGTGTGTGTGTGTTGCTCCTGTGTGGTTGTGATAAACACAGAGGGGGGCAGTTCCTCAAAGTAAGCCATGAAACAGCAGAGAGAACCATGACCAAGCTGGAGGAGTGGTGGACTAGCTGTTACTAGGATGATAGGATGCGTGTGTGTCAGTGTGTGGGACCATGACCAAGCCAGGAACGCGGTGGGTTTATGCTGTAGCAGGCAGATTACAATGTTACCAGTGTGAAGCTAACATGACAGTGCCTGTTTGACATCTCATTGTACTGTGAACAAACAGAGCGAGGGCCTGGTGACAGGATACTGCTCTTCTCTTTAAGGGCCATGATGTTTAAAACCTAGAACTGGAGCACATGTTATACTGTGAGCCACTGTGTTCTATTGTCAAATATTTTACTCTCCTCCCCCTCTCCTCTCCTCTTCCCTTTCCTTTCCTCTCCCATCCCCTCCTCTCCTCTATCTGGCTGCAGGGTCAGGGTGGTCTTACCTGTTGTTCTTGACCATGTGTGCGTATGAGCGCCTCCTGTTGGTTGAGCTGCAGTACTGCAGGCTGTGCAGCTTCAGGCTAATCTGCTCCATGGCATCGATGTGGGCCTCTCGCTGGCTCTGAAGAACCTCGCCCTGGACACAGCAAACACAAACAACACTTTGTTATTCGGGTGCATACAGGACATCCAACGTGTCAACCCTGCCCAGCACTGCCCAACCTTATCTTCGAGTCCACCCAACACAGCCCTATCCTAGCCTACTTTACCCTACCTCCCCTGTTCCACCCTGACCCACCCTGCCTGGTTCAACACAGCAGACTAAGGTAACCCTCGGCAGGAGCGTGAGCGCCTCAGAACCGAACCAGGCCTTTCCATGGCTCTCCTTCCCCCCGTGTTCAGTCCCAGAGCGCAACTGGATGGTTGCTTAAACAAGATGTGATTGGGTTAAAGATGATAGACACATAAGCACTGTTTCTGCTCATTGTAAAACACAACGCCGGCGGCAACACCAATAACGAAGACTATATTACAGAGGAGCTGCTATTACCAGGAACGTCTGATTCTCAACAGCCTGAGCCAATCATACGGCTGGCCACTACAGTCTATAGGAGAGCAGAGTAATTGCATACAAACGATATGGATATGAGGTCTGGGCTGTACCGATGAGAGACCCCCTCCACAACACACACACACACACCACCCCCAGCATGCCTGCCTCTTCTCGTTCCTTAACATACTCTAAACTGTCTTTGTGTGACTGCCGTCTAAACCATTTTGTCTACTTTGCGGAAGTCTCCAGAAAGGTCAACCAATTCCATGAATGCTAACGGGTCCTCAATCAACAGAGCTCTCCA
>NC_140363.1:15192500-15195000 GCF_054491055.1 Hypomesus nipponensis
TTAATTAACATGCAAACTAATTAGAAAATAATTAAGTAACATGAAATTCGGATCTTAATTCCGAATCAGTAGAAAGCTGGTATCGGAGTTTGCGCAGCAATGCAGGAATGCTTGTTTTTGATTTGGGGTGGGGGGTGGCGGGGGGGAGGGGGGGTTGGTTGTTGCTGGATGAAAGGATGGCAGGTTGTTCAAAGCGAATTGTAGAGGAAGCTAAATAAGTCAACAGGCTGAGGATCAAGTGTTGATATGAGGCATGGTGCTCCACTCACGTTTCTCTTTCGGTTTCGTTCTCTCTCTCACTCTGTAACTCTCTCTCTCACTCTGTAACTCTCTCTCTCACTCTGTAACTCTCTCTCTCTCTAACACCCCCCCCCCTCCACTCTCTCTGTTTCTGCTTCTCACCATCTCTCTTCATCTCACTGTCTCAGAGGAGGGGGCAGATTGCAACACAACAACAAGCTCCCTGCCAGGCTAGGGAGCCCCATCCACCATGGGCAGGCATGGCATCATGGGCACCAGCACCATGGGCAGGCATGGCATCATGGGCACCAGCACCATGGGCAGGCATGGCATCATGGGCGCCAGCACCATGGGCAGGCATGGCATCATGGGCACCAGCACCATGGGCAGGCATGGCATCATGGGCACCAGCACCATGGGCAGGCATGGCATCATGGGCACCACCATGGGCAGGCATGGCATCATGGGCACCAGCACCATGGGCAGGCATGGCATCATGGGCACCACCACCATGGGCAGGCATGGCATCATGGGCACCACCACCATGGGCAGGCATGGCATCATGGGCACCACCACCATGGGCAGGCATGGCATCATGGGCACCACCACCATGGGCAGGCATGGCATCATGGGCACCACCACCATGGGCAGGCATGGCATCATGGGCACCACCACCATGGGCAGGCATGGCATCATGGGCACCAGCACCATGGGCAGGCATGGCATCATGGGCACCACCACCATGGGTAGGCATGGCAGCATACGGCAGCAATCCCAACCCCACACCTAATCACTGCAACTCCGCTCTGCCTCCAAAAACTAAACACTGTCTAATCTAGCTAGCAAACCATACCACACCCACTGTTGACATTTATTGACGGTACTGTAAAAGAGGTGGATGGTGTTACGGTACGTTAGTTCTTTAAGGCTTCCTCACCTTCCTCTAAAGCTGTATTCCACCTGAGTGGACATGCAGTCTGCTGTGAGTGTATACATCACATGGCTAAAGAGTTTGGCGTTTGCGTTGTGTAGCGGTGGGACCGAGGGGGTTCTAGGGTTAGCAGACACACCACGTGAAGCAGACACACCACGTGAAGCCTCCAACAGCTTTTAAATGCTGCTTCTTGGCAATCACAGGAACAAATGGATCTCCAGCAATAAGACAAAAGAAAGCAATCGCAAAGATCGATGCATAAAGCAGGAGGCTCGTCGCATTGCTCACTCGCGGCGGCCAACTTTACTATTTCATTAACAGTGGGAACAAAAGCACTCCGAGAAGCTCTCCCAGTGACAAATGCCCCAGACCATTACAGAGCCATTCCAGGTAAGTGCTGCAGGCCCCAAACGTTAAATTCAATTTCTCTG
Organism: Hypomesus nipponensis; assembly: GCF_054491055.1. Taxonomy (NCBI): domain Eukaryota; kingdom Metazoa; phylum Chordata; class Actinopteri; order Osmeriformes; family Osmeridae; genus Hypomesus; species Hypomesus nipponensis. Next base: position 15,194,106 of record NC_140363.1, read on the forward strand.
CTCCATTGTAACTCCATTCATTACAGGGAGTATTTTGTTCCAGATGAAGGAGACCGCTGTGGAAGTAATGGTGGAGTTGTTGCTCTTTTTGTTTGTGTTGTTGACATGGTTGTTGTTTTGGTTTTCGGCTCAATACTCTCTATACGAATACAGGGCCTAAACTTCTACCAGGAATCGCAGAGCTCTGCCGACGTATCGTCGAGCCGAGGGTCCTCTTGGTCTAATGGTAAACACCGTTGCTTGGCAAGCAGACGACCTGGGGTTTGATCCCCCTGCTGAGTGAACAATTCCTCCAAATCTGTGATTAAAGGTTTAGTGAGGATCAACAGCAGGTCACTGGATCTCTCTCCACATCCTCTCTCTCTCCACCTCTCCTTGGCTGCGTCAGGGTTGTGCCGGTGTTTACAGTAGCTGCTCGCCTGCTCTGGGGGTGTGATCTCTTAATAGCAGCGTTTACACAGCAGCATCTGATAACCTTGATCTTCATAAGACGCCTTATCACCCTTAGCACGTGTACCTCCACCACGGCACCACACGCGTGAGGGTGTGTGAGGGTGTGTGTGAGGGTGTGTGAGGGTGTGTGTGAGGGTGTGTGTGAGGGTGTGTGAGGGTGTGTGAGGGTGTGAGGTTATAAGCAAAGGCGGAATCTCTGCCAAAGAATGGAGCACAACGCAGGATGTATTTGTTTCTCTTCACCTTCTCCTCGGCCGCCCAGGACCGAGGAGAAGGAGAGGGGAGAAGAGAGAGAGAGGAGGAGGAGAGGGGAGAGTGAGAGGAGGAGGAGAGGGAAGAGGGAGAGGAGGAGGAGAGGGGAGAAGAGGGGGAGAGGAGGAGGAGAGGGAAGAGGGAGAGGAGGAGGAGAGGGGAGAGGGAGAGGAGGAGGAGGAGGAGAGGG
>NC_140363.1:15200000-15482500 GCF_054491055.1 Hypomesus nipponensis
TTGTCTGCCTGCCTGCTTGTCTGTCTGCCTGCCTGCTTGTCTGCCTGCCTGCTTGTCTGTCTGCCTGCTTGTCTGCCTGCCTGCTTGTCTGCCTGCCTGCTTGTCTGCCTGCCTGCTTGTCTGTCTGCCTCCCTGCCTGCCTGCCTGCTTGTCTGCCTGCCTGCCTGCCTGCTTGTCTGCCTGCCTGCTTGTCTGCCTGCCTGCTTGTCTGTCTGCCTGCTTGTCTGCCTGCCTGCTTGTCTGCCTGCCTGCTTGTCTGTCTGCCTCCCTGCCTGCCTGCTTGTCTGCCTGCCTGCCTGCTTGTCTGCCTGCCTGCTTGCCTCCCTGCCTGCCTGCCTGCCTGCCTGCCTGCTTGTCTGCCTGCCTGCTTGTCTGCCTGCCTGCCTGCTTGTCTGCCTGCCTGCTTGTCTGTCTGCCTGCTTGTCTGCCTGCCTGCGTACTCCTGTTCTATTTCTATTTGTCGTCAGCTCCATCATCTACTCTGGCTAATCCACTGGAGCCTCCTGTTCGCCTCACTGACTCCCATGTATCACTAACACTTCCTGTATTAATAACACGGCGCGCGCTTGATGCCTCTCTGATGCCCAACCCTATATCCCTCTGTACCTCCATTCCTTTATCCTAGCCTTCCAATCCTTCCATCCTTCACACTGAAGCCTTGTTAAATATTCATTGACAATTATTCCAGTCTGACTGAGGTCTAAGTGGCTGGTCCTGAGAGAGAGAGAGAGAGAGAGAGAGAGAGAGAGAGAGAGAGAGAGAGAAGAGAGAGAGAGAGAGAGAGAGAGAGAGAGAGAGAGAGAGAGAGAGAGAGAGAGAGAGAGAAAGGGAAGTGAGAGATAGAGAGAGGTTTGATAACTAGTTATGAAAGCACTTTTTGGCAGCATATTTTTTCACAGATTTCCCTACACTTATATCCAGCAGGCACCCACAATTCCATAGTGGACTGCCCCTTTAAATCCCCCATACCACCCTAATCACAAGCTAAACCTTGATTAAACCTGAGGATTAAATATTAAAAGTATGCCTGTGGAGGTCTGCTTTCAGAACACAGAGCCTCTGCTTGGCTGTGCTGCTTCCAGAGGTGCTTCCAGAACACTCTGAGAAAAAATTATCTCTACCGACTGTTGATTTCAGTTGGATTACAGAGAAATCTTTACTTAAACTGACAGACTAAGACCAATGGGGATCGAACCCTCGTCTCACCCTTACCAAGCTCAAGTGTCCACCAGCAGGCCAAGAGGACACTTTCAACATGACCCCTCCAGGGGATCAGCATGAGTTCCTATCTGGCCATCAGTCACTGTGGACTACTGGGGAATTCAAGTAGCTTATCAGCCATCTGTTCATATCTCCCTCAGAGCATCTTGAAACACTGACGTTCTTGGGCTGCTTCAAAGAGATTTTCCCAGTTTGAACAAACAATTGTTTCAAGCCAATTACATTGTCCGAGGCTCGCTGGCTTGGTACCAGGGTTGCATTAAGGGCGACATTAGACAGCATTCACTTCTAACACAAACTCTGCTGGGGCTGCCCACAGCAGGGAATATCAAGTGTCTGAACTGTCAAACTGTGTGTGCACCTGTGTGTATGTGTGTGTGTGTGTGTGTGTGTATGAGTCTTTGGTTTGGTTTTAGAGAATTAATTTACCATTAGTATTTGAAATATTCGATGCGCAGTAATACGGAATGTTAAAGAATGTTATGAGGACATCTTGTAAGGTTACGCTAAAACTACACATACACACACAACACACACATACACAACACACACGGCCCAGAATTGCCTAGAAAACAGAGTGACTGTAATAATACCATCCCTGAGTGTGGGCCAGCCTCTTCATAAGCCAGAGAGCAGAGCTGCTGTCTGATCTGAGACAGAATACTGATCACACTAGGACTGGAAAGGGAGTTTCTGTCTGCTCTGAGGAGGAACCGATCAGAACGGTAGAGGGAGGAGAGAAAGAGAGAGAGAGAGAGAGAGAGAGAGAGAGAGAGAGAGAGAGAGAGAGAGAGAGGGAGGGAGGGAGGGAGAAAGGAGAGGAGAGGAGAGGAGAGGAGAGGGAGGGAGGGAGGGAGGGAGGGAGGGAGGGAGGGAGGGAGGGAGGGAGGGAGGGAGGGAGGGAGGGAGGGAGGGAGGGAGGGAGGGAGGGAGGGAGGGAGGGAAAGGAGAAAAAGGTATGTTGTATAAAGCTACAATGCAGTGGATGGAAATAGAGAGAGGAGGAATAGAGGGGGAGGGTGGGAGAAAGACAGAAAGAGACAATACGATTGTAATGCAATTCACTTTTTGGGATCAGGATCCTATTTCTGAAACATTCTTTCAAACGGAATTGTGTTTGAGAAACACTGACAGACAGAACATAGCACTTTCCCTTTCTACAGCAGGACTGACAAATATGCAAGATATGACAACTTCCTCTTTCTACTACAGACCCGTTACAAACACTCCTTTCACCTGGAACACAATCTAGAATAAAGTAAAATATCTAGAAACCTTTATAAAATCCTACAGCAGTGACACGCTGAACAGTGCCCAGTGTAGGACTTGAACCTAGGACCTTATTGCTGTGAGGAGCCAATGCACCACCGACTGGAACAGTTCCTGTATTAATACCCAACACATCTAGAGCTATCACTTTTAAATGACAGCTTTTCTCTTTGACGGAAAAAACCGTTGGCATATTCATTTTTATCACCATGGTAATTAAATATTTGAAAAATGTCACAGGGAGAGAAAACCCCCAGCACCATTACAGTTTTCTCCTCTAACAAATGCATTTCAATTGTCAGATTGCCTTTGGCAACGACACTTAAAGAGGTATGTCATTTTAACTCACTTTATAAATTACATTTGGAGTGCTGTTGCATGCTAATACTGACAAAGAGTACATGAATTCATTATTTCTCAGGCCGATCTGTGATTATGCACATTTCTCATTTAAAAGCCCAGCGTTTTGGAGTAGGTAGGTAGATATGAAGGGTCTAGGGAAGTTTGACTCCAACTAATTACTTTGGCAAAGTTGTTTAAATGACACAAACTAATCATTCTGGCAGATAGTGGTATATCATTTGAAATTGTCAACAAACTTAATTTGGACTGTTAAACAGCTACCCACCATACGGCAAAAAACAAGCCTTATTGCTTCCATACAAATATTGACATTGATGCATCAAAACATAAATTATAATATAATAAATACATTATAAATACAACATAAAAACAGGCAAGTGAAAAGCTCGACACCAGTTTTACAAACTTCCTGAACTTCACTAAAGCACTTTGCAACACACTAAAAAGTCAGCGCTGCGTCAGGTTAATGGGGGAGCTAATGCACAGCCACAACATGAGCGTAAACCTGGTCGTTAACCCCAGCTAACACTGAACTACCTATCATTCAGAGAGAAAAGTGTGTGTGTGTGTGTGTGTGTAGTAAGGCCAGCCCGACATTTCAGAGTTTAAGCAGTACTTGGGTCTAATTTCATTTTGGCAGTTCTAACCTGGGGTGTGTGTTTGGTATCAGCCAGCCTGCTGCTCATGCAGAGCACCAGATAGGTGTGCTGCTGGTCCCTGCTGACACACCTGATAGAGGACCCTCTCTCCCTCTCCCTCCCTCTCACACTCTCTCTCTCTCTCTCTCCCTTTCCTCTTTCTCTCCCTTTTCCTCTCCCTCACTCTCTCTCCCTCTCCCCTCTTGCGACCTCCCTCATTCAGCCTCCTTCCCTTTCCCGTCCCTAACTTCTCTGGCTCCCTCTAACGGCCCCCTCCCTCCCCCCCCTCCCTGTCCCCCTCCCTGTCCCCCTCCCTGTCCCCCTCCCTGTCCCCCTCCTTGTCCCCCCTGTCCCCCTCCCTGTCCCCCTCCCTGTCCCCCTCCCTGTCCCCCTCCCTGTCCCCCTCCTTGTCCCCCTGTCCCCCGCCCCTGCAGAAAGCCCACCCCAGTGGAGGAGGGTGAAATGAAGCCCCTGGGGGGACAAGCTGTCTACAGCGCAGTCTGATAAGGCCCATCACACACACACACACACACACACCTCTACATACTTACAGTAAAAATGAAGCCAGACAGCCAGAGATGCCAGCCATAATCCGTTAGTTAACTGGTGTACTGTATGTTCCTGTATGCATGTATGCATGTACCTGTATGTATGCATGTATGTACGCATGCACGAAAGTAAGTAAGACCTGGCAGGGCATTGCTGACCCAAATTACTTTAATCTCTCTCTCACCCCCCCCTCTCTCTCTCTCTCTCTCTCTCTCTCTCTGTCTTTCTCTCTCTCTCCCTCCCTCCATCCTTCTCTTACTCTTCTCCCTTCGTCTCTCTCCCCCCCTCTCTCTTTCTCTCTCTCAGAGATAATGCGTGGCCCCAGGCCCCACAGAAGGGCCCAGCCTCTGCCTGATAAACTGGAATGTTGTGGCAGCGTTATACATCCCAAAACACCCCCTAGAGTCGGCACAAGTTGGATGTCATTGGGTTTGGGTCACCATCACTGACTTGGGGCTGTTTCGTCAAGCCGCTAACTGGATTTGAGTCCCCCTGTGACCAAAAGAACATGGTCTAATCTGAGGCCATCACTGGGGGGGTTCACTCACCCCCGCCTGCAGGAAGATATGGTACATTCCTTCGCTGGGCTGAAATAAACGACCTTTTGAACAACATGCTTCTGCTGTTGACACACAACCCAGCTGTGTGTGTCAGACACTACACACGTGTGTGTGTGTGTGTGTCCCACAACATCCATGTTGAGCTGCTGTATATTATTCAGCCCCAAAAAGAGAAATGCAATACCTCAGACACTTCATACACACACCCTCCACCAGCAAATATCAGAATTCGCACACACAAACACCCCCCCACACACACACACACACATGCAAACACTCACACACACCCAGAGAAGCTTCCATGTAGCTTAATCTCTGGGGTCTTATCTCAAATTCCATGACATTTCCATGAATGATAGGATGTGTGTTCCTGACACACAAGCATGTAGAAGGGATGCTCTTCTCTGCAGATGAAGAACTGGAGGTCTGGAGGGCATCACTCTACATCTCTCTCTCTCTCCGTCCACCCTTCCCTCTCCCCCTCCCTCCTTCTGTTGTTCTCTTCCTCTCCCATAAACCAACATAATCCTACATAATACAGCTTCCAAACTACGCTCATGAAACAAAACTTAGCAAACTGACGCAATCCCCAACTCACACACACAAACACACACACACACACACTAAACATGGAAATGCCGATTGGAAGCATATGCCTCCTGCAATAACAACAAGCGTTATGGCCGTCAGGAGAGATCCAGCCAGGGCCACATACACCTTAATGTCTCCCTGGGAGAGACTCCCATCTTCACCACGCTCTCCATCACCCCTCCGACACCCCGCGTCTCTACCGCAGCCTAGTGGAACTTCACACACACACACACACACACACATACACACACGTAATTAATGAGCTCAGGGAAACACACCTGTTGTCGTGGGGAACATTAAGGTATTAATGGAGAGCTGGGAGGAACAGAGATGGTAAACATCGCCAGCTCTCTCTCTCAGTCATGTTCTGCATCGTAAAGCAAGGATGTTTAAACAATAAGTTCTGGCCATAAAGCCTGAGAGTGTATCATAAGACCTGAGAATCAACAAACTATCATCTACGTGCCGTGTTGGGACATTAAAACAACATTGCTGCATGTTTTCAGGGTTGAATCATTGGCAAGGTCTCAACGTGCGATCAAGTTTGGAATCTTCTGGATGGGTCACATGACTCCTGATTCCACTGTGACATCATCCCTGCTGCCTATACTGTGGGTCCTGCTTGCTGTAACCACGGTGAAGGTGACTTCCCTCCCCCATACCTCCCTCCAAGACCCCCCCACCCCCTTAAACACACACACACAATTCCTGAAGTATTTACCCAACACCTGCAACCTCTGGTGGAATAGTATACACACACACACACGCATTTGCACACACACACACACACATGTGCACACACGCGCACATCGAAGCCAGGGCTGAGATTTGTAGCTTCTTCCCTGACCTTCCCCTCTACAGTGGCCATCCCATAATTAGGCCATGCATCTGATTGTCATTAACGACGGGGAGATAATGAATCAGGGCTGGTCACTGTGGTAATGTGCTGTAGCAAGGCGACTAACGACTGTCAGAGCAGACTGATCACACTGATCACTCTCTGTTCTAATTAGAGCACAACAATCTACACATAGAGGGGGTTATTTATCTATCTGGAGAGGAAAGGAGAGAAGAGAAGAGGAGAGGGGAGTGGAGGGGAGAAGAGATGGAGAGGAGAATACATGGAGAGGAGGAGAGAGGAGAGGAGGTGTCTAGTTATTACAGGGTCTAGACATTGTTTGACTCTTGACCAAAACCATCTTCATGTGTGTGTGAGCGGAGGAGAGAAAGGAATGGGGAAGAGAATGATGAATGAGTGAAACAGGAGAAAGGGAAGGAATTGAGGGAGAAGTAAGAAGGAACAGGAGAGAGGGGGCTGACGGAGGGATTGTTTTTCTCATTTGTTTCAGATGAAGCAGAAGAGATTATGGAGGGAGGGGGACGGCGGGAGATGGCGCCTTCACGTTGCTGCGGCCTCATGGGAAATACAGCCAGGCTCAGCAAAACCCTGACGTGGATGCTCATATTGCCCCCGACACCCCAACACACACAAACACAAACACAAACAGACACACAAGTTGTCTGCCTGTTTGTCAGTGTGTCACCATGTGTTCGAATGATACCTATGTGTGTGTGTGTGTGTTGTAGAGAGAGAGAGAGAGAGAGAGAGAGAGAGAGAGAGAGAGAGAGAGAGAGAGAGAGAGAGAGGGAGAGAGAGAGAGAGAGAGAGAGAGAGAGAGGGAGAGAGAGAGAGAGAGAGAGAGAGAGAGAGAGAGAGAGAGAGAGAGAGAGAGGGGGGGGGGGGGGGGAATGAAGCCTCCACCAGAATCAGATCAGAAAGTAATTACCAAATCACAATTGGCAATTAAACAATGAGAAATGGCAACCTAGAGGAGACTGCTGTGGTAATTACACGTTAAATGCAAAGAACATAAATTGGGTTTCACACTTTTCGAGCGACCACATAATGTGTGTGTACGGGCATGTGTGCATGTGGTCATGTGTGTTGCTTGAAAACGACAACAAGTTTATTTAGTGCGTGTGTGTGTGAGCTCTTGCGTTTGTCTTCACAATTACTGATGCAACCACCAACATTGCTTTAGACTTCATTTGGGGAAAAAAATTGATATTCACATCAGGCACATCTACACGCCCCCCTCACCCCCTCCTCAACCACCCCTCACCCCCCATTTCACAGCTAACTTCTAACTGGGAAGCTTTACTTTAGCTATTTCTTATGCTAATATCAGCCTCCCTGCCCATCTCACCCCTCCAGTTTGTTTATTTTGCTGAGCAAGCAGAGGATAGCCAGGGGCGAAGGGGGGGTGTGGGTGGGGGGGAGAATGGGAGGAGGTTTTTTTTTTTTTTGGGGGGGGGGGGGAGAGCGGTGGATCAGGGAGGGATCAGAGAAGGGAAATAGGGGGAGAAAGGGGGGGGGGTGGTGGAAGCAGTTTACCTTGGGGCAGGCCGGCGTTCCTGGGTCCTGTTGATCCGGGCTGGCCAGTGACGGGGCCTGGGCCTGGGCCTGGCGGAGGGCTGGGTTCCCTGCGGGGCCGGGCTCCAGCACGCGGGCTTTGATGGCGTCGAGGGCCCGCAGCATCCAGCTGTGCTGGCGACGGATCTGCCTCTGAAGCTCCGCCCACTGCTGAGAGATCATCTGGAGCATGTCTCTCAGACCTGGGGTCACAGGGCGGGGACGGGAGGAAGAGGAGGGGGAGGGGGAGGGGGAGGGGGAGGGGGAGGGGGAGGGGGAGGGTTAGAAAGAGGGGAGGGAAGAAAGAAAGACAGGGAAGGAATGGGGGGGAATAACGGTGGTGGAGGGTCAGAGAGAGGGACGGAGGGAGAGAGAAGGGAGGGAATTTGAAAAGAGAGAGATGAGAGAAGTGGCCTTCACGCAGCTGGATGGTGGATTGGGCCGTGCTGTGAAACGTCCTGTCATTCGAACACGGGCCCCCCCAGCAGGACAGAGGAGGGGGGGGGGGGGGGGGAGAGAGAGAGAGAGTTCTCCCTCTCACGGCCCTCTCTATCCGCTTAAGCTTAGAGTCATCAGTCAATATCAATTTGTCTATCTTGGTTTCTATCTCTCTCATTTGCTGCTCCTCTCCTTTCTCTCTCTGTCAAGATTCTATGAGTCAATCCTCCTCAGGACAGAATGCCAGTTGTAATATAATGGATGTGAAAAGCTCATCTCCTCCCCTCTCCACTTCACTCCTCTCCCCTTCTCGACAGCCTAAGAAGCAGTTACTTGAAGATTTATAAATTCTGAAGGTCAATATGTTAATATAAACATTAATAATAAATGTGTGCGGGTTGCCGTGGCGCCGGCTAGCGAGCTACCTGATTTGTGGGATGTGAGGACTTCCAGCAGATGCCTGCCTTCACCCAGAACCCCCTCCTTCAACGAGCAATGGCTGTCCACGTTCAGCTTGAAGCTCTGGAGAACACACACACACACACAACAGGATTACACTTTATAATAGCATATTCTTGAAATAACACAGTACATCTCTATCTCATTCTCACAGACACGTACAGACAGACACCCACCAACAGCGCGCACGCACACACATACACACACATACACACACACACACAATACCATTCAGAGAAGGCCGTGAATAACACGCTTGCGTAACCCCATGTTTAACTAGCTCAGTACAAACCCACTCCCTTCCTCTTTCAGGTACACCCAGGCCCTAAGCATCTCTCTCACACACACACACAGATACACACACACACACTACTCCCACTTCGCACGTCTCTCTCTCTAGTCTCTTACCCCATCCCACCTCTCTTCACCCCCCTCCTCCCCCCTCCCCCCCCCCGGTCCCACCCCCCTCTCCTCCCAGCTTCGTGCCCCTCTCCCCCCAGTCCCACCCCCCTCTCCTCCCAGCTTTGTGCCCCTCTTCCCCCAGTCCCACCCCCCTCTCCTCCCAGCTTCGTGCCCCTCTCCCCCCAGTCCCACCCCCCTCTCCTCCCAGCTTTGTGCCCCTCTTCCCCCAGTCCCACCCCCTCTCCTCCCAGCTTCGTGCCCCTCTCCCCCCAGTCCCACCCCCCTCTCCTCCCAGCTTCGTGCCCCTCTCCCCCCAGTCCCACCCCCCTCTCCTCCCAGCTTCGTGCCCCTCTCCCCCCAGTCCCTCTACTCACCCATGCCCACAGGCCTCCATCAGAGCCCGGCCCCGGGGCCCAGGGCCAGTAACCCCCCATCCTTCGAGTGGATAAGAACCCCACGCCTCCCTCCCCTCCCCCATGGACCCCCTCCCCCATGGACCATTACTATGAGATCTGTCTATTATTACTCCCCCGATTCTCTCTCTCAGCCCCTAGTCTCTCCTCCACTCTCTTCAACGCTCTGCTCCTATTCCCCCCCCCCCTTCCATCCCATCTCTTTACCTCCCTCCTACCTCTCTCATGCCTTCCTCATCCCACCCTTCTCTGTTCTCTCTCTCCCCTGATCCCCTGGGTGCTGCTATGAAAACTTTCAAGTTGATTGCTTGTGATGATACCCCAGTGAGCGTGTGCAGTATGAAGGCGCTACGGAGCGTGTGCAGTACGGAGCGCTAAGAGCTCCCCTCTCCTGGTGCTCAGAGTAATCAGAGCGCATTACCCAGCATGCACCGGGGACCCACGGGGGAGGTGGGGGGGAGGTGCGCTTTTGAAGATGTGTGTTTGTCGGGGGGGTGGGGGGGGTGGGGGGGCACCGAGGGGCGGGGGGGCGGCGGGGGGTAGGGCGGCTCCCAGGAGGGGAGCAGGAGAGGTGCCTGGAGCGATCTTCCCCTCACAGAGTCCTCTCCTCAGATCTTAGCCAGGCCTGTTCAAGACGATTAGGGCCTGGTCTGATCTGGTCTGATCTGGTCTGATCTGGTCTGATCTGGTATGATCTGACCAGGGAACTGGAGGTGTGCTCACACACCGGCACCAGGCCTAACTGTCTCTGAAGGCCTGCCATGCTGCACACCCAGGCAGAGCTCTGTGTGTGTGTCTCCTATGGGTGTGTGTGTGTGTGTGTGTGCGCGCACCAAGGAGACACCTCATTAAAATGTGACCCTCCTCTACCCCTTCTTCGTCCAAAAGAAAATCCAGATCATATTTCAGCCTTGATTCCAAAGTCAATTCTATAATACTGGAGCTCTATCAATCAGCCATGATAGGTCTATCTACCCTGGAGGCAGTACACACACACACACACTCTGCATGCAGTCAGACCCATAAGTATGATGACCCACTGTTTGACCCAGCGTTTAATATTTTTATGAGGCGATGTACAGTATGTCCAACACCACACACACACACACACGTGTGTTATTTACTCTGAGGTGTTCAAGGGTACAACGACCCATCATCATTTTTACATACTGTTAGATAAGTTATAATAATGATCAAATACTACTATAATGCAGTAACGAGGCGTGCTGTCTTCCCAGTGTGTGTGTGTGTGTGTGTGTGTGTGTATTTGTGTGTGTTCTGCAGGTGTGTTTTGCTTGAGTGTGTGTTTTCCTGCGTGTGGGTGGTCGGCATGTGTGTGTTCTGTCCCGTGTGGTCACCAGGCAGTTCAGGTCAGTCTCTGAGCAGCAGACTGGAGTGAACATGAGAGAGTCCAGGTCTTCTCTCTCTCCCCCCTGTGAGCTCTGAGTAGACAGGCCTCCTCTACACGCTGGGGCCAGGTCCATGGGCTGGAGCCCCCCCCAAAGGTTTTATTAGCCCCCCCAAAACCTTTTTATAAAAACCTTTTTTTTTTTTTTTTTCATATTTTAAACCTAAATGTGTTCATTTCTCTTCCTAAAACCCACTCGAGGACACTATTTAAAATTATATTTTCAAAACATTATTCCAGGGGAACATGCCCCCACACCCCCCTAGTTTTGCTGGGTCACAGGAAAAATAATAGGTTTTATCCAGGGGCTTAGCCCCCCCAAAAGTGGGAACCTAGATTCGCCCCTGGCCAGGTCACACCCCTGTACCAGCTACTGTACTCGCAAGCATGTACGCACACATACACAACACACATCAATGCGCGTGTGTGTGTGTGACTGTGGGTGTGTGTGTGTGTGGATGTGTGTGTGCGTGTGAGTGCATGTGTGTGTGGTATCTATGCCGGGCCAATCAGCACACAGGGCTGCCACTCTACGTCTGCCTCTGTCTAATCTAATAGTCTTCTCATATCAGCGTGTCTCTGAGTGGCGTGTTGCAAAAGCTAAATAAGACGACATTGGGGTTTGACATTGAGGCAGTTCCACCCAGACTGCGTGTGACCGGGGGAGCTAATGTGATCAGCTGAGCCTCTGTAATAATCATTATCAAATTGCCTTTACAGAAATATGTGAGAGAGGGACCTGAGAGGGAGGTACCTCCGGTGTTTCTGCGCTCCCTTGTGTATGTGTGTGTGTGTGAATGTGTGTGGGGATGTGTGTGAGTGTAGGTACAGTAAGTGCTCATACGTGCGGCTGTGTGCAAGCAAGTGCATGTACAGCAAGTGTATGCGAGTATTTGTTGCATGTGCCTTCATGCGTATGTGTGTGTTTGCATGAGTGTGTCTACAACATGAGTGCGTGTGTGTGTGTGTGCATGTGTTAAGAGGCTGTGACACCCCCTCTAACCAGAGGCTGTGAGACCCCCTCTAACCAGAGGCTGTGACTCCCCCTCTAACCAGAGGCTGTGACACCCCCTCTAACCAGAGGCTGTGACTCCCCCTCTAACCAGAGGCTGTGACTCCCCCTCTAACCAGAGGCTGTGACACCCCCTCTAACCAGAGGCTGTGAGACCCCCTATAACCAGAGGCTGTGACTCCCCCTCTAACCAGAGGCTGTGAGACCCCCTATAACCAGAGGCTGTGACTCCCCCTCTAACCAGAGGCTGTGACTCCCCCTCTAACCAGAGGCTGTGACTCCCCCTCTAACCAGAGGCTGTGACTCCCCCTCTAACCAGAGGCTGTGACTCCCCCTCTAACCAGAGGCTGTGACTCCCCCTCTAACCAGAGGCTGTGACTCCCCCTATAACCAGAGGCTGTGACTCCCCCTCTAACCAGAGGCTGTGACTCCCCCTCTAACCAGAGGCTGTGACTCCCCCTCTAACCAGAGGCTGCTATCCTGAGTGTTCCTATGCCATCAGAGTGCAGCTCCCTCGTTAATGTGCTTCAGAGAGCTGGATCGGCCATCCAGCTCAATCAATAGCCGTTTCATTCAACGCCATCTTTCAATGCCTTATAAAGAGAATGCCTGGCCAGAACACCCCCCCCCCACACACACACACACACACACACACCCTCTAGTTACCATTCTCCCTAGGGTACCGGAAAGCCTTTAGCTCATTCACCTCACATGCCAACACACACACACACACACCTCTCACGCCAGCTGGATGGCTAGGCCAACAATTCTATTGAGAGCAGCTCTCCTTCTCCAGCTCCAGCCTGTGTGTGTGTGTGTGTGTGTGTGTGTGTGTGTGTGTTGTGACAGAGAGAGGTACAGGGAGAGAGATGAAGCTAGTAAGTCAGTAACACTGCCCTCTCAATCAATACTAACACGTGAAGCCCTCTGCTGTAAAACCTAACAACATCTTCCACGAGATGAGAAACCAGCTGGCCTACAAAAGCCTGACAGAGCCATGCGGCACGCACACACACACTATCACAGACGCACACACACACTCTCACACACACACACTCTCACACACACACTCTCACATACACACACAAACTCACGCACACACACACACACACACACACACAGACTGTACTGAATATTTTTACTGCTGGCATTCCAGAACAGAGAATACCCATACTGTACACAACTCATACATACATTGAGTACTACACACACACACACACACGTCAATGTCAATATACACATATCTACATACATACATATGCAGATCTGCACTCAGCAGGGAAATATGCAGATGTCTATTTGTTAGTCTCTCTCGATAGATGCAAATGTGTGCAAATAGTGTATGCACACGTAAATATGTGTGTGGGGCACATATGTTTGCTTGTGAGTGTGTGAGTGATTTCCAGGATACTGCTCGTCTCTTTGTTTGCATCCATATGCAGTCATGTCCTGTGCACGACAATCTATGTAAGCCTGTTTACATGGGAACATGCACGTTCTCTATAAGGGAGAGAGACAGAGAGAGAGAGAGAGTGAGAGAGAGAGAGAGAGAGAGAGAGAGAGAGAGAAGAGAGAGAGAGAGAGAGACAGAGAGAGACAGAGAGAGAGAGAGAGAGAGAGAGAGAGAGAGAGAGGAGAGAGAGAGAGGAGAGAGAGAGAGAGAGAGACAGAGAGAAGAGAGAGAGAGAGAGAGAGAGAGAGACAGAGAGAGAGAGAGAGAGAGAGAGAGAGAGAGAGAGAGAGAGAGAGAGAGAGAGAGAGAGAGAGAGAGAGAGAGAGAGAGAGAGAGAGAGAGAGAGAGAGAGAGAGAGAGAGAGAGAGAGACAGAGAGAGAGAGTGTGTGTGTGTCTCACCAGGTGTGTCTCCAGGTAGAGCTTGAGACTGTCCATGTCTGCTTTAGGGGGCGTCCAGTTCTCTGTGGTCTCCAGTGCCTCCCTCAACCAGCAGATGAACTCATCCAGCTTTCCCACAAACCCCTGGAAGAGAGGGAGAGACAGAAGGCGAGGAGGAGAGAGAGGAGGAGAGGAGGACAGACAGAAGGAGAGCAGGAGAGACAGAAGGAGAGGACAAGAGAGGTGGTGGCAGAGAGAGATTGGGAGAGAGAGAGAGGAAGACAGTGAGAGATGAGGACAAATTGAGTGAAAAAGAAAGAGAAAAGGAAAAAAGCAAAATAATTGAGGGCTTGGGGTAGAAGGGAGACAAAGTCTGCGATGTTTTGTCTCCAGTCTCAGTCACCTCCAAGCTCCCTCCCCTTCAGTTCACAACAAACCAATATTGAGTGAATTAATTCAAGGACAGAAACTTCCAATTCAAACAAGGTCCATTTTAGGCCCAGGGTATTCACACACACACACACACACCAGAACAAACAGGCAGTAGTTTGATGGGGAAGTTTCCTTGTCAGTAAGGTTGCCCTTGATCACTCAGAGATGCTTAGAAACAGATGAAGGGCAGCGCTCGCTCCAAAGTGGAGAGCTACTGCCACCTGGTGGCCACACAGGGAACCCAACCACATAGACACACACTCAGACAAACTCACACACACACACCTCTCCTGTGGCCAACCTCTTTTTCCTGTGCGCTGAATAATTACTGATCTATCACTGTATACATGTACGTGTATGTGTGTGCGTGTGTGTGTGTGTGTGTGTGTGATAGGTGTATGTCGGGCCAGTCGAGTATATATGGAAACCTTGACCGATTGAGCGCAATGCAGTAATTGCATTCATGACCCCAAAAGAAATCCAATATGATGATATTTCTGTGATTCTGTCCAAAGACTCTCCTGCTCATTATCTGAGCCTGATGAAAATCAAAGGTATATTGATATGAACAACCTTCCCTCAGTACTGACCAGGAGGAGAGGAGGAGAGTGGGAGGGAGGGAGGGAGGGAGGGAGGGAGGGAGGGAGGGAGGGAGGGAGGGAGGGAGGGAGGGAGGGAGGGAGGGAGGGAGGGAGGGAGGGAGGGAGGGAGGGAGGGAGGGAGGGAGGGAGGGAGGGAGGGAGGGAGGGAGGGAGGGAGGGAGGGAGGGAGGGAGGGGGGAGAGGACAGGATAGGATAGGATAGGAGAGGAGAGGAGAGGAAGGGAGAGAAGAGGAGGGAAAGGGAATGGAGAGGAGAGGAGAGGAGAGGAGAGGAGAGGAGAGGAGAGGAGAGGAGAGGAGAGGAGAGGAGAGGAGAGGAGAGGAGAGGGGAGGGGAGGGGAGGAGAGGAGACCAGGGTTGTATTGACGTTTCTGGACCTGACTTCTTAGAGCAGCTTTGATGTGGCTGAGACCGGGAACGAACGTGGAGCGGGCAGCCTGACTAGGAAGCCAACGGGTGTCTGGTTGAAAGGTAGAGCACCTCCTGTTGGACAGTTGACACCAGAGGAGTGCCAGGGGCTGGCAAACAAGCAGCCCTTATATAGCCAGGTTGTGTCCTGTCACCCTCTCTTTCTATCACTCTCTCATCTCACTTTCTATCCTTTCCCTTTTTCTCTCCCTCCCTCTCTTTCTTTCTCTGTCTCTGTCTCTGTCTCTGTCTCTGTCTCTGTCTCTGTCTCTCTCTCTCTCTCTCTCTCTCTCTCTCTCTCTCTCTCTCTCTCTCTCTCTCTCTATCTCTCTCTCTCTCACTCTCTCTCTCTCTCTCTCTCTCTCTCGTCTATCGTTTGAACAGGCACACCAGCCTGGAACAGGGTCGTGCTCGGCCAGTCCCCAGCCCTGGCCTCTGCTCTCATCCCTCTCATCTTACTCCTCTCTTAGATTCTATTCCTCTCATAGAGTGGATGATAAAATAACAGAGAAAGAAATTAAAGACATGAGAGAGAGAGGAAGAGATAGAAAGAGAGAGAGACAGAGAGGGAGAGAGACAGAGAGCGAGGGCGAGAGACGAGAGAGGGACGTCTGGTGTCTGGAGGCTGCGTCACACTTGACTAGGCCCCTGAGATGTGGCGGTGGAACCTTCAGCTGCCAGCTGTCTGTTGCCATGAGGATGAAGCCATCTCCAGAGGGCCGCATGCTAATCTCATCAATCACCTCCCAGGGTGACACTCATCAGTTCAGGTGGCCCTGTCGCACTGACTACCTCACTGAATCACAGACTACCTGTCTCACTGTCTGTCTCGCTGACTACCTGTCTCACTGCCTGCTTCACTGTCTCACTGCCTGTCTCACTGAGCACCTGTCTCACTGCCTACCTCACTGTCTCACTGACTACCCCAGTCTCACTGCCTGTCTCAATCCCTGTCTCACTAACTCTCCCACCTCAATACTTGACTCACTGCCTCACTGATAACATCTGTCCCTCTGCTTACCTCTACTGTCTCACAGACCCTGCTGGTGTAGTTCTGTGTACAACCAGCAGAGAGCAGCAACAGCTCACTGTCCAGGACAGGTTTGCCTGTCTGATAAACTGTGGTGCGTCAAACACAAGCAGGGTGGGGAAGAAAGACGGTCACAGGAGATGGGGGGGGGGGGGGTAACTGCCTGCCTAGGACTCTCTCTCTTTCTCTCTCTCTCTCTCTCTCTCTCTCTCTCTCTCTCTCTCTCTCTCTCTCTCTCTCTCTCTGACAAACTGACTGAGGGCTTCCAATACTGACCAGAATCTGGTGTAAACCAGGGTTCATACAGGTAGCCTAGATGAAGCCTGATTCTAAGTTCTATATGTGTTCTAAAGCTGGGTTCTAAGTCCTCTGTGTGTTCTGAAGCTGGGTTCTAAAGCTGTGTCAACGGGACAGTTATTCAACAGCGCTTCATGACATTGGAGCAAAGCTGTCTGTATTTGTTCAGGTCTAATGTCACATTACCATCTACAGCAAGGCAGGGAGGATTGATCTGTTCTCCATCCCTCCATCAATCATTACTCTAGCCCTAATCAATAAGCCATCTGGTCATTAAAACTTGACCTTTCAAACAGAGAGCAATGATCTAATGGATGTATTATGATCCATGAAATATGAAAATAATCCATACCAGCATAAATAAACACCCCATTCAAGTTTTAAGTATAAAATTGAGGCCATTCACATTATCCATGATAGTTATTCATAGCATTATTGTTCCCCAACAACATGACAGATGGTTCCTCACCTCTATCTTGCTCCAGATGTCAGGATGGTTGTGGTCCTGGTGTTGGATGTCCTCCAGGAGCTGGAGGATGAGGGGCTGTCCGCTGCGGGCACAGTCCAGGGGAGAGGCTCTGTTCTGGGGCCGGGGGAGCTCCCCCCTCCTGGAGTCTCCTCCAGAGGAGCTCCAGACCTCGTCCTCGGACTGCAGGTCGCTCAGGGGCCCCGACTCGATGCTGTCGTCCAGGGAGGGGGCCATGTCGCTGGAAGAGGAAGGGGAGAAGCGGCCCACGTGGAGAGGCCTCCTTTGGGGTAGGTGGAGGAGGTGGGGCTGGTGGTGGGGCTGGAGGTAGGGCTGGTGG
Source organism: Hypomesus nipponensis (assembly GCF_054491055.1). Classification (NCBI taxonomy): domain Eukaryota; kingdom Metazoa; phylum Chordata; class Actinopteri; order Osmeriformes; family Osmeridae; genus Hypomesus; species Hypomesus nipponensis. The sequence continues at coordinate 15,217,144 of NC_140363.1, forward strand.
TGGGGCTGGGGGGGTAAGAGAGGCGGAGGTGGGCCTCTGAGGTGTGCCTCTCCTCCGGTGTCCTCGCCCGTCTCCTCGCTGTCCCACTCGGGGTTGAGCTCCGTCAGGTCCCAGTCGTCCACATCCTGGAGGTGCTCCTGACCACAGCTCTGACCCGGCTTCTACGAGGAAGAGGGGGACTTATTGGTAGACTGATTGATAGTAAATTGGTCAATTAGATGTATTAACTAGCTGGTTCATTGGTTGATTTAATAATTCATTGTTTGACTGACATGATGGAGACCGTCCAATACAATGCAAACATTAGTAACACTTGTATCCTAAGATGAGTCGTAACACAATAGTATTTTAGAGCCTTTCTCTACACAGTCTAGTTCCAGGATGACAGCAAATTTAATCCATTCCAACAAGCAGAAACAGACTAACAGTGTGTCCTTACCCATGGGATGGCCTGAGCCAGGCTCTCCAGCTTCATCGCCAGCATCTCCGTCTTCCGGAGCTGGGCAGGCAGGGCCAGGAACTCCTCCGACCCGTACCATCGCTCCCTCTCTGGGCTGGCCCCCGCCTGCACCTGGGCCCCCTGGAGCTCTCTCTGCCTGAGGATCCAAACTGCAGCCTTGCTGGGGGGGCAGGGGGAGGAGCCGTCGTCCTGGCTCTCCTGGTCCGAGGAGAGGGGGTCTCTGAGGGGGGAGGGAAGGGGGCTGTCCTGGTCACTCTGGGGGTTTCGCCCTGGGGGGCGGCCAGCCTCGGAGATGCTCCTCTGCAGGGGGAAAGGGGCTATGACCCCCCCGGGTTTGGGCCCCTCCCTGAGGCTCTGCTTTCGGCTCCTCTGCAGGTTCTTTCCATTCATAGCTTGCAGGCTCTCATAGGATTGGCTGGCGTTTGCATTGGGGTACACACTGTCCAGCTCTAGCCAGAACTTAGAGCGATCCGGAGGATCCAAGAGGGAGGGGGTGCTTCGGCTCAGTTCGGCTTGGAACTGGAGGCCCGGAGGCAGGCTGGATCTGTGAAAGCTGCCCCCTGGGTGGGTGTAGTGGAGGTCCTCACCCTCCAGGTACATAGCCCTCTTGGGAGGAAGAGAGGGCTGGGTGGGGGACACTTCGCTGCTCACCGCCCCCTGGAGAGGACGCTTTGAAAGCGAACTCTCGCTCTGAGGCGTACTGCTACCGCAGTGCATTGTGGGCACGGACAGAGAGTTGTCGTCTTTTTCCACACAGGCGGGCGTGTCCTCGGAGGCGCCAGGCACCACCCTCTCTTTGGAGACGAGCCCCTGATTGGAGGACAGGTTCTCGGCGGCGATGGTGAGGAGGTCGACGCTCTGGAGGAGCTCTGGGAAGTCTCGCTGGAGCTCAGGGTAGGAACACCTCCCCTCCTGGGCCTGAGGACCCTCCTGTGACCCCTCCTGGGCCTGGCCTCGGGCCTCTGCGTCGTCACTGGGGCTGTAGTCACTCAGTTCGTAGGCAGTGATGCCACAGTCCAGAGAGAAGTAGTCCTGGCTGCACTTGATGGTCAGCTGACCACAGTCGTCTACCTCAGTCAGCGCGTCCAGGCGGGTCTGCAGACAAAGGAGAAACTTGGTGAGACGAATTTGTTATTGAAATAGTGTCATCAACCTAGAGATGTTCACTTAGTGTTTTCAACTATCTTAAAGCTACTCACGCCATCTCGTCATACAGTCTGAAATTGGTCGAATAAAAAGGCAATTCTTGTGTTTTTTTGTTTTATTATCAAACACATCACACTTTTTATTTTGTTATGCTTTTTCAACCACATGTTATTAGGAAATAGTGTCTTTATAAAGAAAATATTATTTATTATTATTATTAATTTTTTTGTGTGTGTATTCCACAAGGTGGCGACAGTCTGTCGTGATGTGAACGGTAGGGTTTAGAAATCCCACAGACGTTTGAGGGTGAGGTCGCCAAGCCGTGGTGCATTCTGGGTAATGTAGTTTCTAACCTGGTCATGGTCCTGAGAGAAGGCCTGCAGGATGTCGGTCTGCCTGGTGTAGTTGCCGTTGGAGTCCTGCAGCCCCTGCAGCAACCTCTCCTTGAGCACCAGGACGGACACCCTCAGCTGGTGCCACAGGAGCTGAACGCTGCGGATGTCAACGATGATGTTCACCGAGTAAGACAGCAGCTTCAGGGAGAACTCTGTCTCCAGCAGTGCGTGGATCTGCTCCACGTGGTCCGAGATGTCCTCACAGATGTCCTGGACACGTGCAAGGCCAGACGCAAACATACACATTCAGACACACACACACACACACACAAGAAAAGGGGAGAATTCAGCAAAAGTAAAGAGTATGTGACAAACAAAGTCACAGCGAAACCATATTTTGCTCTACAGTACACTAACCACTCCCTTGAATCTACCATGAAATAGTTGTATTCCAATTCTACCTACTATCTCATGGGTATCCAGGTCACAGGTTCAAATTTCCCCCTGTACGTCATTTGGGATGAAAGCGTCTGCTAAATGAATCCACAACTATTACTATTCCTCATCCAACTCATCAAGCAACTCATGACTGTCTTGGCAAGCTCCCTTCAGTCCTGATGATCCTAACAGCAGCAACCACACCACAAACTGACAGAACTCTACCAGAGGGCCCTCGGCAGAAGCAGAACTGACACAGAGAGACAAACTCATCCTCTCGTGTCGGAGACGTGAGTCAAACACACACGGAGAGTGCGCTTGATGACGCTTAGAGAAATGAATGAGATGAAGGCAGAATATGCAGCACGTAAGAGTCAAACAGTGTCCTTTGCTTTATTTTATGCAGGCCTCGATTTGAATCTGGTTATGGAAAGATCTGTGCTGTTCTACTGTACCAGTTCCAGCATGGCAGATCTGGTCATGGCTGGTCAACCTAGCCCCTCCTAGCCCCTCCTAGCCCCTCCCAGCCCCTCCCAGCCCCTCCCAGCTCCTCCCAGCCCCTCTCAGCCACACAGCAGTTGACCAGCAGACCAATAAGGGAAGATACTTCACCCTCTTTCCTCAGGTCTGTCCAATCACGTTGCTTAATAAGGGACTACAGTAATATTCTGTATTTATGGAGCTGATGGTATACAGTATGTTCAGTAACAGCTTGTCTATGAAAGGTCTTACAGTAACAGGATAACTGTCCTAAACTCTATCTGGTTCTAGCTGGCTGTCACCTTGACTAACTGGCTCAAAGCCTGATCCAGAGACCAGTTATAATTTTAAGAGGAGGGGTGGTGGTTGGGGGGGAAAGGCACAGGAAAATGGGTGGGTGGGTGGGGGGGGGGTTGATATTAAAGAACTAATTTCAGACATTGTAAAAGCAGCCAGGGAGACGTCAGGCTGGCCCGCCAGACAGGCAGACTGCTGGGCTAAAACCCTCTTCTGACTGTCCTGAAAAGTCCGCCCTGATAAAGCCCTGAGTCATCCTAGAAACCTGACCTACTTCCTCCTGTTCTGGGGGGGGACACAACAGTCACCATCTCCCGGTCTGGAACATCTGATTATAAAGCTGTCACTTGTTCTTCCTCCTTCCCCCAGACCAAACCCAACAGTCCTATCCTTCCTTCTTTAAGGAGGACGACAGCAGCTATACAGAAGCTGGAGGTTTCGATATTTTCAAAATGACAGCAGATGTTTTTCCACTGCCAACCAGTCAATAAGCAATTGATGAGGTCTGAAGAAATAATAATAATAATGATATTGCAGAAAGTCAGTCACAGTACCAGGAATGTGATGTAGCAACATGTAATCCCTCCAGCCCTGATGGTGTTTGTGGTGTTATATTGTTGTCCCTGTGAAGACTGGAGCTCAAGTCAGCTTGTGTTTAGTCAGGCATCCGGGCTTAGATGACCTTTCACCTTTCACCCCTCCCCACCACCTTGCCTGTGGACAGTGACACACCAACACACAAACACACACACACACAAACCAAGACACAATCACACACCAACCCACAAACACATCAACACACAAACACACACAAACAGTTGTGGGGAAGGACTTTCTCTCATCAGAGGAACAGAGAGGGGCTTTGAAACAGTGATGGAGGCTTTCTGTGACAGTGAAAGTCACTCGTTACAGAACAGTCACATGAGGAGAGAGGCAGCCCTGCTGTGTTTGGGTGTTCCTTGGTCTGTCAGAGCTTTTATTTTAAGTTTGGTAACATGCACTCTGACCTGGCTGCAGTCTGGTGTGAGCAGGTTCATACCCTGCAGCTCGTCTGAGTCATCTGACCTCTCTGCTGCACGGAGCTTCTGCTGAGCAGTATAGTGTTGCTGTGAGGCAGGACCCAGCAGGACCACAACAAGACCACAACAGGACCACAACAGGACCACAACAAGACCACAACAGGACCACAACAAGACCACAACAAGACCACAACGGACCACAACAAGACCACAACAAGACCACAACAGGACCACAACAAGACCACAACAGGACCACAACAAGACCACAACAAGACCACAACGGAACAACAAGACCACAACAAGACCACAACGGAACAACAAGACCACAACAAGACCACAACAAGACCACAACGGAACAACAAGACCACAACAAGACCACAACGGAACAACAAGACCACAACAGGACCACAACGGAACAACAAGACCACAATGGAACAACAAGACCACAACAAGACCACAACAAGACCACAACAAGACCACAACAAGTCCACAACAGGACCACAACAGGACCACAACATAACCAAATAAGACCACAACAGGACCACAACAGGACCACAACAAGACCACAACAGGACCACAACAAGACCACAACAGGACCACAACAAGACCACAACGGAACAACAAGACCACAACAAGACCACAACGGAACAACAAGACCACAACAAGACCACAACAAGACCACAACAAGACCACAACAAGACCACAACGGAACAACAACACCACAACGGAACAACAAGACCACAACAAGACCACAACAAGACCACAACAAGACCACAACAAGACCACAACGGAACAACAAGACCACAACAAGACCACAACGGAACAACAAGACCACAACAGGACCACAACAGGACCACAACAAGACCACAACAAGACCACAACAGGACCACAACGGAACAACAAGACCACAATACTGTGCTCACACCGAAGCAAATTTATCACACGGCGAGATTACAAGTTAAGTCAATGCAAACACGCGAATTTGCGCGCGTCTCTCGGTTGAGTTGAAAAATGTCGGCGAAAAATTCGCGGGACGCAGTGTCGCAAAGGTTTATCAATGTTGAGATGTCACTGATGTTTTAGAAGCAATGGAGGGCAAGAGTATTGTAGATGTCTGTGAACATCCTCTGCTATACGACACTACTTGTGTAATATAGTCATTTCGGACATAGTTGACGACGAAAAAAACGGTTATCTCCTAGCGATTCACGCGACAGACACAGGACAACAACAGGACACAGTGTAGTCAGGGCAGGTGTTTATCTTTTGATATACTGAATACCATCTGTAACTCTAATTCAATTGTAATTAGCTAGGTACTGGCAATTGGACGCTTGGTTTCTTTTCTCAGTGAGAGAGCTCACTCCCTTCACCACCAGTTGAGACAAATAAAATACACCTGTAATAAATATCCAAAACACTAAAACTGTCTCCAGCCTTACAGGGTTACTGTACTTTAACCTTAAGCCCCCCTGCTACAGTCACTAAGGTGTCGTCATAACAACACACTAACAACAGAGCACCTCTGGGAGGGCAGGCAGGATCTTGGCACGAGTACTTCCTGCTCCGCAAATAAACCCACTGGCATCCCTGAATGTAGGTCAAACACATAGCCGCGCAGCTCGTCTTTGACCCAACACATGCACACATACACACACTCACTCACACAAGGCTAATAAACTCATCTGTCTAGTGTAGCAGAGGAGCATGCTATTAGCCAAGGCACCAGTGACTAAGCAACAGTATATCTGAGTTGCTGTTATTGTATCCTGCCATAGAGATATCCTCATAACAGTTACCATATCATCTCATACACAAGGCCTGGGCCGAAAGGCCAGGCTAACTAGTCATGTGCTGTGCATAGACATTCAAGTGTTTGAAGTTTCTAAACAAGCACATGTTATTTTAACAGCTGTTTCTGGGTCTGTCACTGAACTGCATAGGTATGACAGGATTCTGATGATGAAATAATTCACATACAGCACATACATACATGTACACACACACATGCACAAACTAAAACACGTAAACAAAAACACACATGCACACACTAAAATTCACACACAAACCCACACAGACACTAAAATCCACACACACATTTGTTCATTGTAAGAATCTCACAGATCCATTCAACATACAACACTGAAAGTTCAAAACACGCAGCATTCTAAACAAACTGCCATGACTGTGGCGTGACCGACACGTTCAGAAGCCTTTCATTCAAACAGACTGCGACCAGAGCTGTTAGTCTTCTCCTTACCCGTCACAAAGATGACAAACAAGGTTTAATTTCTCCACAGATTTCCAATCAGATGAGGTGGTTTGCAGCAAAGCAACAAGGCTAGCACTGTCACACGGTCCTGGTGTGTTGGTTAGACGTCTTGGTCTGCTCTGGTGTGCTTGGTCTCCCATGTGCTAGCTATGGTGGGTGGTGTCACTGCCCACCCCTCTTACCCCCCCCCCCCCTTGACCTCTTTCTCATGGGAGGAGGAGCTCCAGACAACATTTGGGAGCTATTTTAGGCTACAAACTCCCCCTCATGTAGACTCCTCTTTAAACCCCCCCACCCCTCATTCCTCCTCAGTTATCCCTCCTAGAGGCAGCTGAGGCAGGGCGACAGAAATTGTGGAGGAATCAGGCAGGAGAAGGGGCGGGGATGGGGGAGGGGGATGTGGGGTGGGGTGGGGGGTGGTAGTCAAGGACATCTCCAGGGAAACCGGTCAGTGTCCAATCTGATTTGATACGTGCCCTTGTTTGTTAAACCAGCTGTGATTAACGTTGGTCACTTTGCTGCATAACTTACAGTATAACTAACAGTAGGGTTGATCTGCAGGGGCCTTTCTCCCTCCCTGTGGGTGACATTCACAGTACTATGTGTGTACTGTGGTTCTGTTCTGAACCCAGTATGCCAGAAGTTGGATTCCTAACTGTGCTACTGTATACGGTAAGCTGTCAACCAGTCCAGACCCTACACAGTAACCTGATCCAGAGTAGAGAGAGAGGGGAGATCTCATAAAGCGCTCCACGCTCGGTCCCTGGTGTTGCAGTGAGAGAAGCTGCAGACAGACACACAGGAGAGTAACGCTGCTCGGTGCCCTCCTGGTGGTTCAGGGGCATTACGTGTGTGTGTGTGTGTGTTCCTCGCTCTCACCCTTCATCTCCCCCCCAGTCTCACCCCACCCAGCTTGCTCTCCAAGCGTGGGGTGAGGATCTCCAGAGGAGAGGTGAGGAGGAGCGGAAAGGAGGAGAGGACAGGACTGCAGGCTGCAGAATTCTTGGGATTCTAGGCGTATCTGGGATGACATCAGTGTTTATAAATGTGTTCAGACAGCTGCTAGACACCACAGGCTCTCACACACACACATACACACACACACACATACAGTTATGGGGAAGTATAAATAAAGCTGGAGGAGCTTGAACTTGCGGCTGGGAGTGTGTGTGTGGGTGTCACCACTGCAACCCAGTCCCCAGCCCTCTCAACATTCTACATGCAGCTGTTACATGGTGGGGTGGGTGGGGCCTTGGTTGGGCGGGGAGGAGGGATGTAATACACTAATACAGCTCTATGTTCTATACACGGTCATCTTTACCTACACAGGGGCATACGAAAGTCATATCTATCTATTTGATACAGGAACAGTGATAGCCATGTACTTTTCTATTCTACTCAATTGTGGCTAGGCTACTGTTACCTCACACAATAATAGTAAAACAGTAGTGAGGCAGAGGCCGGGGGTGCAGCTGAGGTTAGCTGAGGTTGAGGGCGGCAGAGTGTCTGCTGTTCTCTGGTGCTAATAGAATAACCCTGCTATGACAGCATGTCAAGGACAGGACACACACCCTCAGGCAGACTAAATATAGAGGAGAGGAGAGGAGAGGAGAGGAGAGGAGGGGAGGGGAGAGGAGAGGAGGGGAGGGGAGGGGAGGGGAGGGGAGGGGAGGGGAGGGGAGGGGAGGGGAGGGGAGGGGAGGGGAGGGGGAGGGGAGGGGAGGGGAGGGGAGGGGAGGGGAGGGGAGCCTAAACCATAGTAGAGTAAAGCAGAGCAAAGTACAATAGAGTACAATAGAGTTTAGTAGACTTTAGTCCTTATCAAGTTCTCATCAATGATGCAAACATTTTATATATCTTTTTTTAAAGATATATAAGATATTTTTAAAACGTTTAGAAACGTTGGCAAAACTGCATTTATACATACTACAGCCACAGCAAGAATTGTGTTAGCCACCACCATGAAACAAGCAAGACGATTGTGTATTCTATGGTGTATGTAAACACATTGATTTGAGCCCCACAGCTGTAGGGATTTCTTAAATAGTGTTGCAAATATCCTAGACCCATGTCAGAATGTCAAAATGCAAGAATTTACATTTTGGGACCGGTCAAGTTCAGTTTGGGATGGTTCATTTTGCACTTCGGGACAGTACTGGGACAGTGAGGAAAAAGGTTAGTTGCGAGCCCTGGGTACCCACTAAGCAGGGCAGGACGTGGTGTGGATTATATGATTGTGTCTTTTCTAGCAGCCTCAGAGTCACCACTGCAGAGCCGAGACCACACTGTGGCACTCTGAAAACACCCTGAGGAAGTCACATCACAGATCAATAGTGGGAGTTTGCACGACTAGAGAATTCTGTTGCTACATCTACAGTCATGTCCTTCTCTGATTCTCTTCGGAGGAAACATCCTGTTGGAATATACATACTCACCACTAGAGGTCAGGGTAAGGCTAGGAACTGGTGTCCAGCGCTCAGTGACGTCAACACTAAGAGCCATGTTCTCCTAGCGAGAGGTACGTATTCCAGCCAGGACACTGAGCAGGCCCAGACATGACAGTCTGTCTGAGTCACCCTCCTCACAGAACCACACTGAATCCCGGAACAAAGACACCATTCACCAGCCAGAACCTGACCTGGGTCCCACTGCTCACATGACCACACACATAAACACACACGCATACACACGCACATACGTACACACTTACACACACATACATATACATACACACACATACATACACATTCACACACACACAGCCATGCCTCAGCTGGAGGGCTGTGTCTGCATGAGGGCAGGGTGTTGCAAGGTGATTCTGTCTGCAGAGAGAGTGAGGGAAGGTTCCAGAGACAGGTCTCATCTGTTGACAGAGCTGTAGAGGTGACTGGGACGAGTCCAGGTAAGATGATGTCAGCTGTCTACTGAAGGAATGGAGGAGGTCATGTACGCTACATACTGAAGTATCTAACTAGGACAGGCCCAAACCAAGTTCCACCAGTGAAACACTGACTACCAATCAGAATAGGGAGGTTGTGACTTGAACCTCTTTCAGACTGTGTGCTAACTACGTGTGTGTCCGATAAGCTGTTCTCTAACCATATCTCTTCTTGATTAAACACTGTGGAAGTATTCAACAACGTGTGTGTGTGCATGCGTCCGTGTGTGTGTATGCATCCATGTATGCGTGTGTGTGTGTGTGTGTGTGTGTGTGAGATGACTCAGCCTTTGGGGGGAGCGATTTCTCCACTGTCCTCTTCACATGCTCCCCGACAAAGAACACAGGCCCTGGATCAGATTCCCTCCCTGTAACCCTAATCACAACCAGTAGTGGGTGACTAGTCACTGACTCCAGACCAGCCTCTCCAGCAGTATCCTGCTCCCCAGGCCCCCAGATGCTGCATGTTTCATTCACATTCATCGGATTTTCTGCTCAGCCAGTCAGAGAAGCACAGACAGAGGCAGAGACAGATGTAGAGGCAGAGGCAGAAACAGAGGCAGACGCAGCTACAGATGCAGAGGTCTAAACAGAAGCAGAGTGCAGGAGCAGAGAGTAGACAGGGATGTTATTCTTAGACCACCACATCAGGGAGCAGCTTGCAGAAGCACTGAGTGCCTCAGTCTAGATAGAACCCTGTGTGTTCTGTTCTAGATAGAACCCTGTGTGTTCTGTTCTAGATAGAACCCTGTGTGTTCTGTTCTAGATAGAACCCCGTGTGGGTCTGTTCTAGATAGAACCCCGTGTGGGTCTGTTCTAGATAAAACCCTGTGTGGGTCTGTTCTAGATAGAACCCCGTGTGGGTCTGTTCTAGATAGAACCCCGTGTGGGTCTGGTCTAGATAGAACCCCGTGTGGGTCTGTTCTAGATAGAACCCCGTGTGGGTCTGTTCTAGATAGAACCCCGTGTGGGTCTGTTCTAGATAAAACCCCGTGTGGGTCTGTTCTAGATAGAACCCCGAGTGGGTCTGTTCTAGATAGAACCCCGAGTGGGTCTGTTCTAGAAAGAACCCCGAGTGGGTCTGGTCTATGGAGACAGAGCAACCATGCAGAGTTGCCCCCAGCTGGTGTCCCAGCAGCGCACCAGTCTGCTGTAATGCTTCATTACCCCAGCAGAGGGGGCAGCAGCCTGTATCTAACACTTACCAGCCTCAGGGCAAATACTGCACTCTACTGGAGGGCCAGCTACTTCTGTTACCCAGGCTGGGAACATACGGGTGGCCTTGTGTCAGACAGATGTACACCATAGCGGGTAGTGTCTTAAGCAAACTAGCACGACAAGGGAACAGCTTTGCAATGCATCCCGTGCATTGCTTGAATAAGTTGTTATGGACTGATAAACAAATACATGATACTTTCTATTCTGCACAGAACAGTCAGCCCGTCGAGGTCTAGCCAGACGGTGGGTCAAAGCTGGCAATGACGCAACTCCAAACCAAATCTCTGCAAACCATAAAACGTATGATAGTATGCAGCATCTGAGACAGTACTGCAGGGAGATTAGCGATTAGCAAAGTTAACAGAGAATGGGGTGATGAGAGTGGGATGATACAAATTGAAAAGTGGTATCTGATGACTTAACTACATAACCCTTCTTATGTAACCCTGGACTAGGTCACAGGGACAAGTGAGGGCCTCTCATTATGTTATGATGCTCCAATTGGAATCCAGTTATGACACTGGCTCTGAGGTCGTTCATGCAAACACACACACACGCACTGTTCTGTACTGAAAATAGACTACAGATTGACTATAGAATGTAGGGGATAGAATAAATCAGAAGTAGAGCATTTGACTACAAATCACAATGTTGCTGGTTCAACTCCCCACCTGTTGGTCACTTTGGATAAAAGTGTCTGAATGACTGACATTCAAGAAAAATATGTTCTTAATTTTTTATATAACTATAAAATTACAACTGTACAGAACAATGGGACATGACAATAAAGTAAATATTAAGGGAGAGACATTTAAGATAGCTGGTCTGGCCAAGATTATCTAGTCTTGTGATGAACATCAATTTCCTTGTTGAATCAGTGTTCTGATTGGCTTGTCATAATCCAGTGAGACTATTGGCTAGAAAACGGATCAATTCTCTCTTTCTACATTCTCTTTGTCTTTTTTATTCTCTCTCTGTCTTTCTTTCGTTCCCCCTGCCTCTCTCTGGGGAGGTGAATCTAGATCCCTGCTCTCTCCCCCACAGTTCTGAGTGAGGAGTTTCAGCCTCGCTCGCTCACAGGCCCAGAGCAGCTCCAAGCCTGTGACAGCCATCCCATTAGAGCCAACCATCACCAGCACACATCAGTGGTCTTTAAAGGGTAGTAAACCACACCCTGAATTGTGTGTGTGTGTATGTGCAAGTGTATGTGCAAGTGTGTTTTGCATGTGCGTGTATGTGTGTGTGTTGTCCTTACCTTGAGCTGAACGAGGTGCACATCCACGTGCCTGTTCTGGGAGTCCAGGTGGACGGAGTGTGTGAGGTCACGGACCCTCTCTGAGGTGTTCCTTAGCCAGGTCTCAATCTCCGGCAGGTGAAGAACCACCTTCCAGTCCGCCCCCGTGTGCATGGGAGGGGGCTTCCGAGACCTCTGCGAGGGGTCTCTCTCCCGGGGGGGCGAGTCCAGGCCAGGGCTGCCCTTGCTGGGCCCTGGAGCGAGGCCTGAAGAGGGGGTGTCCTCCAGGTCGCGGGGGTCACCTGATGGGGGTTCCAGGGTGGGCGTTATGGAGGTGATCATGGGGGAGGGGGCCTCACTGGCGAGGGGAGAGGTGGCAACCACATTCATGGTCTAACACAACTGTCTCAACTGCAGTACTAGGATGGATGGGTCCTCGAAATCAGCTGTAGAGGGGGAGGGAGAGGGAGGGAGGGAGGGAGGGAGGGAGGGAGGGAGGGAGGGAGGGAGGGAGGGAGGGAGGGAGGGAGGGAGGGAGGGAGGGAGGGAGGGAGGGAGGGAGGGAGGGAGGGAGGGAGGGAGGGAGGGAGGGAGGGAGGGAGGGAGGGAGGGAGGGAGGGAGGGAGGGAGGGAGGGAGGGAGAGATAGAAGGAAGGAAAGAAAAAAAGATACAGGTCATTAGTCAGTAATTGTGGTGAGACCACAGACAGGACACAGAGAGAGGGAGAGAGAGGGATGAGAGGAATGAGTGAGAGAAGAAGCTCTGAAATCTTTCAGCCCGAGTCACCAGCAACAAACAGACAGTCCACTGCTCACATTTAAGATGACCTTGAAGCACAAAGCCCTTATCTGAGAAAAAACAACAACTGGAACCAGTGGATGTGAGGAAGGAAAGAAAGGCGGAGGAAGAAAGGAGAGACATATTCATTAGTAAGACTAGAACAGCCTGATATGTTTAATTCATGAAGAGAAAAGCCTAGTGGGTTATTACACATGCTAATCCAAAAGCCGACCCTTTCATGCTGCGCTGAGGGAGAAACACCCTGCCTGTTCTGTATGACAGCTAATATTAGACTGGACATGATCACCCTGCACCTAGCAAGGTGCGCAGGGGGAAGGAAGGAGGGGGAGAGAGAGAGAGAGAGAGAGTTGGGGTGGGGTGGGGTGGGGTATTTCATTATAGACAGAGTGGGGTTGGGTGAGGTGGGGTTGTATTTCAGCTTCTTTTTCTAATTCTCTGTGATGACACTGACGACCAAACCAGCCAGCCCAACAGTCACATGTATCATACATGTATCATACGTGTTTCAATCAAAGACATGACAGACTGCAATACGGGAACCCAGGCTTCTCTCCGTACTTCCTGTTAAATCACAGACAGTGTTTAACCCGAGACCTAATCTTGCTTTAATACAGATCATCTCCTCTTCTCTCATTCAAACCCTGGTCTAACCAACCAGAGAAGGATCTGGTCTCCGTTCAGATAACATTACTCTTCAGTCAGAAGCCTAATGCTGTGCTAAGCTGCTATGACAAGCTTGCATAGCTAGACATGCTACTATGACACCCCAGCACTGCTGGGCCTGACTCTCTGCCTCACTCTGTCTCCTTCTTCTACTGTCCTACTGTGACTCACACCAGCCTCTAGGAAGGCTGGAGAAAACAAATCTCACACACACACACACACACACAGACATCAGTCTCTTTCTGATGTCTCTGTGAGAGGTGACGAGGGGGCAATGTGTCTTTGGAAATCAATGGCAGGGATGAGCAGAGCTTCCGGTTGGTTGATAATGCCGCCATTACGGTAACAGTCCTGCTCCACCAATAAGAGTGTAATGTTGGTGAGTGATGAGCCAATTAGATGACTGTATTACCTTGTGACCTTTCTATCTCATCAGGAAATATCACTCAGCTCCTCCTTCATTTGACAAAGCCTTCCACTGTTGATAAAGTAAGCTGGTGACACATATATCTATACTCACACACACACACACACACACACACACTCACAAACAGCCTAGACAGACAGAGCCAGAGCCAGACACAGAGACCTTGTACATATAAATCAGCCCAGCCCAGTTACAGTCTGTGCCTGCGCCTTCTCCAGAGTCCCTCTCTTCCTGCCCCCTCCCCCTCTCCATCCCTCACCTCCATCCCTCGGTCTCTCCGCTTACCTCTCTCCAGCTCGTGTATCTCTCTCTCTCTCACACACACACGGATGCAGACTGTGTTCCGGTGTGTGGAAGTGCAGAGCCGGCGTTCTGCCCCAGGTCTGACAGCATACAGCCCACCTGCCTTCCAGTCTCCTCACTGCCCTCTCTGCTCCAGCATGTGCGCACACACACACACACACACACTGTCAGACATCCCCAGAAGGCCTAACACACATCTGAACCTAAACCTGATACACTCATCAGCAGCAGCACGCACACATATAAAGAAAGCTATAAACTATTCTATTTTCTCTACAAACAGCCCATGCACATTGTCCGGATAACAACAGCATCCACAGAGCCTACTGTTTACACCTCCATGCTAGGTTTCTCTGCTCCACACACACATGTAGACACAAACACAGATGAGCAGGAACACCAGCAAAACCCCTCTCAGTCCTGATAGGAACATTAGAGCGATTATGGACAACACGACACTGACATGCTAACGAGCTAGCTCCACAGTGTGATCAGATTCCTCCAGTAGCATACCTCAGAAACAGCTCCTAACATGGCAATCCCAGCACGCTAGCTCAGCACACTGGCTAATCCAGAACATTCCAGACATGGGAAGGATATTTCCCATCAGGTCCGGGGTGATGCAGATGGCTATAGTCCCTCTCTCCTCTCCTCTCTTCTCTGTGACAGAACGAGAGACAGACACAGCATTGCACTGGCGTCAGCTTGGCCATGTGTCTGTGTGAGTGTGAGTGTGTGTGTGAGGAGAGAGAGAGAGAGAGAGAGAGAGAGAGAGAGAGAGAGAGAGAGAGAGAGAGAGAGAGAGAGAGAGAGAGAGAGAGAGAGAGAGAGAGAGAGAGAGAGAGAGAGAGAGAGAGAGAGAGAGAGAGAGAGAGAGAGAGAGAGAGAGAGAGAGAGAGAAAGAAAGAGCAAAGCCACTCCCCTTTGGAATCAACATCCTCACTCTCCATCTCTCCTCCTTCTTACCAATGACTATATCCACAGCTCCCATTAGAGGAGAGAAAAGGATGATAATGATGATGATGATGAGGTAGACTGATCCTTCCCAGCAAGAGAGAGAGCATCGAAGGAACTCAAATACTTTCTATAGTGACAGACGTGAACTGGGATCAGGTCTCTGTCTTTCTACAACCTACAGTCATAAAAGAGATCACATCTTACAATTCACATGGCCATAAGTCAGGAAGTGATGTAACCTGTCTTTGGACTACTTCCTATCCGAGGCATGTCATTTCCTGTCAACAGTCCAGGGTGAGATCACCCTTCTATAAAAATACCTCAAGCCTCACCCTGTGACGATGCCTAGCAGGGATGATGACCATCATCATAGAATTCCACATTCCACAGACATTTCATGGAATTTCCAAAACAGAAAACATTTGGCATTTACAAATGGTTATGTGATGTTAAATGTATTATTTAGTACCATCAAGGAATTCTGATGTTTAGGTACGTACCTTAGAGCAACATATATTAGGTATTAACCACGCTCGTAATGAGTCACCTAACCTCATTAATGACAACACAATCAGTCTTCTGTTCCTACATGCTTGCTTCTCCCCATGTTCTGTCATGGCAACAAGCCTTCTGTTATAGTCGATAATGGGCCAAAGAGCTACGGTACATGAACAGCACAACCACTCAAAAATACCTCCCTCATCATCACTATTCTCTCTGAGTCTTAGGCAAACTAACAAGCATGTGTGGTGATGCTGCAGAGTTTTAATGAGGCTTGATTAGTGCTGTGTAAATAGGCCATGCCTGTAGTCCCTCTGGCTAGCAGAGCAAAGCCATGTTCCCTCAGGTCGCACAAAGCAGTCAACTTCAACCAAACAACCTGTACTAACTCCCACATCCATACTAACACATCTGCACTAACAACCGCACACCCATCCCAACACACACACCTTTACTAACACACACACACACGTGTGCTAACACACATAGACGTTTTCTACCTCACTCATCATCACAAGCTCTGCTGAGCGGTTCAGAAGAGTCTCAGGCTCCGGTCTGGGATCCCAGTCATTCCCAGACTGCACTGCAGATAAGACCCAGTTGTCAGAACCATGGCTAATGGCTATGAAGGCTTATATAATCTCCCTCTGCTGGATGAAGGCTCACCAGCAGGCAAGCCTCCAAACAAGAGGAGCATGGATACATTTAGCATCCAGAGCAAGCAGCTTAGCTGTTTCAGGAGTCAGGTGGCTGAGCGGTTAGGGACTCGGGCTAGTAATCTGAAGGTTGCTAGTTCGATTCCCGGCCGTGCCAAAATGACATTGTGTCCTTGGGCAAGGCACTTCACCCTACTTGCCTCGGGGGGGAATGTCCCTGTACTTACTGTAAGTCGCTCTGGATAAGAGCGTCTGCGAAATGCCTAAATGTAAATGTAATGTAAATGAAGCGGGACACAAATTCCATGGTGCAGCCTATAACAATCCAGGCTGCAGATATATATTTGCAAACATCACAATGTCATTCTACTACACATTAAGGCATTGCAGCCAGGCACACACAAACACACACGCACATGATGAGGGATTCATGTGGTGAGCCATGAGGGGATATCCTGCACCAGGCCACCATGTTGATGCAGGCTCCCTCCCTGCCCAGTGCTCACATGATGTCACTCAGCATCAGCAGAAAGAGAGAGCACTTCCAGGAAGACACAGCTACAAATATTAGACCACGCTGCTCTAACTACAGTACATCTCCGCCTTATCCCCATCCCAGCAATGACTCTTTGTGAGTGCGTGTGAGTGTGTGAGTGTGTGTGTGTCTGTGTGTTTGTGTCGTCAGCTACATAGTTAAGTGGGGCAAAGGGAGATAGTACTATAAGCTTTAGCATTAGCTTGACAGATGCAGGTCCAGGTCAGCTATAGTGGATTCGGGGTGACTGCATTATTACTGCCTGGGTTAAGCATATGCTACGGTTAGCCATATTAGCTTAGCTTCATATTGGAAGGATAAGGACGTTTAATGTCCAGGGAAGTAACAGGAACTCGACTAAGCAATGTTCATCAATGTTTCTAACTTTAACAATGTGAAAAATTGTTTCAACAATGTTTGCTTTGACTGGATCTAGTACTAAGTGGTAATTACCGGAATGATAACAGGAAATGCGAAGGTACAGAATATCGAGAGCAGAGGTGTTGCTGCTGCAGTGGAACAATATGAGCATTCTCTCTGTCTCAGGGGGCAGAGCCAGACCGGGAACACATGAATAATGCATGATCAGGAAGACAGAGAGCAAGAGAGAGGGATGGACAGAGAAACAGATCGGAAAAAAGAGAAAGATGCAGTGTAGTATGACTGTCTCCTCGTGACCTCTGCTCCTGTATAGAAGGAGACAACCCACATGAAAGACACACCTCAAGGTCCCACTCGGAACCGGTAGAACGAGAGGGACTCTAGAACACTGCACCCGGTAGAACCAGAGGAACTCTAGAACACTGCACCATCTGAATGCACACATGGAGACACACACAACAAGGCCTTGCTAGGCCTGAATTTTGACGATTGATTCTTGAGACAGATTTTTGCTGGTGAACGGGGGGGTTAGGGTTGTTGAGGGGGATTTGATTTTCTCTTACTGCCTGGAGCAGTCAGGAAGTTTGAGTCTGTTCTCTCAGTTGTGTCAGCAGAGATAAGATCATTAGAATATGATCCGCTACGGGTGAAACTGGCCTTTACTGAATAATAATGAACATCTGAATGTGTTCCCTTTTTCTATTTGAATATCAATGGTCTGCGTGTATAAAGGATTTACTTAAATAGAGCGGAGGCAAGGTGGGAGAAAGAGGGGGAAAGAGCGAGACAAATAGAGTGAGAAAGAATAAAAGATAAAGAAATGGGAAGAGAGAGAAACTATTTTGTCTTCCTCCATGCTCTTTATTGGACCATAACACTAATTCAGAATTTTTAAATCTCCAGAACGCCCCCCCCTTCCCCCCCACACACACAAACAAACTGCCACACCCAACCAGCCAATACAGTCACAATTCATACCCACACAATGAGATGGAGCCAGAAAGAAAGAGAGAGAGAGAGAGAGAGACAGAGAGACAGAGAGAGAGAGAGAGAGAGAGAGAGAGAGACATAGAGACAGAGAGAGAGAGAGAGAGAGAGAGAGAGAGAGAGAGAGAAAGACATAGAGACAGAGAGAGAGAGAGAGAGAGAGAGAGAGAGAGAGAGAGAGAGAGAGAGAGAGAGAGAGAGAGAGAGAGAGAGAGAGAGAGAGAGAGAGAGAGAGAGAGAGAGGTGCAGATATTAAGTGAAGGAAAAGGGCGTCTCTCTGACCTTCATCAGACCTCACAGTCTGGTTTTGGCAGGACCAGCAGTTCTGGCGAGCACACACACACACACACACTCACACACACACACACACACACACACACTCACACACACACACACACACACACTCACACACACACACACACACACACACACACACACACACACACACACTCTCACACACACACACACACACTCACACATACACACACACACACACACACACAGATCCTTCTTCTCTCTTCCCACTAGGCTATTCCAGGAGCTGTATACTGAGCAGAAGCTTCTCAGGGGAGCCAGGAGAACATCAATGTCGTGTCCAGATCAACCCAATATACTTCAGCCATGGGCTGGGCTAAACTAGATGAGCTCGGCTGGGCTAAGTAAAACTAAATTGGCTGGACGAGACCCGGCTAAAAAGAGTTAGGATAGGTTACATGGGATGGACTAGGAAAGGTTAGCATGGCCTGGGTTTAGATAGGTTAGCCTGGTTAGGTTGGTCTAAGGTAGGCTGGGCTGAGCTTGGTGGGTGGGGATGAGCTGGAATAGGCGTGATGGGGGTGGGGCGTGGCTAAACTGGCCTGGGAATGGTTAAATGAGATGGGCTGGGCTAGGCAGGCCTTGGTTAAATTAGATTAGCTTGGCTGAAATGGGTTAGGGTTAGGATGGCTGGAACAGGATACTGTGACTGTGACGCATAATTGCAACCTGTCAGAGGAAGTGTGGATATGACAAAGTAAAGAGACTCCAGTAAGCTATGCTTCAGTGTTCAGTCACACCTCAACATTCAAGGAACTGGCTCTCTGGGACAAACAGACACACATCTATTCCCAACCTTTTCCACTTTGCGGCCCACTTGCAAAACTCAAATATTTTTGCAGCCCCCCATCCGACACCTAACACTTCTTAATTCGTGCATATCACACATGTTTAACAACACCACGGGAGCCAAACGGGAGCGATCAAAGAACACAAGGTGTCAATTCGTGCCACAGTCAGCACACATTGTAAAGAGAGCGGTAACCTGCGTAACTACAACCATTCCTACGGTTCCATCCATATAACATTAAGTTAAATAGCAAACTGCTATATTGGCTATGCACACGAAAGTGATGATTATTTCCTGATAAATAGGCCGGTCTAGAACTTTTAGTGAAGTAATAAACGTGACTTAATAACCAGAAAAGGTTATGTTAACTAGCTAGGCTACTATCAATTTAGCTATTGCTCTTGACCCTACACTCAGATTGTGCGGTTTCTCGCTTTTGTCATGACTGATTAAACAGATATCTCTTTCCAAATTGGTGTTAAAAACTGGTTGGTGAAAAAATACATGTTACATTACGTTTTCCATACGGGAGAAATATGACAGACCCATTATTTATGTGTCAACAATGACTGGCAATAACATAATTGAGTACAATATGAAAATGTTAGCTAGCCAAGTTACGTTACTGCTCAAATCCGTTAGCTACCTGTAGATATAATGCACCCCCTTATAACTCTGACTAGGAAAGTGTCACATGCATAAAACTTACTCTGGTCAGTCATAGTAGTCTCCTCAGTGTACAGTAATAATCATTTGATGCTGGGATATACAAAACAGACAATAGATGGGGTGCATTTCATGGCAGGCTTGTTGTATTCCTTCTTACCACAAAATGCACCCCCTGCTAACTCTGACTAGGTAGGAAAGTGTTACATGCCTGAAACTTACTCTGGTTACTCAAACTAGTCCCTTAAGTGTACTGTAAAGTAAGAATAATTTGATGCAGGGATATACAGAACAGAGAGGGGGTGCATTTCATGGCAGGCTTGTTTTATTCCTTCTTACCCCAAAATGCACCCCCTGCTAACTCTGACTAGGAAAGTGTTACATGCCTGAAACTTACTGTGGTTACTCATACTAGTGCCCTCAGTGTACAGTAAGAATAATTTGATGCTGGGATATACAGCACAGACATTAGAGGGGGGTGCATTTCATGGCAGGCTAGGCATGGCACACTTTTTGATTCTGAGTGGTGGGGGTAATTGGCGTTTTGGTCACAATGAAGTAAAGGCAAAATATATTTTTCTTTTTTTGTAATAATTTACCAACAGTATAAATTGTGATATTTATTTTTCATACTTTATTTTTCATTGGTTTGGCGGCACACATGCATTACCTTAACCCACCACTAGTGGGCCACAGCCCACAGGTTGGGAATCGCTGCAGTAGACAGACATACACACACACCGACAGACAAACACATACACTCAAATAGACACATGCACACATAGACTACAGACACACACATATACACAAACATATGTACACACACACAGACAAACACATCTAGACATATGCATCTTTGCAATGTTTTGTGCCAAAGCTGTCAGTCAGCCAATCAGCTAGCCAGTTAGCCAGTCAAAGTTCAATAATTCATTGCTGAGGGATAATGGCTGACACTGACACAGCGACAGGCTACAGGCTGGCCTGCTCTGCTCTGACATGGCTGGAGGCCATCTTAGATTCAGAGAGATTCTAGTGTTGCCTCAGCTGGCAACATCAGTGATGAGCTGTCTGGGAGCAATAAGAGACGTGTTTATCTAATCACTGCTCTCTCTTTCTCCAAGCTTTCAATTAACCTTTAAGAACACGTTGCCATAATACTCGAGGTGTCCTTTAAAAAGGCTTGAGACAACAATAACAACAGCAACATAGAATCTATGATTTGCAAGTAAACAGCTTCTCAGTGTTCAACATCCTACCCCTACATCTCTCACACACACACACACACATATTCCCAGCATAATTCCTATCAACTTTGAGAGAAGAAAGGGAAGAGGAGGGACCAATAAACACAGGGGACCAGCTGGTTACATCTGACACCATCTCCTTTCCCCTTCTCTCTTTTCCCTCTTTTCCCTCTCTTCCTTCTCTTTCTCTCTACTACTCCTCCCTCTTTCGTCTTGTTCCCCTTTCATCTCCCAAGCCCTCTCTCCTCTCAAGCTCTTCTCCCTGCTACCTCTTCTCTCTTCTCCTCGTCTTTCTATTCCTCTGTTCTTTAACAGCCTGAGAAACAGAGATTAAAGGGAAGCAGCAATAGCAACATCCTGAAGGAACAGCTGGCTAGCATGCCCACAGACAGATTCCCACCCAAACAGACAGGTGATAGTACAATATACATCAGGCGAACAATCAGCCTGAACCATAAACAGCTTCTCCCTGAGAGGAGAAGAGCTAGCCCCCGACCCCACCCTCACCCCTTTCGCTTCCTGCCTCCCTCCCTCGCTCTCTCTCTTTCTCTATTTCCATCACTAACACACTTACCCCCTCTCTCTTTCCATCACTAAGACAATAATACCCTCTTTCTCACACACTGCCACAGTAAAAGCACATTGTCAGACTCCTCCCTGAAATGGATATCGCTGAGAGGCTGGATGCTGGATGCTACACAAACTAAGTTAAGCAGGGTTGGTTTAAATGGGGCTGGGGCTGGGCTGGACTGATTACTGTTGGTCTACACCAGACCAGACAGTGATATCTCCATTAGCGAGGCGTGTCCTCCCTTCCTCCCCTCTCCTCCCTGCCTCCCCTCTCCTCCCTGCCTCCCCTCTCCTCCCTGCCTTCCCTCTCCTCCTTGCCTCTCCACTCCTTCCTGCCTCCCAAATCCTCCCTGCCACTCATCCCTGCCTCTCCTCCCTGCCTCTCCTCCCTGACTTTCCCCCCTGCCTCCCTTCTCCTTCCCTCCCTGCCTCTCCTTCCTTCCCCATCCCCTGTGGATCAGCAGCCAGTCCTAGTCCTCTCTGGTGGTACTGGGGGGAGGGAAGATACAGGGATGGGAGTCTTACAGGGCCTGGGGTATGAATGCTCAACGATGGTTTACTCAAGGCACACACTTATACACACTTGTGCACACACACACACACACACTCACACAAACAGTAGAGGAACACAAGTAAACATCCATCCAGGGACTCCACTGCATTAGGGAAACTACCTTTGTGTACCTTTACATCACACAGAGATAACATGCCTCTCCCTATCCATCCTACAACATCAGCAGTCCCCCAGGCTCCAGCCCCCTGGCACAGGAGAGGGATACAGGCCCCAGCCTGCTGGGGAGCTGGCTGGAGACGCGGAGGTGGAGGTCCTGCTATTGTCCCAGCCAGCTGGGCTGTTTGTGTATGCGTCTGGCAGCCCCCAAATCTGCAGCCTTGGCCCCTTTGACAAAAGCACAGAGGGGCTCCCTCTCCTGACAGCCTCTCTCTGTCTCTCTCTCTCCCTCCACTCCCTCCCTCATTCTCCCTCCCTCTCTGCTGCCTGTCCTCTCTGTATCCATCTCTTGTTCCTTTACACCTCTCCCTCTCGCTCGCCCTCTCTCCCTCTGTCGTCATTCTAACGGCATTAGCGTCAAACAGCCTGTTAATTCAGCATGCCAAGCAGCATGAGGCCAGCATCTACCGTCTCCCAGAGAAAACACGCAGCAACACAACCAGAAACTGCAACAGAAAGCAGAAGGAAGCTTAGCACCTACCATATCTCCTCTGCTCTACTCCATCTTCCCTCCCTGAGTGGTCGTCGGTGGAGGGTGCAGAGCGAGAGAGAGAGAGAGAGAGAGAGAGAGAGAGAGAGAGAGAGAGAGAGAGAGAGAGAGAGAGAGAGAGAGGGAGGGAGGTAGGGGAGGGGTTAAGACCCACTGCGGAGCTGATGCTAGCTTGGTGTTAGCCTCTTCCAGTGCAACACTAGCATTAGCTGGCTGGTTGGCTGCTGAGGATGATGCTGCGCCTTTCAGAGGAACGGCCCTGTTGCCTTGGGAACTAAGATGTGATGGAGAGGTGGAGAGTGCCTCTGATTGGCTGGAGCTGTGAGGTGCTTCCCATGAGAGAAGGGTGAGGGGTGGGAGGGGCTGAGGGGAGGGGCAGGAGATGACATGGGAAGCAGAGGTAGTTGTGAAGAAGGATCTCCAGGTCAACAGATCATTTTTTAAGTAACATAAATGCCCTCTTTTGAGGAATTACTGATGTAAAATGATCAGCTGTTTATTGGGCCGCAGGCTTTCAACATTGAATTTCCTTAAGGAGGGAGAAGGAAACGGTAGCCTACATTTTTAAGCCAATAACTTTAACTGCATTAATTGGAGCAACCAGCTATACTGTCTGTCCTTATCCCCCTAATACAATACCACTGTATTTTGGCAGCTGGCTAGTCTTCACAAGATAGTTAATGAACAGGTTCATAAATTTACTACCGCTGTCATCGTATATCGGATGACGACTCCTTATGATAACGTAGACTCTGCCTGTTCGTGCGTCGGTCTGTCTCCAGGTGGTGGCATTGGCCCTCTAACCAAACCTATTTCCGATGTTATTTGTCCAGCAGATGGCGAACTTACGTAACTTTGTGCTTGGAAAGGTGAAACGAGTAACTAGGCCAAATCAATGCTACATACATAAAACACAATCGACTAGACTCCGCACGGAGTTACAGTTGAAATCCCGAAAGCTTCTTTTAACCCGAATCTGAACAAAATCAACACATGAAAATAAGCAACTTATCTTTTTTGTACAGCCTGTCTGAACCCCCTGCTTTAACAACCGTGAAGATCTGTAACTGATTCTGAGCTTTCAAAATTGTTTTCTTCTCCAAGGGTAGGCTATAGGTTGGTTATCGGTGATGATCCATCGGCAAATTGTAAACCCTTTTGTGGCATTGCTTGGTAAAAGTGCAATTCAAAGAAGATGTGTTTGTTTTGGTGGTTGTGACCATGATTAGCTATGTTGATTAATACAGTAGTCACAATAAATCACAGCTGCAGAAAAATAAAACAAAATTTGAAAATAATATGGAGTAAAACCACAACTTGTTTTGATTTAATTTCTCAAAATCGTTTATTTACTATATTACAGAGCAGATGTTAGAATCTGTAATTTTGTACACCGGCTTGAATGAGCGAGGCAAATCTTAATGAACAAATTTATGGTCAGTTGATGGAAACTACACAACAGGTGATTCTAACAGCTGCAGAGTTCTCCTGCACCTCACCCTTACCTCATTCCCAACATGTTTGATTTAGAGCAATAAGGAAGATGTCGCAATAGTTTAACAGGAAGTCTTGTTGATTTGGAATCTCTCCTGGTGTGTCATGTACTCTAGAACTCTCTTCATGTAGAGTGGGCCCTATGTCAGTTCTACACAGTTTCGTACAGGTGGCATGTGCACATTTAACCTGAGTAAATACACACACATACACATTCACTCACCTGTTATCCCTTCTTCCACTCCTCTACCCTGTTCCATGTCTCCCTCCACCAATCCATCTTTCTATCCCTCAAACTAAAGACTCATTCTCTTTCTGGAGCCTTCCAAGCAGCATCTTATACAGTAAACAAATGTCAGTACCATCTACAAAGAAGCCATGAGTCTTTATTCATAAGATAGAAGGGAATTAAGTACAGTCAATTATTCTACCCCCCCTCCCCCCCCCAACCCTCCCCAAAAACGTTCTTAGTACATCATACCACAAAGAAATCTGATTATAGCTTCAACAAGATTATACAGAATTTCAGTACCCAATGGTATTTTTCTATATCAGCAAACTTATCCGCTGATAAATATATATACTTATATATACTTTTTTTCCTCTATTTAAGGGAAACAATTAGACATTTAACCAAAATATGATATTAGGAAATGACATCTTGCATGACAAAAATATAAAATAATGGATAAAATTTGACCCCTGTTTCAATGTTCCCTTAACCAAAGTTAGATAAAAATATGATCTGAATGAAAGTGGTTAATCGTAAGTTCAAAGTCTTTTTTTTCTCTCTCTTTAAACAGTTCATAATTGTCATTTTTTTAAGTGGCAAAAAGACATGCAAATTTAGTTCAACAAACCAACAGAAGAACTACAAGAAAACGTCTCTTATTTGGGTACGCAGTCCCCGTCCCAATCATCTTTCAAACGAGGAACAGAAGATCAAAACGAACAAAACTCAGACTCGCAGGAGGCTTGCAGCGCGTGCATTTCCGCAGAGATGTGCCATTTCGGTTCCGGAGTGGGATCCTCCCTCGGAGTTAAGTCGCTCCAACAGGAGAGAGGAAGGAAACAAGGGACTAGACCCACTCTTTCTGTGGTCTGGTCCTGGTCTGGTCTGGTCTTAACTTGGGTCTAGTCCTGGTCTGGTCTTAACTTGGGTCTAGTCCTGGTCTGGTCTTAACTTGGGTCTAGTCCTGGTCTGGTCTTAACTTGGGTCTAGTCTAGTGTAGTTTGGGCAAGGCAGACCAGTCACAGTCTGGGCTGACCCAGTCTTTCACTTAAGTTCCGCTCCTTTCCTCCCCAGCGGTGCAAGCAGATGAGGGCGTTGATGGGGGCTTAGGGGGAGGATAAGACCACGGAGCCATCAGTCCCTTCACACCCCCGCCCTCAGTTAAAATCAGACACGTAAAAAAGAAAGGAATCCATCCATTCATCCATCCATTCATTCATTCATTCATCGGCAAATCATAAAAAACCACAACCAGGCAGACAAGAGCAGAGGGCGTAGCCTTTAAAACAGGTCGTGCATTGTCATCTTAACGTCTTAAAAGCAAACAAACAAAAAGTAACAGCTAGTATAAATATATCTTTCCTTATATCTTTGCAAGGTGTCGTGTTAGCAAATAATCCTGGCCCGTTTGGGACCCCCCCAGGCTCAGGGCGGCATCCGTAAGGTACTGACCAGTCCCCTCCCGCTCTCTGTGGTTTGAAACAGGTCAGAGGTCAGGGCTTGAAAGTCACAGTTTATTTATCCTTCCTGGGTTCAGGGGTCAATCCCTGTCCCAGGTCAGGTCAGTCATCCAATGAAAGGAGCAGATCATAGGAGATACGTTGCATCTCATTGTAGTGGGATTCCTCTCATCCCCCCACCGCCCCCGGGACCTCCTTCCCCAGGCCCAGACCCTAGAACCAGCTCTGGAGGACATTAGCACTGGGGAAGACAGGCCACAGAGACTGGAAATCAAGAGGTCAGGAAGCTTAGACGGCAGGGGGTGCTGAAGCATGGCAGGGGACTGAGGTGGCTTGTTTCTGATGTAGTCCAGCTGCAGGGAGGGCTGGATATTCTGGGGGTGGAGGGTTCTAAGATGTTGGTCCAGCAGGTAGCGCTAGTCAGGGGGTCTTACATGTTGGGTTCTGGCTGCAGGATGCACTGGCTGTACAGGGGCTGGAGAGGCTGGTCGTAGGCCTGGGTCTAAGAGGCTGGAGCTTGCAGCCGGTTTCTGGAGCCCAGGGTGGGGGGCTGGAGAGTCTATATGAGAGGATCAGGTTGCAGGGTGTGCTGGATCTGCTGGGGCTGGAGAGGTGGGGGGAGCTGCAGGGGCAGCAGGGCCTCCACCATGCTGCGGCAGTGTGGAGGGGGGGTCCCCTCGTTGCTGGAGCTCTCAGCAATGTCGCCCCCATAGAAGAAGTAGTGGCTCTGGTGGATGAAGGACTCGATGACAGCCTGGTTCAGCTTGGTGGTGGACAGCGTGTCCTTGTTCTCAAAGTCTGGCCGCATCAGCGTGGGCCAGAAACAGATGGACAAGTTGTCTGCTGTCATCAGGGTGGTCTTACTCTGCTGGCTTACCCTGAACACACACACACACACACACACGCACGCGCACAATTAAAGCGTGAACAAAGGGTAGACTTTAATATGATCCTGTGAGGAAGATGGAGAGAGAGTTGGAGCAGAATATATGCTTAAATACTTCCAGGCTGCACTTCAGCTAAAGCAAGTCAGCTCAAGACAGATTATATTAAGCTAACATGAAAAGATTAAAAGTAAGCTAGCTCAGACTTATCAACACAGAGAAAGGCCACAGCTATAACACAAACCCCTTTAACAGTAGTAGAACAGATCGAAGCACAGTTGGAATGAGATGAAATGGGCCGAGCAGAACCTGACCCGAGGGTCAGCCCTCCTCTGAGATGTTCAGTAAACACGGGCCTGGTCCAGGAGAAGACCAGCTCAGAGGCATTGGGCAGCAGGGGGAGGGGGGTCGTACCTGTTCAGGTGGGTGATGATGTATTTGAAGACCAGGTAGTTGACAGGGGGGAACTTGTTGACAATCTCTTTGAGAACTTGTAGCCTCTCGATGTGGTCCACGATTTCTAGGGAGAGCACGCAAAAGGAGTCTCTGTCACGCACGTGCACGTGTACACACACTGTTGTGAACACCACTAAGCCACGTGTTTATCTACTATGCTGAGTCGTTTGAATGACTGAGCTGTGCTGGATTACTCTTGCCTGGCCTAACTGAACCCATAACGCACACCTCAATCACCTACAAGGTCACAATACAAGGTATTAGCAACGGCTATAATGCCGACAGATTCCACCTACACGGTTCACTCACACACACACAGAGACACACGCACACAGACACACACACACAGAGACACACACACATTCTAGAGCTGGGCGATTAATTGAATTTGATTTGTCATTCCAATTTTGGCTTCCAACAGTTATGAAAACAAGATAGAGATAAAACTATCATTGTGCGGCACTCTGTTTCGCAATGATCCTCTCATCCTCTCTGGATTTGCGAATCCAGCGTCCATTGTACCTGACAACCGGTGTGTTGTCACGGTGAGGGTGTGCTGGTAGACTCATGCTAATACAAGCTAGCCTGTCCAACCGTTTCTACCTTGAGCTTGGCAAACCGCAGCAGAGTTTCAGCTAGCTGTATCCGTTTCAGGATTCCCATCAGATGAGACCTGAGACAAGCATATTAATGAGATTCTTATCCAAATGTATTTATTTATAATCTTTTTTTCTTTTATCTTAAAGTACATTTTCTTGTTTTGTTTTTCAGTTGAATTATATAGGAAGAGAAAATCCACTGTATACAAGACAAGTTCAATAAATGCATGATGTTTCCAAAGTCAATGAGTCATCGCAGTTAGTAATCGTGATCTCAATATTGACCAAAAATAATCGTGATTAGGATTTTTGCCATACTTGAGCAGCTCTAACACACACACACACACACACACACACACACACACACACACACACACACACACACACCTCTTCATTTCAGCCTCCCTCTGTGGAGCTATGATGGGTAGCTTTGGAGTACTATGCTTGATGAATGACTACAGTTCCCTGTCCACTCAGCGGATGGACACTCCCAGCTATGGCCTATATATCACAGCACAGCCCTTCAGACCTACAGCAGAACCAAGACCACAGTCTTCCGGGTTAGACCCAAGCCCTGTAGGGGAACACAGTCCCCTCGCTGTCCAGAAGAACCCAGATCACAGCCCTATAGGGGAACCCAGCCCCCTAGCCTTCCAGAAGAACCCAGACTGCAGCCCTATAGGGGAACCCAGCCCCCTAGCTGTCCAGAAGAACCCAGACCACAGCCCTATAGGGGAACCCAGGCCCCTAGCCTTCCAGAAGAACCCAGACCACAGTCCTATAGGGGAACCCAGCCCCCTAGCCTTCCAGGAGAACACTGCCCTCCAACCCAGAGAACAGGACAGAAGGCCTGGCCAGTAAGAAGCCTGCCGCCCCTCAACCACCCCCACCTCAGTGCTGTAGCAGCAGCAGAACCACCACAGAAGGACTCTCCCTTCTGCTCCGCTGAGCAGATCTGATCCCCGGAGACCAACGTGCAGGTTGGTTTCTTGTCCTGCAGCTTAACCTGTCCCCAATCTCCCAATCCACATTTCTCAGTATTTCTCACTACGCTCTTGCTTTATAGCACTTACATACCCACCCCCTGTCCCCGAGAGAGGCAAGGAAGAGAAGAGGGGGAGAGGCAGGCTTGGAGGAACTGAGGCAGAATACAGTGAGGGGGGATGGGTGAGGAAGGAGGCAGGGTGGGGGGGATGTGAAGGGAGGAAAGCAAAAGGGAGGCAGGGGGAGGCAGGGTGGGGAGGATGTGAAGGGAGGAAAGCAAAAGGGAGGCAGGGGTGAGGGAGGGGGAGGCAGGCCTATTTCTGGGACATTAATCTGCAAGCAGGCGGTTTCACCAGTCATCATCAGTAATACATTACTGGAGGCCTAGGATTAGTGCTCCATCTCCACACTATAGCAACACACACACACAGGGATGGATATCCAGTAGACCAAAAAAAAAGAAAAGAATGGAGATACAGGTCAAGTCTCAAGACAGACGCAGGAGAGTGAGCCAGCAGCCTCAGCTCACATAACCGCTACAGAATCACTCCGGCCCCGGCCCTAGCCCCAGCCCTTCCCCCAGCCCCAGCTCCAGCCCCAGCCCCAGCCCCGGCCCTACCCCCAGCCCCGGCCCTACCCCCAGCCCCCACCGCGTGCATTTTACACTGCAGGTGGCGACCCTTATCAACTAGTATTCCTCACTGATTTGCTACCTGACTTTAGGAGAGAAGGTGACGCTGCAGAAGGAGCAAATCACAACCCAGCATCAACAAATCAGTCAGCTCTCTAGTCTGGTACCGGTACAGCCCTCAATCCAACACACACACACACACCAACATCTGCTAACAGTTACACTGTAGCACAATTCACCCTCAACCCCAGTCTGGCCTCAGCCCAACATCATCAATCTCTGTTACCTGCTGCTAAATCACACACACACACACCACCTGAGTGGACTCGCTCCAGAGCCCTCAGAGAGAGGGGGTTGAGTGTGTGTGAGGATGTGTGAGGATGTGCGTGTCACTTTGTGTATGTATCTACATGGGTGTGTGTGTGTGAAAGTTAGTGTCTCTCTGTAAGTGTGTGTGTCTCTCTGTGCGTGCGAGTGCATGTATCTGTGTGTGTGTGCGCATGTATCTCTGAGTGTGTGTGTGTGTCTCCGTGTGTGCATGTGTGTGTACTCACTGGCTGCCTCCACCAGCTCGGGGTGAAGGTTGTAGGGGATGAGGGGGTCGGGGAGGTCGGCGAAGAAGGCCTTGAGGGCTCCAGCGACGGCGTTCACTGCTACGTCCATCACTATCAGGTCCACACTGTGGTCTGGAGGAGAGACAGAGGTCACCATACAACACTGAGGGAGGACGACCCAGGAGGGGGGAGGGGGGGGGACAAGGGAAAGAGAACATGGGGGAGGAGGGGAGGGAAAGAGGGACATGGGGGAGAAGCAAGGGGGGGAGGAACGGAGAGAGGAGGGGAGGAGGAATTCATAAGAGAGAAAGTGATGAAGAGGGAGGAGAGAGAGAAACAGAGGGAGGAGGGAGAGAAACAGAGGGAGGGAGAAAGTGTTGAGGAGGGAGGGAGGGAGGGAGGGAGGGAGGGAGGGAGGGAGGGAGGGAGGGAGGGAGGGAGGGAGGGAGGGAGGGAGGGAGGGAGGGAGGGAGGGAGGGAGGGAGTGTTGGGAGATTGTGAGAAGAGATAAAAGGGTGAGGAGAGAGAGAGGGAGAGAGCTAGAGATAGTGAGGACAGAGAGAGGGAGGGAAAATGGCCTAAGGTAAAATGGCAGCTGTCACACTAGATCTTTGCCAGCCAGCAGGAAGGGACAGAGGGGAAAAAGAATCACCAGAATACATCTGGCATGGGAGAGAGAGAGAGAGATAGGGAGAGAGAGAGAGAGAGAGATAGGGAGAGAGAGATAGGGAGGGAGAATGTGTGCCGGTGTGTGACATAGCGGAAGGATAGAGACACAGCAGAAAGATCTGATAGTTCCAGCCCAGTGGACAGATAAGGCCAGATAGAGGCTCTTCTTGTAAACTAGGTGATGTGTCTGCTCCATCCTGCACCACTTTCTGTCTGAAGGCCTCTCTCTCTCACTCTCTCTCAGCCAGCCTGACCCTCTCTCTCCCCCTCCTCGCCCCCCATCCTCTCTCTGCCTGCCTGATCTTTTCTCCTTCTCTCTTTCCCTCTTCCTCCCTCTGCACACCTGGCTGGTTCTGTCCCAGCTCACAGCAGACCTCAGGACGGGGTGCAGGAGGAGGAACCACAAGGCCTGGCCTCCGTTTCCTCAGGGACACACAGCAGTGCAGCAACATACGCAGTCATGTGCTGCAGAGCTAAAGGACAACTCTAAAGGATGTGATGGGTTGAACCCCACAGCTGCCTGGTGTAGTGAGCTAGTCCTAGCAGGTCCATATCAGCACAGTCAGAACCGTTCCAGCACTAAAGGACACATCTCCCTGGGGCCAAACTGTCCATGTCCTGCCCAAATCACAATCCAAACTGTCCATGTCCTGCCCAAATCACAATCCAAACTGTCCATGTCCTGCCCAAATCACAATCCAAACTGTCCATGTCCTGCCCAAATCACAATCCAAACTGTCCATGTCCTGCCCAAATCACAATCCAAACTGTCCATGTCCTGCCCAAATCACAATCCAAACTGTCCATGTCCTGCCCAAATCACAATCCAAACTGTCCATGTCCTGCCCAAATCACAATCCAAACTGTCCATGTCCTGCCCAAATCACAATCCAAACTGTCCATGTCCTGCCCAAATCACAATCCAAACTGTCCATGTCCTGCCCAAATCACAATCCAAACTGTCCTCTTTCTTTCCTACCACAGGAGAGGGGCCTCTACGCTAGCTGTGTGCTGTGTGTTCTATAGCTCGTGTGGATCCCCCCTCTATTCTGAGGATGTCTGTGGGGTAAACTCTGCACCAGGACAATAGAGCCATTTGTGTTTGAAAGTTTGATATCATTTGGCCTTCATACTTTGCCTTGTGAGTTGCATCAGTCCGACACGACGCCAACACCAGTGACAACATCCCTGTGACCCTGTAATCCCAGTGGTGTGACAACCTCGTCCTCCTCTCATTAGCTTGTTAACTGAATCACTGTTCTCTGCTGTCTTCATCCAGCAACAGTCATTCCCTTATCCTCCCCTCCCCTCCACAGGCCAGACATCCATATCTGTCTATCTTCATTCATATTGTAAAGGAGAACATTTCAAGGTCCTAGAGGAAATGGGAGGAGACATGGGGCAGACAGGGGGGAGGGATCCAGCACATAGGGACAGATGAGTAGATGGGCCCGTGACTTCATCAGACGAGTGGTTAGGTACCTTGATCAAACTGTTTCTGGATGTTGTCCTGGTCAGTCTTGTTGCCGCTGACGCGATACAGGCCCTCCGTGGTCAAACCTGAGACACAGGGAAGATACACACTTAGACCTGGTTCCTTTCCCACAAACATCGAGGGATGAACTGCAGTCTGTTCATACTCCCTCGCTGCTTCCGATGAGAGATGAAGGATAACGATAACGATAAAACACTGTTGAAATTGCACCCTGCTTATCTCGGCGCTTATTGAGCCGTTGACACCAGCAGGGCGTTCAGGAGGGGCGGCCGTCACTGCAGCCTTGACGACCTTGCAGCAACACACACACACACACCTGAGAGCTGCTGAGCAGGTCCCTGGGTGTGTGCGTGCATGCACCCACACACACACACCCTCCGCCCAGTGCAGTGCAGTGGGTATAGAGAGCCCCACAGAGTCCTTCCCTGGCACACATTCCTGCCATACTCCAGCAAGTTCCAGCAGGCCCCCTGACTGCCACACAGTAGCCCTGGCTCCCACCAGGGGCCGGGCTCACCCCTCTGCTGTTCTCTACAGTACGCTCTGCTGTTCTCTACAGTACGCTCTGCTGTTCTCTACAGCACGCTCTGCTGTCCTCTACAATACGCTCTGCTGTCCTCTACAATACGCTCTGCTGTCCTCTACAGTACGCTCTGCTGTCCTCTACAGTACGCTCTGCTGTCCTCTAAAGCACGCTCTGCTGTCCTCTACAGTACGCTCTGCTGTCCTCTACAGCACGCTCTGCTGTCCTCTACAGTACGCTCTGCTGTTCTCTACAGTACGCTCTGCTGTCCTCTAAAGCACGCTCTGCTGTCCTCTACAGTACGCTCTGCTGTCCTCTACAGCACGCTCTGCTGTTCTCTACAGTACGCTCTGCTGTCCTCTACAGTACGCTCTGCTGTCCTCTACAGTACGCTCTGCTGTCCTCTACAGTACGCTCTGCTGTTCTCTACAGTACGCTCACCTCTCTGCTGTGAGGTTCGCTGTGCTGTAGGAGACGGTGAGAGCTGCCGCAGTGCTGGGCCTCCCAAGCAGGTGTCACCTCGTCATGACTACAGCACAGGCAGGTGTCACCTCGTCATGACTACAGCACAGGCAGGTGTCACCTCGTCATGACTACAGCACAGGCAGGTGTCACCTCATTATGACTACAGCACAGGCAGGTGTCACCTCGTCATGACTACAGCACAGGCAGGTGTCACCTCATTATGACTACAGCACAGGCAGGTGTCACCTCGTCATGACTACAGCACAGGCAGGTGTCACCTCATTATGACTACAGCACAGGCAGGTGTCACCTCATTATGACTACAGCACAGGCAGGTGTCACCTCGTCATGACTACAGCACAGGCAGGTGTCACCTCGTCATGACGACAGCACAGGCAGGTCTCACGTCACTATGACAACAGCACAGGCAGGTGTCACCTCATTATGACTACAGCACAGGCAGGTGTCACCTCATTATGACAACAGCACAGGCAGGTGTCACCTCATTATGACAACAGCACAGGCAGGTGTCACCTCATTATGACTACAGCTCAGGCAGGTGTCACCTCATTATGACAACAGCACAGCAGGGGTCACCTCATTATGACTACAGCACAGGCAGGTGTCACCTCATTATGACTACAACACAGGCAGCTGTCACCTCATTATGACTACAGCACAGGCAGGTGTCACCTCATCATGACGACAGAACAGGCAGGTGTCACCTCGTCATGACGACGACAGCACAGGCAGGTGTCACCTCGTCATGACGACGACAGCACAGGCAGGTCTCACCTCGTCATGACTACAGCACAGGCAGGTGTCACCTCATTACGACTACAGCACAGGCAGGTGTCACCTCGTCATGACTACAGCACAGGCAGGTGTCACCTCGTCATGACTACAGCACAGGCAGGTGTCACCTCGTCATGACTACAGCACAGGCAGGTGTCACCTCGTCATGACTACAGCACAGGCAGGTGTCACCTCGTCATGACGACAGCACAGGCAGGTGTCACCTCGTCATGACGACAGCACAGGCAGGTGTCACCTCGTCATGACGACAGCACAGGCAGGTGTCACCTCGCCATGACTACAGCACAGGCAGGTGTCACCTCGTCATGACTACAGCACAGGCAGGTGTCACCTCGTCATGACTACAGCACAGGCAGGTGTCACCTCGTCATGACTACAGCACAGGCAGGTGTCACCTCGTCAGCACACGTCCTGGCTCAGCTCTCTGGGCACACTGGTTAGCCAGCATTTCTGCCATGCACTTGCACTCACTGTTGGTGTTCGTGTGTGTGTGCGCCCGCTTGTGTGTGTGTGTGTGCGCATGTGTCTTGCAGGGTGCCTGACAAAGTCAGCAGAATGCAAGCTCACAAGCAGAGACATGAATGCACACACTTAACAGTGTGCTTTACAGCTTTACAGACACAGGGAAAACGCCATGCCCAAAAGAGATCATGTGTAGACACTAAGTGTGTTTTCTTAGTGCTTCGTGGCATGAATACTA
Organism: Hypomesus nipponensis; assembly: GCF_054491055.1. Classification (NCBI taxonomy): domain Eukaryota; kingdom Metazoa; phylum Chordata; class Actinopteri; order Osmeriformes; family Osmeridae; genus Hypomesus; species Hypomesus nipponensis. The sequence goes on from NC_140363.1 coordinate 15,251,960, forward strand.
CCACCTGAAGAAGCTATACAAAAACCGAAATACCAAATGGTACCAAAGCCTTTTGGTATTTTGCATATTGTGTCTTTGTTCCCAAATGCCATGTTAAAAAAGAAAACCTACTCCAGGGGGCGGCCTTCCTCCTCTGACCCTGACCCAAGGCCAGTGGGCCTTCCTCCTCTGACCCTGACCCAAGGCCAGTGGGCCTTCCTCCTCTGACCCTGACCCAAGGCCAGTGGGCCTTCCTCCTCTGACCCTGACCCAAGGCCAGTGGGCCTTCCTCCTCTGACCCTGACCCAAGGCCAGTGGGCCTTCCTCCTCTGACCCTGACCCAAGGCCAGTGGGCCTTCCTCCTCTGACCCTGACCCAAGGCCAGTGGGCCTTCCTCCTCTGACCCTGACCCAAGGCCAGTGGGCCTTCCTCCTCTGACCCTGACCCACGGCCAGTGGGCCTTCCTCCTCTGACCCTGACCCACGGCCAGTGGGCCTTCCTCCTCTGACCCTGACCCAAGGCCAGTGGGCTTTTCCCGAACCCTGACCTTAAACACCAGGTTACATAACACACAGCTGACTCCAGATCAGCCAAACAGCTGCAGGGTTTTTTGCTGCTGGCCAGGTCTTTATTTAGTGAGTGTAGGAGGAAGTCCACAGACAAGAGAGGAGACAGTGAGGGGAAGGGAGACCGATATTAAATGGGGGGGGGGGGGGCACTTTATCCCTCCTCCGATCACCATACATATTACCACACACACTCCCCCCAAACCCCCACAAGTTCTCCCACAAGCCAGGCCAACAGGGACAACAGGGTAAGAAAGACAAGTATAAACGTAACCAAGGCCTCCCTGTCTCTGGTCCCTCTTCCTGGTGGGGCTTCCAGCCTCGCTGGTCTGGCCTCTGCTGGTCTGGCCTCCTATATCTCTCACATAGCTGTAGTTTTGATCCCCTGCTGTGTTGAATGGCTTCAAAACAGACTGGGTTATTTTTAAACCAATTTGTTGTGGAATGTGTGAGTGCATGGGAATCTCTGCTCGCCGCTGTAGGGACAGTGGTGATAGAGAGGACACCGAGAGAGGAAGTAACTGTGTATGTATATGTGTGTGTAAGGTGTTATCACAGAGGAATGTGAACAGGCACTAAAAAAACACCCCTGGCAGAGAAGCGGATTTTACAGCAGAGACGGATGGATGGAGGGATGTAGAGGCAGATAGGAGGAGAAGGAGGAGGCAGAGCAGGCTTCTTATCTGGGGCCTGCAGCAGTGCTCCTTCTCTCACTACTGAGAGACAGCTGGAAGCTAGTCATTACCATAAACACTGGCTGCCCTCCTTCTACACTCTCTCTCTCTCCCACCTCAGTCCAGCTCTCACTCCCTGAATCTCTCTGACAGTCTGTCTGTCCATGGCAGTCTGTCTCTCTGACAGTCTGTCTCCCAGCCCCAGTCTGTCTCTCTGACAGTCTGTCTCCCAGCCCCAGTCTGTCTCTCTGACAGTCTGTCTCCCAGCCCCAGTCTGTCTCTCTGACAGTCTGTCTCCCAGCCCCAGTCTGTCTCTCTGACAGTCTGTCTCCCAGCCCCAGTCTCTCTCTCTCTTGACAGTCTGTCTCCCAGCCCCAGTCTGTCTCTCTGACAGTCTGTCTCCCAGCCCCAGTCTGTCTCTCTGACAGTCTGTCTCCCAGCCCCAGTCTGTCTCTCTGGCGGTCTGTCTCCCAGCCCTAGTCTGTCTCTCTGACAGTCTGTCTCCCAGCCCCAGTCTGTCTCTCTGACAGTCTGTCTCCCAGCCCCAGTCTGTCTCTCTGACAGTCTGTCTCCCAGCCCCAGTCTGTCTCTCTGGCAGTCTGTCTCCCAGCCCCAGTCTGTCTCTCTGCCCCAGTTGGTCTGTCTCTCTGATGGTCTGTCTATCTGACAGTCTGTCTATCTCCCTACCTCTCCTTTCAGCCGGCCAGCCATACGGGCAGTTAAGGCTGTCTAAGATACTCCATCCTCTGCCCCAGAATCACTGCTCACATCAAGCCACGGTCAGATGACTCCATCACAGTGTAAACACTGGACATCTGTCCCTCTCTGTCTGTCACACAAACACAGGCATGTGCACACACACGCCATCACCCCCCCTCCCCATCACCCCCCCCCATCAGCACTCAGTCCAACTGGTCTCTGATGCATCTCAAGCGGATGGGCCGGATTGAAAAACAGCAAATGCATCATTTAATGGAAGAATGGAGAGATGTTGGACTAATATAAAAGAGAGAGCAGAACTACCCCCTCCTTTTCCCAACTCCCCCATCCCTCTGTGCCTTTCTCACTCGCACCCTCACACACCAACATTGGTTGCATTATTGTAAAACATTAACAGCTGCGAGGTCTATTAAAGCCCACAGCCAGACCTAATAGGACAAACTGGGATGGATTACCATGGTAACAACAATGGACTTTAAATAAAAAAAACGTTTAGGACAAAACTACCTAGCAACAACCTCTACATCTTCTCACAGCCTTGTTGACAGTAGAGCAGTTAGGTATTGACTTTTCCCAGGTCCCCCCCCCCCCCCCAAATTTAAAACCTTTTTCTAAGCTTGTGTCTGATGAAGCCCTAATGTTGCTGCCGGCTGCACATCAGAACACCTTTCTGACAAGCCCAGAATGTTCCTCCACTAAACCTCAAGACATTTCCTCAGCTGGCCTAGAAAAGCAAGAGTTGTTTGGAACGGATTTGTCTGCAAGGTGCCAAACACAGACGCGCGCACACACACAAACACAAATGCACACACGTACGCACACACTAATCAGGCTGGGAGTGTTAGCACAGCCTAACACAATGATCCGCTCATTCAAACGGTTTACTGTGAGCTAGAAGCCCTGGAATTAATACCTGGGGTGTTGCCGACTAACCACTAACACCTATCTGTGTGTGTGTGTGTGTGTGTGTGTGTGTGTGTGTGTTAGTGTCGACTTTGCTTGGCTCTACTAACATGCCCACAATTAGGTGCTGACAGGCCAAGAAGCAATGTGGCTTGGAGCCTGAATCTAAAAATCACATCAAACCTGTAAAAATCAATCTTTAATCACTGGAAACGCTTGCTAGTGGATTAGCCAAAATCTGAAATAACTCAATCCAATTTAAAATAACTGAATATAAAACGAGCCTGAATATAAAAAGAACTCAAATATTTACCCACAAGTAAATTATTAGAAAAACTTGTCAGTGGATCAGGCCATTACTGGCAGGGAGGGTGAGAGAGAGCGAGAAGAGAGAGCATTCAGGCTTCCACATGCTGGTCAGCAGCCAGTACTCTCTTTAGAGACAGGAGGAGGAGAGAGGATGCTCCTAGCTCCTGACCTAGGACCAGTGTTGTATTCTTACATTTACATTTAGTCATTTAGCAGACGCTCTTATCCAGAGCGACTTACAGTAAGTACAGGGACATTCTCCCCGAGGCAAGTAGAGTGAAGTGCCTTGCCCAAGGACACAACGTCATTTTGCATGGCCAGGAATTGAACCAGCAACCTTCGGATCCCCCTGATGATTCAAGTTTGAATGTAAGGAGCTGACCCCAGACCTGCTACTAGTAGCTAGGAGAGGATGATGCGTGTTGACAGTACTGTCGCCTCGTACACACTCACTCACTTTATCTGACTGGCTGGCTAGTATCCCCAGGACACAAACTGGTAAAGAAGGGGAGAGAGAGAGAGGGAGAGAAAGAGAGACCAGAGAGGATCCGTGTATAGGGAGGAGACCCCTGAACTCAAGCTGGAGACATTGGTGAGCCTGCTGCGTCATCCTAGCCCTGCCCCATAACATCAGCCTCCAGCAAGGTGCCTCCTCCCTCCCTCCCTCCCTCCCTCCCAGTCTCTCTCAAACCCCTCCCTCCCTCTCTCCATCCCTCCGTCACCCATGCAGCCCAGCAGAGGTCAGCAGCAGGAGAGGAGCAGTGGCGGAGGACAGGTGGCCTCATGAATAACGCATGCAGACAAACCCTTCAGTTAGTCGGGACACAGATTCCCTGCGTCATGGGAGTGAAGGGGGAGAGGAGGACAGAGGACACGGGAGGAGAGGACAGAGAGAGGGGGAGAGACGAGAGGAGAGGAAGGGCAAGAGGGACATGGGGAGGACAGAGAGAGCAAAAGGAAAAGGCAGTCATCAGGATGTGAGTCATCGTTCCAACACTGCCACAGTCCACCAGCTGACAGTGGGCACAGCTCGTACAACACTGCACGTCACACACACACACACACACACACACCTCCTCTCCTCATTCTCTCTCCTTATTACCCTCTTCTCCGTGCCCTCTATTCCTTCCTTCCCTTCTGTTCTCTTTCCTCCCCTCCCCTTACCCCCCAGGCCTACTGAAGCCTCTAGAAGGGCCGTGACCAATCACCTGAGAATGTAATCCTACACAGCTCTGCTCCTGTCCTCAGGGCACTGCACACCAAGGAAGGGGGAAGGAGTGGGGACAGAGAGAGAGATGGAAGGAGGGAAATACACTTACAGCAATACAGCACACTCCATAATCCCTTGATACTGGCGTATTCAGTCCCAGCATGGTCGGTTCGAAGTTGCGCCAGGCTAGGCTAGCCCAGCAAAATTGACTGGACTGGCGGGATGGTAGGTTAAGCTAGGTTAGCATGACGACTGACTCAGGGGCAGCCTGACAACCTCAGTCCATTCAGCAGGGGGGTGACGACAGAGGGATGAGGAGAATACTAACTAAGCAGAACACACCAGCGTTCAAATGCTAAACTAAGTGCATTTCCTGATGTCAGAGTCTGTCTCAACGTATCCGATCCCCCCCCCCCCCCCCCGTATTAAATCTTCAACAAAAACTTTTAATGTCGGCCAAGTATTGAAAAGACCTTGAGTGAAACTGTGCCCTGCCAGCCCATAACAGCACAGGGCACAGCCCAGAACAGCACAGGGCACAGTCCAGAGCAGCACAGGGCACAGCCAGAGAGCAGCACAGGGCACAGCCAGAGAGCAGCACAGGGCACAGCCCAGAACAGCACAGGGCACAGTCCAGAGCAGCACAGGGCACAGCCAGAGAGCAGCACAGGGCACAGCCAGAGAGCAGCACAGGGCACAGCCCAGAGCAGCACAGGGCACAGCCCAGAGCAGCACAGGGCACAGCCAGAGAGCAGCACAGGGCACAGCCAGAGACCAGCACAGGGCACAGCCCAGAGCAGCCGCAGGATTGGTCCAACAGAGGGCTGGAGAGTGTGCCGGAAAAAGCAAATGAGCGATCACATTCGACAAACAAATGTGAGGTGACCCGGTTTTCCTCTCCCTCTCTCTCTCTCTCGCTCTCTCTGTTGTGAAATGGAGGAGAAGAGTCTGACTGAACTATATGTACGGAGAGCATGTTGAAACTAGCACGCAGAGCCGGGGCTTGTGTGGCAGGGTGTGGGGGGGGAGGGACATGGAGGGAGAGGGAAGAGAGCTGGGCCAACAGAAAAACAGCAAAACGGGCAAAGAAATAGCAGAGGGTAGACAGAGAGAGAGAGACACAGAGAGAGAGACAGAGAGAGAGACTGAGAGAGAGACTGAGAGAGAGAGAGAGGGGGGGGGGGGGGTCAGACAAAGAGATAGAAATACCAAATGCTGATTTCCCCCCCAGGATTCACATTGCTTAAGAGAGCGTTGATGCACCTTTTCATCAGCGAAGGGCATTGTAGCACTGCACTCAGATTAGAGGACTGGTAATGGAACACGCCACTCCTGCGCTGCTCATACACAGCCAGGGGCAGAGACGGCCATCTCACTGGCCACGTCCCATTTCAGCCTCTATCACCTCCTTACACCTACAACCTACTTCAGCCGTCCCACGGAACCATGCCAACCTCTACGAACATAGGTCACCTCAATCCTGCTACGGCACTGGTCCCATTCCAACCCGGTTTCGTGGATGTACATCCTGCTATGACCATCTACCTTGATCCTCATCACGTACCCGCCTAACCTGTATCTACGACCCTATATACTCTGACAGATCTGAGGACTTAGGCGTAACCAATGCAACATTGGTAACCGCGCTGTGTGTCCCATATCTTCAGATCTGGACTAGTGTCCAGGGACTTGAGCCTAGGGAGAAACAGCCACAGTGTGCATCTTGAACGAGGCCTTTGTTAAACGCCAACATGCTCACTGAAGACGTTTATTAATCGTTTCCTCTTTCTCTCCCCACTCTAATAAACCGCCTTTCAAAGGGACGTGTAATGGGGGAGAGTGGATGGTGGGTAATTAAATGCGTTATGACGTTGATGCATTTGGACGGTTATCTGATTCCCTCCCTCGGTGGAAGCGCAGCAGGCCTGCAGAGTTGACTCCCCAGTTCCTCGTCATGTCTACGAGATCGACGAAATAAAGGGCAAAAAGGAACGCTGCGAAATGGGGGGAAAACGGAGACCACATAAGAGGCGATGAACCTACCGGTGCGTTCGATGTAGTCGACACACTTCTCTATGAAGAGAGGGATGGGTCGCTCGTGTGTGACCAGGCTCTGAAGAGGAACCCCAAAGTAGTTACTCTCCCAGTTCCTCCTTGTAGGGGGGTACAAGGGCTTAGCAGGTTTGGAGGGTTTTGGCTGAGAAGACAGAAACAAGGTGAAAGAGAGAGAACAAGAGAGATAAACGTTATTTCTCAAAGGACAAGACGACTGCTTTGATTCTCAGCTCAAGCTCTTCAAAGTGTCATAATCTCACACACAACAACTGAAATATAATTGAACACGATTATTGTGACTTAACTACGGCCTGGTTATCAAAGAAAGCTAGTGTTCCAGAACTCAGGTGGCATTACTCTTAGGAAAAACAGTCTTAATATGGAGAGACGGAGAGTCTGTGAGTTCCTTTCTTTGCCTTTCTCTCTTTCATATTCTTTTTCATAGAATTCAAGCCAAAGGACTCCAGTGAAACCTCATGCTTTTCCACAATAAAAGATACATAAATGAGGATATAAGTGCACAGAGCAGGCATAGGGTGAAGAACCCAGGCATAACTTAACAGTAGAAGGAAACCAAGAAATACATAAATAAGGATTTATCAGATATAAAATCCTCAGCATTCTACCAAGAACTACACAGGAAGCCATGGTGCAGACTAAATCTTATTCAAGTGGCTCCAATGTACTGTCATAGATCACATGTGCAACATGTTGGTTTCGTTTTTTTTACATTTCTAGTAGAGGAACCAAACAGCTCTGTTTGTACAGAGTCAGATTCATGGCTCTCTCCATCGGTCTGTGGATTTCCTCCCCACCTTAGGAACTCTGCCTCTAAATGCCTGTGACATCTGGCTAACTAAAGACTGCAGAAGACAACAGAGAAACTGGAGGGATTTTGGACATGGAGAAACTAGTGCTGTAGTCACGGGGCAGTAAAGAGAAGCATTGGCTCTCATTTGACACTATAAGAAGCTTATACATTCCACAACTGCATGCGTTCGCCAAAGCAATGGTATGACATCACAGTCTTAGGCGTAGAGTTGCTTAAACATTACAACTGTGGCATGTCTCTGGGCTAAACACTGTGAAACATGTATGTGAGCGTGTGTACATGTTGTTATCTTCAAAGCTTCCCCATACACCACTTAAACATCAGCCTATATGTGGAACAGGAACCAATTAATTTGTTACAACGCTACACACATTTAGAACATTATAGCCTTTAGACCAGAGGTCTTCAACCCAGGTCCTCAGGGACCCCCTGTCCTGCACATTTTAGATGTTTCCCTGCTCCAACACACCTGATTCAAATGAATGGGTCATTATCTAGTTATGCAGAAGCCTGTTAAGGACCATTCATTTGAATCAGGTGTGTTGAACTAGGGACACATCTAAAACGTGCAGGACAGGCGGTCCCTGAGGACCAGGGTTGAAGACCTCTGCTTTAGACCATTTAATAGGCCTTTTTGCATAACCCATCACGACAGAAAAGTGGTGGGGGCTGAGCCATTCCAAGTTACCTTTTTAGCTTCTTTAGTCTTTGGCGTCTTCTTTTTCTTCATCCTCTTGTCATCCTGTTCTGGGTCGGAGGTGATGGCGGGGTTGTCAATCCCTCCTTTCCAGGGGTCAGCTGGGGACAGCAAGGGGTCTTCCTCACTCCCTCTGTGGGCTCTTCCCTTCTTCTTCTTCTGTGTGGCCGGGCCTGATTCCTCATCGCTAAGGTCAGAGTGAACCCTGCGTTGGTACGCCTTGGTCTTGCTAAACAGGATCTTGGAACGGTGCTTGTATTTGGAGGGCCGTCTGGCAGCCTGAGACTTCCTGTCGAAGCCGTTCTCCTCATCGCCGTGCAGCACGTGGAGGCCTCCGAAGGAGTTTCTCATCTTGACTATGCGGCTCTGGGTGTCCTCCGGGACCGCGTAGATGTCGTCGTTTGCGAAGCCCTTGGGTTTGAGGAGCGTGTCCACTGGGTCGGCGTAGTTATCAGATGCCTCCACGTCCTCTCCGTGGGCCGTGAAGCCGCGCGTCCGCCGGTTGCTCTTCATCCCCGCCTCGATGGTCTTCAGCAAATTGGGGTCCAGCTTCTTCACGTTGGGCTTGGGGAGGACCGGCTTGGGCCTGACAGGGGGGGGCACTTTGTGGTTGCGCTCCTGGTCTCCTATGGGGGTGCTGTGGACTGGGTACTCGTTCCCTTCGAGGTCTATCCGGTACCGGGCCCTCTCGCTGGGGGTGGGAAGGAGCTGAACATCATCCCCAATGGGGCTGTAAGGCGGTGGGGCCTCTGTGTCGTCCTCTGAATCGGGGTAGTAGCTGTATGCTGGAGAGTGGTTGTGGGGAGACTGGGGGAAGACAAAGTCCTCACTGGCTCCTGTGCAGTCTCTGGAGCTGTCCAGCATGAACGAGCTTTCAATGCCGCACTTCTTCTCGAGGACCTCGTTGAAGAACGGCGTGAAGACCTCCGTCTGCCGGTGGTACTGTGACAGCGAGTAGAGCGCCGTGAACTTGGCTGCGATCTCTGTGGCGATGTGCTCACCTTCAGTCATCAGCTCCTTGATGGAATCATTCTCGAAGAAGTCAGCCTGGCTGTCGGTGATGGCCACCATCTGGACCGGGATAACATCCTGCACCTCGGCCAAGAAAGCCCTCAGCATCGCCATCGAAGCCTTACGCTTGGCTGAGTAGACCAGGATGTAGCCGTGGACTAGCTCGTCTTTTCTGATGCCTATGGAGGAGTGGTAGGAGATCACGGTTACTTGTATCCTCCGGCGACTGTCCCCGATGATCTTGTCCAGGATTAGGGTGTTGCTCTGGCCGGGCTGGCCTGCGCTGCAAGAGTGGGAGTCCAGGAACGGAGAGAGGATTAGGTCCACACTGAACGGGTCCATGCACATGGCACACATGACAATCCTCAGGTCGGTCTCCGACATGTCCTTGATGGAGGGCAGGGGGCTCATCACGTCAAAGTTGTGCTTCAGGCCCTCCAACACCCCTCGCAGAGCCTGTTTGATTTGAAACTCGTTGAACTTCCTGGGGAAGGCCCCTGAGGGTATATCTACAAAGGTGCACTGCAGCTTATTGGCCAGCTGCTGGCCCTGGTGCCTCAGGATTGGAGTGTTTTTACAAACATTGTCTCTCTGATTGGCAAGTATCAGAATGAATGGCAACGGCTGGCTGAATCTCTCCCTCCTGTTCTGTGCAATCTCCGCCCTAATCCGGCCTATGCAGTCGCCTATGCAATTGAGTGATTCTATGGAGCTAAAAACGCAGAAGATACCGTGGGGTTTGAAGGTCGACACCCAAGTGTGGCTAAAAAGCAGTGTTGAGTTGACGTCGACCGGCAGAAGCTCCAACTCGTATATCTTACCATCCAGGGTGTACTCATCATCTGTGGACTGAGCTCTGATTTCATTGGCCAGCTCTTGTGCGAGTCCCTCCCTTCCCAGGAGACACAAATTGACTTTATCAATGTTGGCACTGTTATAGTAGAGATTAGAGCGACCGTGGTCGAGCTGCACCAGCCTGTTAGCGAGGACATGTTCTACTTTCAAGTCCACGCAGCTTTGGCCACTGAGACACGTCTCCTTTGTCGGGTGGTAAACAAACCCAATGTGCTTGAGTAGTAGGGACTCCCTGTCTGGGGCTAGCTTCTGTAGAGCTCTGTACCGGGGCTCCTCATTGAGCACTGCATGGATCTCACTCATCTTGTCACAGCTTGGGGTGGCATTTAAATCCAGGTCATAGAACAGCTCTGCATGCTCAAAAAGCATTTCCTGAAATTCCTCTCTGGCCCTTTCAACTATTTCCTGCTGGTGGCGTCCGTAAACATCCCGCCGATCGGCCTCTGTGATATACTTGTAGGCCTCGTCCTCCATCACAAAACACATGACCTCCTCCCAAGGCTGACCAGGGCTGATGAAGTGGACCCTGTCCAGGGTCTTCTTAAAGCGGTCCTTCATCTCCACTCTCCTCTTCTCTGAGAACAGGTGCGCTACGTGGTTGTGGTAGATTCTCTCTCCGTCCGCCGTGTCCAGAATGTCAAAGGGCACTCTCCTATCGGTCTTGTCGATGTGTTCCGTCTCATACCAGGGCGTTTGGTCTAGAACCACAAACCAGAACTGGAATTCGGCCCGACTCCTTATCAAGTTCTGGGCTTCCATCCAGGTCAGGTTGTCGATCTCCTCCAGATTGTTGAGAAGATTGTTGAGGATTTTTGGCAGGCTGGTTAGGTAATCTTCTTTTCTTTTCTTGATGTGATCCTGCTTTAGCTGTTGGATGTGCTTGTTGAAGGTATTTCTGGCCTTCCTGGTCCCCTCCAGGGTGATGTACTCCTCATAGTCTGGGTGACTTTTCAAAGTGTTCATCACCATCTTCCAACTTGTGTGGTAATCTCTAACTGTCTGCACAATGAGCTTCTCGAACCTGTCCGACACAGAGGCGACCAGCTGACGATGTACTTTGTATGCCTCTAGGTAAGGGATCGTTTTGGGCTTCCCTCTCGTCTTGTCCATCTGCTGGATCAAGGCGTTGAAACACAGCTCCACGTTGATGCTTGATTTAGCGGCGGTTTCGATGACCAACAGGCTCTTTTTGCTGGCGGCAAATGCCTGCAAATCCCTCAAGTACTGCTCCACGCACTCGTCACACTTGGTCGCCGCAAAGACGACTGGCTTTTTCGTCTTGGCCATTTGAGTGTAGAGGCTGTTGACAAATTTCATCTGGTCATCAAATTTCCTATTGCAGCCTTTGCTCACGTCCACGCACAGCACAAATCCGTCAACGTTCAGCTTTCCATCGGGCATCTGCTTTTGATCAAAATCTTGTTCCAGGCCAAGCTGGTCCGTGCAAATGTACATCAGCTTCTCTGCTGACTGCAGCTTCGAGGTTGCGGCTCGCTTTGTGTAGGGTTGCAGGTTTGTGCTGCGATGTGGTAAGAAAGTCTGATCGTCAATAAATTCAGTCTGTTCAACGATCTGGATCTTACACTCAAGACCGTCATCGCTTCGGTGGTGCACCTCCCCCCAATACAGGAAGTGATCATTGTTTACCACTCGACCCCCAAAGTCAATTGTGCTCAACACAGAAGTGTGCTCGGTATAGTAGCTGTCTGCATTGGGGCGCACATATCTGTTGCAAAGGCAGGACTTGCCCACACCACAGTTGCCCTTTTCCTTCTCAGTCCCTGAGAGGCCCACCACGCTGACAGCAAATGTTGGGGGGCGCGCCTCCTTGTTCTTGGCCATTATAGACCCCCGCTCATCGCCTGGTCACGCAGAGGAAAGGTATCCAGCTATCCATCCAGTTCCATGAGTTAGTAGTGGGGAGGGGACGTGTGCATGACTTTCCCTTTGAAGTTGTAGCCTCCCCTGTTCTAGGTCCTTATGCTTATCTCCCTCTAGTTTCTCACCTTCCTGAAAAACAGTAAACAGAGAGGCAACTATTAAAACACATGTTTGTTTTATATGAAAGCATAACACAGGCTATCCTAGAACAGTTAAGTCACTGTTATGGTCTGGTCTGAATTTTCAAAAACATCTATTCTTTTCAAGGAACTGACATTTCTGAATGGATGAGCAACACAAATGCACTGATGAACCTCAACAGTCAGAGCTGCCAGGGTAAGAGACGAGAGTGTAATTTGCTCAGTGATCCTTTACTGCTGAGTAATTTTTCCTACCCAGAGAAATGGTCGGAGGAAAAAGAGCTGCTTTCAACCAATTTGTGCTGAGGATAAAAATGGCATGCAACTTCACCCTTTGACAGCCAGTGACCTAGAAATGATTTGCTTTGCGCAGACAAATAAAATAGAACATCTCCAGGATATCACATTCATCACTCAAAGGCGAACACTTACTTAGTGAACTGATACAGATATAACAGATATTCATTACAGTCATCATTGGAATATACCTACTTTTGACTCTTTGTATTACACAAACCCACACAGCTTTATTTGAAAAAAAAAAAAAAAAAACTTGAGTATGTTATACTGAGTCAGTTACCGCTGATTGGTTAAGATGCACACCCTAACCAGTGTACCAGTCATTGTGTAAACATACTAGCAAATCAATCAAGTTTTTGCCTCATAAAAAAGCGAATGCATCAGTCCCACTCTATGAATCTGAGCAATCATAAATGCTTCTGTCTCCACATCGGCTTGCTGGTTGATGTCTTGCAACACCCCCAGCAGCAATACATCACCTCGAAGCACACTCCCTGCTCAAGAATAACTGCCAGCAAGAGCTTGACGAAAAAACACACATTTCATCCAGGCAGTGGTTCCCTAACACTTAAGAAAAGCAGAAATAAGTGATGTGATTCACTTGACTGATTGCCTGACCTTCTACCCAAAATGCTCTGAAATGCACTGGTTTTAAACGGTGACCTGTAGCACTATATACAGAAATAAAGAATCTTTTGACACACAAGCAATAATCAACAGCTAAATTCAAGCATTATACTAAAACTTCTAAATGTATCGAAATAAACTTGACTTTCATCGGAGGTTCAACTATTAACCCATTCTAACTTTACAGCCAGCTAGTACTAAACCCCATCCCAAAAAAACCAACATTAGTTATGTTAGCTTGCTTGCTGGACGACTTAGCCCTATTGCCAACTACCTGACACACTACCAATATGATACCAATATAAATGATTGATTTAAAAACGATTACATGACACTATACAATATTAACAAACTATGTTGACTTACCACTTGAATAACAAGTTATTAGCTAATGATTGCCAAAAGACCAACCATGACATCTGCCAAGCAATTAAACTAGCTCCCAACAGTGGGCCTTGCCCATATACAACGCAAAAAACGCTTGCTTTCACAGCTTAGCCTGGCTAGCTGGCGTTAGCTTGCCAGACATGGATAGCTAGCTGAGCGAACAATACATTTAACGGAGAGTGAAATCTAAAAGAAAAAGACATTATTAAGAAATGTGTCAGTTCCCTTCCTTAAATCGTAATGTATACAACCTCAATTTGATAGTCCCGGAGAATTCTATGCAGAGTGTGGTTTAGTAATGAAGAAAGTCGATGCAGCCCATTCCAAATACATTCCCCTAGCTAACATGGTCGCTCCCAGCTCCCGAAAGCACGAAAAAATATAGCATTCCAAGTGTTTTTTCCAAACCACATAATTCGATTGCTCAGTTCCTCGAGCACCGCAAGTCGTATACAACACGCAGCATACCCTTTTTCTATTCCAGAATGTATTGTTTTCATATATTTTGTGTTATAAGTGGTATGCGTGTAATCCGAGCCCTGCTCCCTCCCCTCTCATCCCAGGCAGTAATGGCGACTGATGCATCCTGCTCTCACTCACTCTCTCTCCAGTAACTTTTCCATTAGCAGTGCTACGTGCGCGGACCCGACGCGCGTGCATGGTTGCTATGGAATTGTGTGAATGAATACTTTCTGGGATTTTTGTATGCCTCACTAGTTCAGTGATTCAGCTGCGATGTGGTAATGATGATAATGAGGTGGAGAAAGAATAGGACAACAACCGTTTAAAATATCTCAACACGATAGCCTACCGTGGCCGGTGGTGCAAGCTGGTGAACGTCAGCATCACAATGTTGAAAGCATATAATACATATTACTGTAAAATGCTTGTCCCAAGGGACGTTTCAGGCTAAGTATTGTTGAAATACACAACTATTGCATTGGAACTGTAAAAGGTTTATTTCTACTAAATATGCATTGCTCTATGATTCACTACTCTGAGACTGCAAAGCTATATATTTGGAGCACCATTCAGCCTCATATGTAGTGTTGGCAGGCAGGCAGGCAGGCAGGCAGGCAGGCAGGCAGGCAGGCAGGCAGGCAGGCAGGCAGGCAGGCAGGCAGGCAGGCAGGCAGGCAGGCAGGCAGGCAGGCAGGCAGGCAGGCAGGCAGGCAGGCAGGCAGGCAGGCAGGCAGGCAGGCAGGCAGGCAGGCAGGCAGGCAGGCAGGCAGGCAGGCAGGCAGGCAGGCAGGCAGGCAGGCAGGCAGGCAGGCAGGCAGGCAGGCAGGCAGGCAGGCAGGCAGGCAGGCAGGCAGGCAGGCAGGCAGGCAGGCAGGCAGGCAGGCAGGCAGGCAGGCAGGCAGGCAGGCAGGCAGGCAGGCAGGCAGGCAGGCAGGCAGGCAGGCAGGCAGGCAGGCAGGCAGGCAGGCAGGCAGGCAGGCAGGCAGGCAGGCAGGCAGGCAGGCAGGCAGGCAGGCAGGCAGGCAGGCAGGCAGGCAGGCAGGCAGGCAGGCAGGCAGGCAGGCAGGCAGGCAGGCAGGCAGGCAGGCAGGCAGGCAGGCAGGCAGGCAGGCAGGCAGGCAGGCAGGCAGGCAGGCAGGCAGGCAGGCAGGCAGGCAGGCAGGCAGGCAGGCAGGCAGGCAGGCAGGCAGGCAGGCAGGCAGGCAGGCAGGCATATTAGGTTTTCTCAACCGTGTTTTGATTATGGTGTTCACAGTGATCAGTTGATCAACTTCATTTTGTTGTTGTTTTTCAAGTAAAGTGGTGCTATGGGGCAAAACATTTTTTTTTCCATTATTTTGAGGTACCCAAGGGCTTTTACTTTTACTTATTTTAAGATTTTAAGAAGATTTGCCAAACCTTGTTTGCTAAGCCCAGAATTCAGCTTGATTTGTGGAAGCGGGAGGGATATAGAACTCACAGCTTACCCCTTGTCAGCAATTTATTATTTCCAAATAGCTGTCCCCCTGTTTTACAGAAATTAACATCTGATTCTTGATTTGTGCTCCTTCCACACCCAGTGTACCATGCATGGTGAACCTTTTAACACAGTGTCATCTCAACATGTCTCTACAGCTGCCAGTTTAAGTGTATATGCAGTGTACCTGTAACAAGTAACCGTATAATAACGGATTGTCGTGTTGCATTGTATCACAGGAAACGTGTCATAACGGCTGGAAACAAAAATGAAACGATTGCACATTATTTTAACTGAGAAATTAGGGATGCATCGTGCGCGCACGGAGCTGCCAGTCTTTTCTGTCTATCGGGTGAAGCTTGTGCATGGACCTGAGAGTGTGAGACCTGCGTATGTGCAGGCTCTATTGTCTGGTCCTTTTCTGGGTGTGGGTTCAGACTGGGCTCAGCTGTCCCTCTGCGATTGTTGGGAAAACAAAACACCAGGGAATACAGTAGCAGGAAGCCCAGGCCAGCTCTGCTGTATTTATATCCAGTCCAGATCAGATGTAGCATGTACACGTTAGCCTGAATTTTGTAGTGAAAGGCGTGGATGTTCTTTTATTCTCTGTGAATGAGAAAAAAGAGAGGAGGTTAGAGAAGATGAAAGGAGGGAGCAGAGAGAGAAAAAGGAGAGCGAGAAAGAGAGAGAGAGAGAGGAGGGTGAAAAAAAAAGAGTGTGGGAGTTTTGACTGAGGATCCCTGTCTACCAGGTTGGCACTCTGCCATCCGTCAATACGAACAGGAACAAGGAGCTTGGACCAGGCCTGTTACCAACCCACCAGCTCTCAGAGTCAAAGGGGCTGGGGCCTCTCTCAGAACATTGCTCCCCTCATGTCAGCAAGTCAATCAATACAACATCCTTGTTGTCACCAGTGATGTAGTAAAAGACTCGTACAGGAGGAGGAAGCTTCTATTGAAGAGGAGGATGACTTTCATCCCTGAAGTTAAAAAAAATTACTTTCCTATTTATTAATACAATTCTCCCTGCCTGAGTAATAACGCTGTAATTGATTTGACAGTTCACTGCATTGACATTAATATTAATTCAAAGACGAAACATGAAGTAAGTACTGATTCCAAAGACTCAAACTTTGTTTTTAATGAGTTCCAAAGGAGATGGAGAGTGAGGTCATTCTGTGCCATTCAAAGGTGTGAAAGTTGCCCGCAAGAACCTGAAAATAACTAAGACAGTCCCAACAGCAGACACGCAGACTGAACTCACTGTTCTCACTGTTTATTGGTGTTTCTGCATCTCTCTCTCGCTCTCTATATCTCTCTCTCTCTCTCTCTCTCTCTCTGTCTCTCTCTGTCTCTCACTCTATCACTCACTCTCACTCTCTCTATCACACGCTAACACACTTTTTGACACTCTAACTGTCACACACACACACACACACTCCCTTCTCTCTCCGTCTTTGCCACAAGAACATGAAGTGCAGACCAAGCCATGGTAAAAACATTTTTCACCTGGGCAAAATCAATAAGCTTTAGCCCTTACAATACAGGGTGGTGTGGAACCATTCCGCTGCCGTAAAAAGAAGAATCTGTTTAAACTCGATTGATGCAGTGAATATACAAATCAAATACTACACCCAAGTCACTCTGCAGTACAACTAGCCACAGGCGATTGATTAGATGACGAGCCACACCTCCTAGACATTGTTTGACTGTCAAACATCAATAACTAATCAATAGCCATTGTGTTTGATCAGATCCATACTGAACTCACACATACAAAGGCGGCCGCACACCCTCACTGTAGTGTGCAACCAGTCAATATGTTACTCTCTCTTCCAATCTCCACTCACCCAAGTAACCTATAACCTGTCTCTGTGTTATAGCGGTCAGCCCACATCACTGAGTGTACAGATGAGTGTCGATAGCAGCATGTCCAGTTACCCCTGCTGTGTTGTAAAAGATGCACAAACACAACACACCATTACACCATATATACAACAGATATCAAATTTAAATGAAACAAATAAAAGACTGCGTATAAATAAGACATACAATACAATTAAACAAGTAAAATATATAATAAGTTGCTCTACTTAATCTATGTCTATAATATATGTCTACATGTATATTGTAGTGATAGGATATATCTGTACTGTAAGTTGGACAAGCTCCCACTTGCTCTGTTATTCTGGCCTTGATCTCATACCCTGGAGCTGTATGCAAAACAACTCCTCTACCACTTCCATACAGAGAGGTTTCTCAGTGTGTGTGTTATTTTAGACAGATCAGATATTCATGGTCAGTCTGGTACTCAGCCATTACTATTGAACTAACTTTGGCTGCGCACAGCAACATCACAGTAGACATATATGATATCTTTTGGTTCATTGTGCAATAGCTCTTTTTCACTGTATGTGACTGGATGAAAATTATGTTATAAGACGAGGGATGCATAAAGTAGAGAAGACAAGGAGGCGAGGAGAGGAGAAACAGTGGGTTTCAGTGTGAGACAGAACTGCTCTGCAGGGTGTCTGTGTCAGTAGGCTTGAAACAGCTGGCTGACTTAGATACTGTGGAGAGAGAGAGAGAGAGAGAGGGACAGAGAGAGAGAGAGAGAGAGAGAGAGAGACAGAGAGAGAGGCACAGAGAAAGAGTCTGAAGATATTTAAAACAACCTTTCACATGATGCAGAATTTAAAATGTATGGCGAAATGTATTCCTATGTGCCGATAACACGGAGGTGGTGCAAGTATCCTTATAAGAACCCATAACAGGGCCAAGTGGTGTATGGACAGAGGGAAGGAAGTTATGTATGAAACTGTGTGTATGATACATATTGAATATCTCTTCATTATCTTTTGTGGTTAGTTAGTCTCTGTTAGACCATATCTGAGTGGTTCGAACATCTGAACCACTTGGAGTGTGCTGGCTCACTGATCTCAAAGAGAACACATATCACCCTTTTCCCAGTTCTGCTTTAATTGGCTACGAGAATAATATCTACATTTACCAATGATAGTACACCATTCCCTGAGAACTTTGCCCCCGCAGTATGACTTTGCCCCCACAATATAACTGGTTTCGCATTTACCCGATAATGGATGAGTCAGATATGTACAAAGTATCTTGACAACCCTTTGATATTTCCTTGTGCTAAAGGCAGTATTTTATTGTGTGGGAGGAGAACTAACCAGGGGACTGATGCTACCACAGTAGGTTAATGCCTGTCTGTTTGTGTTGCCCGTCTCATGGGTTTTCCCTCAATCTGTCGACTGGATAGCCAGTTTAGGAGGGTTAAGAGTTATTGGGGCGAGCAGGAAAACCAGATTACATAAGATTAGCATTGCTATCAAATTAGAAAAGCAACAGGAAATAGTTGGTTTAGTTACTGTATGTCTGTGCTTGTTAGGGCCAGCTGGGTTCAAGCTAATTGTTGAGTTAGCATGGCTCGCTTCAGCAACCTGTCCACGTTTCTTGTTTATGTCTTCCAGCTAAGCTTACAGGTGGAAGAATGCAGTGAGGCAAACAGGACTGTCTGTTTCTTGCGTCTGAGTCAGGAAGGCCTCGTCAATCTGCCCCTACCAGCCGGCTGTTCAAACAAGGAAACAGTTTTACAATGGACTCCCACTTCTGTAATGAATAGAATAGCATTAGACCAGTACAAATAAGTACAAAACCAATACAGCCTCGTCAAAGGGTACAGAAATGAAAATATGCCTTCTAAATACACTTTATCTCTGTAAGGACATCTGCTCGGCAATATCTATCATATCTTCATGTCTGTCGCAATAACAGTTATGATGTCCAGCCAGTTGCCTCCGGCAACGGACATAAAACATCAGTGAACACTTCATTAGGACTGAGTGAGCGTCTCCTCACTGGGGTTCCAACTGGCCGAGTACAGGCTCATGTCTCCTTCTCTCTATATCTTTCTATCTCAGTCTTTCTCTGTTACTCTTTCTCTCTCTATCCATCTATCACTCAGTCTGGCTACCTCATCCTCCCCCGTTTTTCCAGTCTCCCTCTCTCCTTCCGTTTTTATTATCCTGTCTCTGTGTCTCTTTCTTTCTCTCGTTCAGCCTTTTATTCAATCCACCAAATCCTTTTTATCCATTTGAGTCAGTGTCATCACCACTCAGAAAGAATTAGCATCTGCAGGTTGTGCTGGTCACACAGTTTGTATGTTGGATGTGTGCATGCTCATGTGTGTAGGAGTGTGTGTGTGTGTGTGTGTGTTTGTTTTGAGTCTGTTGTCCTTTCGTTTTGGCGAAGAGAAATCCGGAGGTTAACCTTCGCCTGGATGGGTTGGTAGCAGCAGCTTGGTGTCCGCTGCAGCTGATGCAGCAGTTGTCGCCTACATCCCTGTAGCAACCTCAGCTTTATTTTTAATTGAACCCTGAGGCAAGTTAACGTCAGTGAGCCTCACCATCCCCTGTGCTGTCCCACAGCTCACTCACACACACATTCACACACACTCACACACACTCACACACGCAAGCACGCACGCACACAAGAGCGTGCACCAGCGCATAAACCACACATGCATGCACACACACAAACACACACAAAGGTTTTTGTCTTTTTGTGTTTTTTAGAGAGAGAGAGAGAGAGAGAGAGAGAGAGAGAGAGAGAGAGAGAGAGAGGGAGAGAGAGACATAGAGACAGAGAGCAAAAGAAAGAGAGAGAGAATGTACCTTCCTACCATCCAGCAGTACCCAGACTTCAAAAGCCCAGTGGTAGGTCCCTGAACCTGGCTTTCTTCTACTGCCTGTACCCCTGCCTACTCCCTTCTCCTCTCTCCTCCCTTCTCCTCTCCGCCTCCTCTCCCCTTTCCTCCTATCCCTCTTCTCTCCAGAACAATTTTGAATTATTCAGTGTCCCCTGGCCCCTAAATCCACCTCTGAATCTCTTTAGATCTATCCTCTCTAGACTATTGTGTGCTCGTGTGTGTTTGTGTGTGTGCATGTGTGTGTGTGTGCGTGTGTCTGTGTGTCATGGTGAGTCTTGTCCCTTTGTTTGTCCGGCAGCTGGGTAAGAAAACAGGTGACACACCCCATAACACTCAGTTTCACTACACACAACTCCACAATTCAAACAGTAGCGATTGAATTGAGTAGCCTTTGACTTGAGGCACCATGACTGTGGCATATCCTGCTTTGCGAGGAAGTCTAGTTCCTGAATCAGGTGTTGAAACATCCTCGTTTCCATGGTGCTGTGGATGACAGATAGCAATGGGTCTCTATTTCATGTTTTTTCTCCTTGCGGTGTTGGGATCCCTGGAAAAAGATATTAGACCCTCACGTCACATAACATAACATATTCTCCTTTCTTCGCTTTTGAACGAAGAAGAAGACAAAAGCTTTGACAATGCAGATATTCTGCCTACTGGCCCTGCCACTGGTGTTGCTCCGGCCCAGAGGGGAAACAGTCTCTGGCTTATTTCTGCAGCTCCGGTGCAGGAAGAACGATGACCAAAAAATGTGCGGGGGTGCTGCTAGCTCCTGGCTGCAGACACACATGCATAGACACACACAGGGACTCCCTGAAAATGTGCACAAGTATGTGCACACGGGCGCAAATGGCCAAAACCTACACTCCCTCTTAGCTCCTACTAGGAGGACACACACACACACATTCCCTTCCCAGTGACGCAGCACAATTGGAACCAGCTGCTGCTGTTTACACCGACACCAACACCGCAGCTGCATTGCCATGGAAACGCAGCAACGCTCGGGGCTGCCAGGCAAGGGCAGGGTTCCCAAGGTCAGGGGGGGGGGGGGGGGTGACCACAAAGGAGGGAGATGAGGTGGTCCTGGATGTGGGTCTATTAAACACAGATAAACTGGAGTGTTGGTGTGTGTGTGTGTGGGAGGGAGGAGTTGGGGGTGAGGGTGTGGGGGGTGGGGGGTGCAGAAGGGTGTGTGCAGAGTAGATGGTCATCTAACAAGATCCCTGGGGGCTCATTGAGAGCCTGTTCACATTCATGCCAGTGTCAGCAGAGAAAAGAGACAGACTATGAAGTCAAAGAAAACATAAAAATGTTGGATGAGGGTGGTAAGTTCAAATACCTTGGATATTTCGTAAAATGTATTACTTACATTGTATTCATTCAACTGAATTCACATTATTGTCACTGACAGTAGTGGGGAAGAAATCCAATGCCCTTGCTGACAAAATGATCATCCCCCACCAACTCATTTCACCTCATTGTGCTCAGGGTGCCCCCTCCTCACAATGAACTCTTTCACCTTTACAGAGACAGAGAGAGAGGGAAAGAGAGAGAGAGAGAGAGAGAGGGGGGAGAGAGGGAGAGAGAGAGAGAGAGTGAAAGAGAGAGAGAGAGAGAGAGAGAGAGAGAGAGAGAGAGAGAGAGAGAGAGAGAGAGAGAGAGAGAGAGAGAGAGAGAGAGAGAGAGAGAGAGAGAGAGAGAGAGAGAGAGAGGGAGAGAGGGAGAGAGAGAGAGAGAGAGAGAGAGAGAGAGAGAGAGAGAGAGAGAGAGAGAGAGAGAGAGAGAGAGAGAGGAGAGAGGGAGAGAGAGAGAGAGAGAGAGAGAGAGAGAGAGAGAGAGAGAGGGGGGGGAGAGAGAGAGAGAGAGAGAGAGAGGGAGGAAGAGAAAATGTGAGAGGTCGAAGACGAAGGGTGTAATAGACATTACACATATGTGACAAACAATACATTTATAAATGCCTACACAGCTTCCAGCCTCCTCTGAAGTTAGACATGCAGTTACAGGAGCACAGAACTGAAGTCCGGTTGTAAGATATAACAAGGCTGAGGGCTGGAAATTCATGTTTACATTTCCGGATACAAATCACTGATAACACTGTTAGCCGATTTGAAGGTCACGATATACAGAATATCAGCTATGCCCTTTCTGGTTGAAAGTCATGTTAACTGAGTGTGGAGAGAAAGTACTGCAGACGAGAAGATAGCAGATGTTTTTTTGCTTCTCTCTGAAACCATTTCTTTCTAATTTTGCAATGCAGGATGTGGCTTTCAAAACAATAGAGTTATGTTTCATTGAACTGCTGACAGATGCAGTTAGAGAAGTCCCAAAATCACAGACACAGGGACAAACATCACATGCGGATCTAACAGTTTCATTCGATTCAGAAAGCAGATTAGGTCTCCAAACCTCATTTTATAAGAAGCTAGGTTTCCAAAACTCTTACTTGATATAATTTCATTCAATAATGTATGCATGCTGTATAATACATGTGAATTTTCTCATCATGATCGACAAGAGGAAGGAGATATTCTAGTCACTGGCTCGGGAGAGGGATTTACTCATCCTAGTTTTTCTTAAGTGTTTAATATTTGAGCGCTTTAATGGAGCGCACTGCACATCCACATCGAATGTGTATACGTCTTTCAAAGTCATATTTTGTCATAGATTTATAAGACTGTATCCATTCAATCAATCAATATTTTCTAATGGGTTCTTGACACTAGACACCCTTCTACCCTCCCCTCCACCCCTCCCTATTTAAATATTGATCAAGGTAGTGTGTTAGATTCTGTAACTTCTTCAAGGGGAGTGCAGTGTAAATTAAAAGCTGTTATAAATAAGCATGAAACCACCCACTCAGAGAATTCTGCTTTCTCCTTCACTTCTCTCACAGACAGAGAGATCAGAGTGCAATTTCTAAACGAGGCCAGGCCTGCCCTCGAAAAAACAAAGTACAGCTCTCAAAGTCTAAGAATATTCAACTCATATGGAGCGCCCCCAAGTGACAGTAGATAGAAACAGCAACCCATTTCAGGCTCACAACCGTGGTGTTAGTGAGAGACAAGTGCATTCATATGAATCATGAGAACTCATAATAATACAGATGACAAGAGAAGAAAACTTCACGCAGCATTTGTATGCCTTTATTAATCTCGTATGAATCAGAACATACGGTCAAGTTCTTTGATTATACAAATCTCAAGTCTTTATCATTCAACTAAGGAGAGAAAAACTTTCTCTCAAAGAGAACCTCCAGTAGTATTCATTCAGAAATGTTTGTCAGGGATAAATGTCAATTACTTGCTGATATTGTTAGTGTTTACTGTGCTTTACACTGTTTTGGTGGGTAAATGGATGATGGTGGTTAAATTGAAGGACAGGAGAGAACAGGTGGAGTGTCCAGTTGGGTGGTCTTGTTCCAGTTGAAGACCGTCCATGGTTTAAAAGAAGGAACCTTGGGTAGAGAAATAACATGTAGACCAGACATCCCTAGTGGAATCTTGACAGGATGCAATCTCTTCTACTCATAGGCATTTCTATCTGCAGCCTTCAGTGCAATTCCTTCCACTGGACATGCTCCAACTGTGCCCCAATTGGCTTAAATCAGTTCATTACTTCCTGGATGTACTTCCAATCAAGCAGACACTTCCTGTAGCCTCTGAACCACAGCAGATGCCACCTTCTTGTAAGCTTCAGCCTGTGACACAAATAGAAACAAACGCATCAGATACTGCAGGCAAACGTCAAGTCTGGGAACATAAAACACCAAATCCCCAACACATTGAGATTATACCACCAATTACTCAGACAAAAGCGCAGTAGGTTTGGGTGAGACATAAAACTTATCAGAGCTCCAGACCTCAGGGCTGTCAGGAGATGAGATGACCACAGGCTGTCCCCTGTCTGATGTTTCTCTGATGTTGAGGTGAAGAGGAATGTCTCCTGTAGGAAGGAGGTTGCAGGAGAAGGGATGGGGAAGGGAGGAGAAGGTTAAATCTCAAATACCCAGTTGATTCTCAAAAATCGCTCCCCTATTAGATTCTCCTGAATACGACATAATTTGAGAACAACTGGCCTCACCCAGAACTTGTACGCCCAGAGTATTAGCTAGCTCCCGTGCTCCATCCATCCCAAAGATGTGGGTCTGGTGGTTACACTTGGGACACTGGAACACACTCATATTCTGGACCAGGCCCAGCACCTGTAGCACAGGAGCAGGGTCAATATACACTACCTGTGCATACAGCACAGAGTCAACTTATTTGAATATCCTCTAGATTTGATCCCTTTAAATTCAAGACTCTTACAGGAACATGGACTTTTTTGAACATCTCTGCTCCTCTTCGTGCATCGAGAAGGGCGATGTCCTGGGGAGTGGACACTATCACAGCTCCTGCAACCGTAAGCACAGGTCTGGGAGGTCACGGCAGGGTGGTAAACAACTAAACAAGCACACCACTGTTCTGGGTGCTGACCCAAGATGACAAACCTGCAATGGGGATGTTCTGTGTGATGGACAGCTGGACATCTCCAGTACCCGGAGGCATGTCAATCACCAGGTAATCCAACAGGCCCCAATCCACCTGCACAGACGCACACAACTCAGAGATAATCATAGGACTTACCCTTGGGTAGGTTGTGCTTCTGCAGTGTTTACCTGTCGTAGAAGTTTCTCTATAGCAGACATGACCATCAGTCCCCTCCAGACAATGGGAGCTACATCTTCCACAAGGAAGCCCATAGACATGCTGAGAAAGAGGGGGTGAATGAATACTATTGAAGTCCTCATGGTCATGTTTGTACTGTCTCTACCCTGTGCCAGCCAGGTGTGATGAAGATGAGGATACTCACCAAGGGATCCCAAAATTCACTAACGGTATCATTAGGTTGTCTGGAAGAAAAACAGATATATTTAGGCGCAAAACACATACTGTCACAAGCATTTTGATCAGGATGAATTGTAACTGGTGTAAATCTATCCTAAAGGATGTGTTGAGTATTGTTCTTTTGAAGTATTGTGAATGTGCATAGCTCAGGCAGGAAAGCTACTCAATAATGTGGGATTCAAATATTAAATTGATATGGTACGAAGCTCTAGAGATGACGTCATTTAGGTTGCAGAGTGTGACGCACTTTGTGTCAGCTCCGGGTTCCCTCGCAAGTTCATCAGTTTAGGAACCGAGGGACCATACACATCTGCATCTAAAAGCCCTACTGTCTTACTCTAGGAGAGAGGAAGAGGGGGGAGGAGAAGGGTTGGGGGTACAAATTGAGGAGTGACTGAGTCAGTATGCGGTGCAAATAAATACATATGACTAAGTCAGTACTGGTTATTATTTACCGGGTCATTAGCAGTGAGTCCAAGGGCTAGATTCACTGTTGGCATGAAGACAAACAACAACATAAGGTAAGCAATCCCTACTGTAATGTACAGTACTGTAATACGTCAAATGTCAGGTCCATTTGACTGCAATAAAATCATAAAATCAATTAAATCAATCGGGGGTCAGATGGCTGAGTGGTTAGGGAGTCAGGCGTCGGGCTATTAATCAGAGGGTTGTTGGTCCGATTCCCGGCCGTGCAAAATGACGATGGGTCCTTGGGCAAGGCACTTCACCCTACTTGCCTCGGGGGAATGTCCCTGTACTTACTGTAAGTCGCTCTGGATAAGAGCGTCTGCTAAATGTAAATATAATATGAATAAAAGACACCAACATGTTGTCTTCCCCTAAATTGAGTGAGACCCTGACTCTACAACCCGTTATACAATCTTGCACCTGCTGTGGTTGACTTTCCCACTCCTCCTTTTCCCGAGGCGACCACTATGACTTGTTTGACTCCTGTAATAGGCTTCTGTTTAGGCAGACCTCGAGCCATGTGCTGCTTCTGCCTCTCCTGCAACGCCCTGTCAGCAGCACCCGATGTCTTGGGGAATAAGGGAGGGGAAAACAACTTCTCAGCATCGCTCATCTTGGATATACAGTCTATGCAACAACCATTAGTCAAGTAAAAGCATTGTAATTCAACATTGTCGTAAAGAAGAACTATTTAAGGAATAGTGGGACACCTAAAGCCAGAGGACCGTTTTGTTAACTGTGACATGAGTGGACCAATGTTAAAGATAGCAAAGCTTAGTAATCTTTCACCAGCAAATAAGGAACAGGATTCTTTGACGTCTTACCTTACAGCGTATAAAATATTTGCAGCCTAGGGGAACATGTATACCTCTTCCTGTCCTTAACGCATTTGGCTTGTTTGTGGTGACGGCTGTCAGTTTTAATAAATGTGCGATTTTATTGTAGCTACAGTGAGCCATATTTTTCTGTTGTTTTGTTGTGAACGAGGGTTGACAGCCGGCGCATTCTTATCGCGTCATCCGCAGCATGTCGCTAGCAAGATGGCGCTAAAGTTTATTTTGTTGTAGCTCAAGTGCTTACTGCGTAGATGGACTTTTGAGAATTAACGAATTGTGTAATTTCAAACAGCATATGCCAAAACAAGCACTGTAACACTGTGTTTGTAAAATTATTGAATAAGGATGAAATCCGATGTGGAAGAATTGATGCCTCGGCTCCTGCCCGTTGAGACAGGGGAGAGCGATGATTTTAATCCAAACGAACCTCCACGAAACCCTCAGGAGTATCTCAGACAGGTTCAGTAAGTGACACATATTGCATCATTGTAAAATACCTATTTATTAAATTCAGTTACCAGCGTCAGCCTCATAAATACAGGTCGTTAACTAGTAGGCATCGTCACCGAACACTATTATTTAGGAAAGTATCATGTGGACGTACTACCCCCCAGCTAATGTCGAGGGTCTCCATTTAAGGCTTGAGGCGTCGCTTTGTCCAGACGTCGTTGTGGCTCAGATTGACCCCAAGAAATTAAGGAAAAACAAACAAACAGTGAACGCGTCGGTAAGTTGAACTGTTACCATGTGGATGTAAGTGCAGACAGATACTTGTATTTGTAAACGTGTATTTTAACTTTTGTGAGACAGGTCACAGGGTGCCATGCTGCTCCACAAGGCTTTTCTCCAAGCTTGGGATGGCAGCGACAGCAAATCAGCAACTTCTCAGAGATTAGACAGGCAAATACGTCTTCTCATTTTTTGCAACGGCTTCATTTATCCGTGGTGGGACTAAACTTTCTGACGTAACAGTTACGATTTTTTTACAGAGCATCAACAAGCATAGGAAACACTGGAGCTCTCAGTCACTAGATGACAATGTAATAATGGTGAGTTAAATTAAACGTGTACAAATAACCATTACCATACTAGCCTGTCTGTACTTCTGACTGTGTGGTCTGTCTATAGCCCAAGCTGAATGATGAAGAAGGGTGGAAGAAGTTTTGCCTGGGTGAGAGGGTGTATCTCAACTGCCCTCCCCCAAACAGGGAAGACTCTGACATAGGCCTTGACTATACCAAGGTAACAAATACCAGAAGTAATACTGATACCATAGGATGTGAAGGTTGTACTACCCTGAAGTATCTGAATGAACCGGTGCAGGATGAGGCAGAAACCAAGTGGGGTTCTTACTCTGGTGTGAAGATGTAGTCATCCATCATCTCTGTGTTCTTTGTTCCCTCCCCGGTTCTCCCAGATGGGCTTCTCTCCGTTCCTGAGTATAGTGAGCCGGCTAAATCAGGTGAACTGTCCTATATTTAGGGTGACACTCTTACATACTGCCTCCTGATTGCAAGGCAGAATGGATGCTTTGTTATTTTAGTTT
This sequence comes from Hypomesus nipponensis, assembly GCF_054491055.1. Taxonomy (NCBI): domain Eukaryota; kingdom Metazoa; phylum Chordata; class Actinopteri; order Osmeriformes; family Osmeridae; genus Hypomesus; species Hypomesus nipponensis. The sequence goes on from NC_140363.1 coordinate 15,279,491, forward strand.
TGTTTGTTTAAGACTTTATAATGCTCTCTCGCTATTATCACTCTCGTTCGCTCTGTTTCATTTTTCTACTTTGTTTAAATGTTTCCTTCTCAGGCCACTATCTCTGCAGTTCTGGAATATTTGATCAACTGGTTTGAAGAAAGGGAGTTTGCCCCACAGTTGGTTGGTATATTTGCCATGTTATCTTCTAAGTTAAAATAGGTTTTAATAATACATGATCTGTAGAAGTTAAGAATGCTGATGCTGACTTGTGATTCTTCCAGGGAAGGTGGCTTTATGCTTTGCTGGCTTGTCTGGAGAAGCCCCTCCTTCCTGAGTCTCACTCCCTCATACGACAGCTAGCAAGAAGATGCTCTGAAGTCAGGGCCAGTCTGGTAAGAGTGAGTGGACATGTGTGGCTTTTTATCACACTTCCAAAGCATTCAAAACCAAACTAAGCTGTGCAAAACAGGTGACATGAGTGGTGATGATGATGGCTCGTTGTATAGTTCCATATTTTTTTCTTCATCATAACAGCAGAGCGTGGAGGATGAGAGACTGTCAGGTCTCAACCTGATGATCTGCATTGTTGCCAGGTAACTGTCATCTTCAAGCTTCCAGAATGTGTGTCACGGTCATTCAATTCAAGGAACTTTATTTAACCCTTATGGCCTCAGTCACACACAGATAATTGAAAGGGCCATGTTGATTCTAAACCATGTTTTTGCCTATCTTTTCAGATATTTTGAACAGAATGACTTGGCTGATCAGGAATGATCAGATCGACTTAAAGACCTGTCCAAATTAGGGAAATTGTGTCAGTTGATTGATGGACAGCTCAGAAAATGGGGGAACAATTCAACTTTTCAGTTACTTCATCATAATTATGCTTTCACTGTTATGAAATAAAGATATGTATAAATACCACTGTGGACTAGTATTTGAATATTTAGTCAAATAAGTAAACGCATCAAAGTTTTACAGTATTTTCAGTTACCATTTAGGAAACTTGAAAGGATTTGGTTTGTGTTATTTAAAATTGGAGTCCTTTTTATATCATTATCTGTAAGTATAAATGAGGGTTGCGATCCGTCCCAGTTTAGTTTGATTTCCCTGGACACTAATTGTGCCGGTTTTTTGTGAAAATGTATTTCTCAATTTGAATCTCTTTGAATAGTTTGAAATAAAACGTAATTTCTAATTTCCTTCTACTGCTATTCTATTCTATCGTCTTAACTTTCCCCCCTATACGCCCCAAAAATTGAAAAACAAATAGAAATGCAAATTCATGGCCACAAAATACCTGGCGGCGCCCTTGGTTCTGTCCGAGTGTCCCGTTTTTTCACAAATCAAAAGGTGGCAACCCTAGTGAAGTCATTCCGAGAGGTTTTAAAACAGACCAATAGCTTCGAGTGTGTACTTTATATAGGGTACTACTTTACTGTTCTAATAAAACATGTTAAGCACAATTATGTGTTAATTGTGTTCTTGTTCATGATAGGAATGTGCACTGCATACAATTGAAATGGTCAGGTGACCTCAGTCCCCCCCAGACCATCAATATGAATGCGTTTTCCCTTTCCCAGTAATGCTTTGCGGCTCGCATGCTTGGTAGAAGCTCACTAGCGAGATGGCGGTGGCAGTACAATCTTTACAAGACCAGCTTGAAAAAGCGAAGGAGAGTTTGAAGAATGTAGACGATAATATTCGTAAACTAACGGGGCGGGATCCCAATGAGTTGAGGTAAGTCAAAACCTGCGAAATATTTACAATGTATATAGCTGGTCTGTACTACGTTCGCAGGAAGCTAGCTCGCCAGCTAGCCACAAAAATGGCTTCTTCCATTATTCAAACACTGGTAACGGGCTTGTTTGTTAGCTAACTAGGTTAGGTGGACACAGTAGTTTATACGGGGCCTTTCATCTGTGTAATGGGGTAATCTAGCTGTTCAGAATCCCGTGAAGGAACGTGATGGGGGGAAATAATTGCGGAAGTCTGATCTGACTGCAGCTACAGTGGTGTTTTATCATGGCTAACGCTAGGCGGGCTAGCTTGCCAGCCAAGGGTTTGTGGATGGTCAGTTGGCTTGAACATTTCCGTGTTGATTCCCTTGCATGTAATTCGAACCATTTGCAACTAGACTTGTTTCTGGTTTTTATTTTTCACCTCAGACCTGGCCAAGTACGAAGGCCACCCGTCCCAGGCATGATGGGAGGAGGTAGGGGGCGAGGCATCAACCTACTGAGGTAAGACCAGCGGATCAACCCTCGGGGGTAGCCTTCCCCCTTACCGCATAGATGGCATAGGTCTCGAGCTTGGTGTTTAATTAATCAAGGCTTAATGTGTCTTTCAGACGTGGACTCTCTGAAGTGGGCGGAGGAGGCCCGCCAGCCAAGCAGAGGGACATTGAAGGAGCCCTGTTGAGGTGAGTGTGGGATGTGGTGGTGACTGTGCTTTGCTGGTTAGGTTTATTAACGGTAGTGACTGGTTGCATTGAGGTGTGTAGCTACACATTTGTTTTTGTCTCAATTCTATTTTACAAAAGTGGTTATTCAATGGCTGCTGTTTTGTATGTGTAGGCTGGCTGGGGACCAGAGAGCCAGGAGAGATTCACGTCACGATAGCGACGCTGAGGACGATGACGATGTCAAAAAGGTACAGGCAAGACCTCTGGTCATGTGGTGCGTACGTGTTAACCCCTGGTTTTAACCCCTTCTCTGCTGTCTGATCCACAGCCAGCGTTGCAGTCATCAGTAGTGGCTACCTCCAAGGAGCGCACGCGTCGAGACCTGATCCAAGATCAGACCATGGATGAGAGGGGAAAACAGAGGTGAGGCTACACACACTCCAGTCAGTTTTTTTATTCATAAAGATCTATCAACCACAAGTCTGGTCTGGTGGTGAAGTGTGCAGCACATTGTGTGGTTGGTTAACTGGCTTTCGGCCAGCATGGCTGACGGGATGCTTGCCAGGGTTTCGCTGACCAGTGTCACACATTCTCTCTTCACAGGAACCGACGCATGTTTGGCCTGCTGATGGGAACCTTACAGAAGTTTAAACAGGAGTCAAATGTGGCCACAGACAAGGTAAGGGTACCCATGAATGCACAACTCTTGTCTAGTTGCCAGTGAAATGAGCCGTTTTCCCTCTCCCATGGTGCTCCCTCACGGCTTTTCTCCACGTCTTTCTCCTGACAGCAAAAGCGCCGTTGTGAGATTGAGCAGAAGCTGGAGGTGCAGGCTGAGCAGGAGAAGAAGAGGGTGGAGGGTGAGAGGAGAGAGCTGTTTGAAGAGAGACGCGCCAAGCAGACAGAGCTCAAACTGTTGGAGCAGAAAGTGGAGCTTGCTCAGTTGGTATGGACTTGTCAAACGCATTGCACACAGCACCCCTCACTTAGCTGTAGCAGGTGGGGGGGATAAATACATGTAAATATTTAGCGTCAGTATTTTGATGTCAGTAGTGTGCCTGAGGAGAAACTGACTCCAATCTTTGTTTGGATGTCACCGTGTCCGTCTGCTAATCTTTGACATGTCTTGCAGCAAGAAGAGTGGAATGTGCACAATGTCAAGATAGTGAAGTTCATTCGCACCAAGACCAAGCCACCCATCTTCTATCTACCCGTGAAGATGTGCTCAGCCACTAACAAGCTCCTGGAGGATTCTCAGAAAAAATTGAATGGTGAGACAGTTTGGTATCTTGTAAAACTAGATGATTGCTGCCTGCATGTAGTCCGTTTTACTTTTCTACTCTTCCCTCAGTCCTCTACAGCACACGTCCGATTCTTGTGTGTGCGGTGCCCGTTTAACGGGTCTTTTTTTTTCTATTTTCCTTCCGTTTTTCTAAAGTGGTTTTTGAGGAGAGGCGCGAGGCGTTTGCCGAGCACCTGAGTAAGATGGAGGCTCGTCCTCGGCGCCAGTCCCAGCGGGAGAGGGAACAGGAGTCCGCAGCTGGCGCTGGGGGAAAGGACCCGAAGACTGAGGACCTGAAGGAGGGTAAGCCCACGGGCCAGCTAGTCAAGGTGACAGGTAACCGCAATGATGTAGAAATGGAGGAAGAGGAGGAGGAGGAAGAGGAGGATGAGGATGAAGTGAAGGACAGGAAAAAGGGGAAGGTGGAGAAGGGGGATGTAGACAAGGGGGAGGTTGTAGACAGGGAGGGTCAGGACAGGGAAATGGGGGAGGCTAGGGAGGTGGAGGTAGCTATAGCTGCAGGTGGAGGAAAGGAGACAGATGGGCAGGTCGGGGACAGGGAGGAGGATGAGAAGATGGAGGTGGAGACTGAGGAAGAGGGAGTTAAGGGGAAGAGGGTAGAGGGGCAGGTGGAGGTAGTCCAGGAAAATGTCCAGGGCCCCACAGCAATACCAGAGCACCAGGAGAAGACCTCGGAGCCCAAGAGCCCAGAAAAAGTCCAAGCCAGCCCAGAGGTGGCCATCATTCGCAGTGTAGAGCCCAAGGAGGCTGCTGCCAAAGAGGCCAAACCACAGCCTCTCATCCCCCTCCTGGAGGCCACTCAGGAGCCCCAGAGCCAGGGGCGTGAGCAGAAGCAACCACCACCAAAGCTGCCGGCCCCGGAGGGCCCTAAGGACCTGGAGCCCCAGCCACAGGAGGAAAGTCGGGGCCGCAAAAAGTCTAAAGAGAAGAAGAAAAGCAGAGGCAGTAGCTCCTCCTCTAGCTCCTCCTCTGGCTCCTCCTCTTCTAGTGGAAGCTCCTCCTCCTCCAGTGGAAGCTCCTCCTCCTCCAGTGGGAGCTCCTCCCACAGCCGTAGCTCCTCCCACAGCAGGTCCGGGGGACGCGACAAGAAACGCAGGAGAAGGCCTTCTGAAAGAGAGAGGAAGAAGGGAGGAGAGAGGGGCCACAAACCGTCCAAGGGCAGTGGGAGAGAGTCTAAAAACCCCAAAGACAAGGTCTCCAGCCGGTCTGACAGAAAGAGGTCATCTCGTGATGACAGGAAGTCAGACAGGAAAGATAAGCGTCGCTAGAAAGGTTTTATATCTCAGTGGGTGGCCGTTTTCTGTCTAAATATCCATGTATCCAAGTCTGAGCGAAGGGGTATTTAATGGATACCCCAGAAGACGAGGCTCTTAGAATTTTCTGGAAGTATTTTTAATGATCAATATGGTATTGAAAAATACTTGATTTTGGGATTATTCCTTTATTCGTCAGACCTAGTCCACTGTCATGCCCACTAACAGCTTTTACATTTTTTTTATTTTTTTTTATTGACTTGCTTTTAGGTGATACAGCTTAGCCTGTTTTGTCCAGAAATTCAGTTTTATTGTCCTTTTGAGGGTTTCTGAGCAATGTCTTGCTAACATAACTTCTGAGGCTGGTGTAGCCATGGTTAAAACGTGGTGGTGGTGGTATTAGTTATGTATTTCCAGTTATGTGATGTTGCACAGTTACACTCACAGCTTCTGAATGAAACTCTAGCCCCCTAATGTGATGACCATGCATAGTGTCTGGTCACTGTGCATCTAAGAAATCAATTTTGAATACAATGTTTTTTGTTTTTTTTGTACACTGAAACCATCCGCAGCTTCATTAAAAAAAAAGATGATTAAACACTTTTGGTTCCTTTGTCCTTTATGTTGTACATGAAAATAAATTAATTTCTACTTTTGAACAGGTTTCTCAGCCCTGATGGATGTGAAGATTATCCCTGTTAACATGTGAATGCTTGAACAATTTGAGATCTGTTTTAAATGCTGTGTGTTTGGGCTCACCTTATAAATACTGTAGTAACAGAATAATGGATACTGTAGTAACAGAATAATGGATACTATCAAGAAAAACAAGGAAACATTTAATATGAATCAGGCTTTATTTCATATTCCAGTGCATGGACAGTCTCATGGTTGAATCAGAATAATCCAATGGCATCAGGTTGAATAATGAAAATAAAATTAATTTGTGTTCAAAGATTAAAGTTAAACAAAAAAATGTATTTATTAGAGCCCCATTTAAATCTTCAATTGGGGGAGGGAACGTTTAATGAAATTGAACAAATGTGAACTTTACACAATTTGATATGCAGACTTTATTCATCACAAAGACACGCAACACATGTTCACTGGTATGGAGTGAGCTTACTGGTCTGCTGGCATGAGTCTGGCCTGGTTCTGGTTTCACTGGTTCACCACCAACAGTTTCTGCATGTAGGAGTTCAGCCACTTCTGTCTCTCCATGGAGGTCAGCAGTTTGCTCTTCTCCCTGAAAGCTGCGTCGTCCGCCACCACAATGTTCCGCTTCTCCTCACTGGGCCCCTGATTGGACGGCCAGTCGCCAGGCCAACCATCTACCAAGGCCTTGCCCAGTTGTGATTGGGACTCTGGAAGCCATGTCTCTCCCAGAAGCTCCGCCTTGCTCTTGGCAGCCCCAAAGTCTGGCGTGGACATCATCTGGATGCTCCAATCACGTAGGGAGATAGAGGGGTAAAGGATCTCCCATGGTTCAGGTTTTAAATCTCCCCTGGGACCAAGACAGTAAAAAAAAAAGAAAACGTAAGTGAACTCGTCGGTTAAACATTCTCTATCACTCTATGCGTCTCTTGTCTGTCACTTTTCATCTCTGTCAGGTAACATCATCTCAATATGCATGCCTCTGAGATAAATATGAACTAAATCATTCAGTTTTACCGGTGTCGATGTTGAAGGCGGGGTTGTGGGAAGCCAGAGGTCACCAGGGTCAGTCCCAGAATGCTTAGTATCAGGAAAGGAAGACCAGCCATCCTAAATTCACAGGACATGAACTTAGATCAGTCTTCACTGGTCTTCTTACATTCACTGTCACTGTTAGGACACCCTCCTATACACTATATACACCAACATCGATCACCCGACACATTTAATGTACACTATCGACATCAACTAATCATGTTAAGAGCACTATACACATATTCATACACAGCTGTCCTACCTGGATGAAGTGTAGTGTGAGGCCAAAGTTCCAGCTCGTTTGGTATCTGTCATGCAGAAGGTTCTAGATGAGTCTTCTAGAGTGTGGAAGTGGGTTCTAGAGTCTGAATGCACGTGTCCTTGTTCTTGGCCCTTGTCGTCTGTCAATGGTTCTGCCACTCTTATATATCCCCGGCACCCACACACACACACGCGGACATGCGCACAAACACACACTTGCGCCCGCCTCTTGCAGGGGGGATGCAGGTGATCAAAGTAAGATGTCTGTTTGTGCTTGTTCTTCCTCTGTGAGACTAGAGAAGAGAGAGACACCTGCTAAAAGAAGGGAGGCTTAATATAGAGGCGCCAATCACCGGGACAGGAAGCCTGGACACGTCACTGCCTCATGATGAAAAACCCTCACGGATACGTGCGCCTACGCAAAACAAGGGGTTTGATGGCAATCCAAACCATTATGCCTCTCATTCCGTAACCTGGGGTCGTGACCTTTTGAGCCTGGTAGGAACCTGAGGGTCATGTGACACCATCAGGATATGGTGTCAGGGGGTCAAGGGTCAGGCATGACGTAAGGATCAGGCGCATGAATGTGACACTGCTTTTGTCTTCTCTGCCTACGCTCATGTGAGGATGCCTGAGAAGAAAAACACTGGCCTCGTTAAAACTGATCTCTCTTCACAAGCCTGTCAAGCCTTGCAGAACATTCCTCACAACATCCATAATGTGCTTCATACTGTACATCCACACACACACATGCACACAGAAGATACTGTTCAGCTCCCAAACAGGAGAGATCCTCAAAACAGCAGCCTCACATCCCTGTGACGATGAGTACGACAAAGCCAAACACAGGCCCGACCAAAACCTTCAAACCCAACTGATTCTATACAAAAGCTTCACCCATAGTGCTTTACCTCTCAGTCTCCATAAGCCCAGCCATGGGTACACCCTGTTTAAACCGGTCTGATAAGCTTGCGCCAGCTCCTACCAAGCTAACAGGTGTCCAGGTTGTGGCATAGAACAGAGACATCTGCATACTGCAGCTCCGCTTCATTATGAACCTCATTTAAAATAATGACCTGTAACCACGGAGCTGCTCACCTCTGGACCAGCGCTCAGCTCGTTAGAGACAGACAGGAAGGACAGGGATGGGAGTGGGAGAGAGGGAGAGAGGGACGGGGGAGAGGTCAAGAGGGAACGAGAGAAAGACAGGGATGGAGGTGTAAGGGAGAGGTGTGGAGAAGGACAAGACAGAGATATGGAGGGGTGAGAGGTGGAGAAGGACAAGAGTAAGAGAGGGATGCAGGTGTGAGGGAGAGGTAAAAAGGGACAAAGAGAGAGAGGAGATGGAGCGGTGAGGGAGAGAGATGAAGAGGGAACTAGACAGGGATGGAGAGGTGAGGGAGAGGGGTGGAGAGGGAACGAGAGAGAGGAGATGGATGGGGAAAGCTCCACGGAGAGGGAGCTCGGAAAAGGAGCTGGAACTGGGGCAGAGAAAGAGAAGTAGATGGGCAGAAGAGAAAAGATGGAGAAAGAAACAGACATGGAAAGAGGTGATTCTTTTTTTGTGACAAGGTTTGTGAACAAGTGGTACTTTGATGATGTAAATGTGTATGTGTGTGCAGACAAAACACACACACTCCCCCAATAACAAATACCAGACGTCAGTGTTCCGGCTCTTTGGTTCTCCCTCTGAATGTCACAAAGAACACCCACTTGTCTCCTTGACTAAAACGTCACTAATACAGGAACACATTTCATGACACAAAAGCCCTACTCATCTATCAGCTTCTCTGCCTGTTACAAGCTGCTCAACCAGAAAAGAAGAACAGAGGATCTAAAGCCATCTTTTAAAAACGGCATCCTTTTCATACCCTTCTAAAATCTTAATTGCTGTTCAAAAGTAAAGAAGGCAAAGTAAAATGTTATTTGATGTAATACAACATATTTAATTTCATTGCACAGATGGACAGTTAAAATGGAGTTCCTGAAAATGCGATACATATACAGGTGATACACCGTATGAGTTCTGATCTTGCGTCAAAATAAAGCAAAGTGTTTTAAATACATTCAGAGCAGCAACAAAATGCAATCGACTGAATGACTGAAGCCTTAGCTACAAACCTTTTAACTAGCAAAACTGAATACATTGTTGCATGTCAAATTTTTTCAACTTATGAGACCTTTCTAAAAATAGCAAAAACCATTACTGACCGACTCATACACATGCATTTCCTCTCACTCACACGCATACATTTTAGATCTCAATCAAACTGTCCTCAGTTATCGTTGGAGGCGGCGGCCTGGGCGGTTGGCCGTCTGCATCCTCCTGTCCCTTGTTATCGTGCCGATAGACAAAGAAGTACTCCTTGCGTGGTTCGGTGTGGTGCAGCCGGGTCTTGATGCTGAGTGGCAGCTCGCTGGGCTCCAGAACCTGGTACTTACCCTCCACCAGGACACTCAGGCTATAGACGTCTGGCTCAGGGACCTCAAACTTGGCAGCACACTGCTCACACAACTCCTGGGCCGTGGTACTGGCCTGCACCCCCAGAGTCTTGGGGTTAGAGCCAGCCTCAAGCAAAGACACTGTGATGAAGTCCTGCAGCACGAGGGGAAAGAGACTCTCAGGTTGGGGTAGACATACGGAGTCAGGTGGCTGAGCGGGTAGAGCATTGGGCTAGTAATCTGAAGGTTGCCAGTTCAATTCCCGGCGCACATGACGTTGTGTCCTTGGGCAAGGCATTTCACCCTACTTTCCTCAGGGGGAATGTCCCTGTACTTACTGTAAGTCGCTCTGGATAAGAGCGTCTGCTAAATGGCTAAATGTAAATGTAGACATACAGGTATAATGGTATTCTGGTAGGTATAACATCATAAAGAATATAAAAAGTTAAAGTGAGGCTCAAGACGTCGAGGTGTGACGGAATGTTGCTGCGTGTTTGTGTGTGGATCAAATCGAACCTGTACAGTTGTTTGTGCCGTGCAGGCCTTGTTGAGCGTGCGTCTGCGTTCCCAGCGGTGGATAGAGTCTTGGACCTCCATGCTCAGCTGTCTGGTCACCGGCTGCTTGTCGAAGTTCTTGATGTGCTCCAAAGCTCCATACGTTGTTGTCAGGTAGTATGAGCCTGGACAATCCACACACAGTCACAAAGACACACTATGTCTGGGACCACACTTACAGATAGTACTGATAACTATAGTTACACTATATATAGTGTGCACATATATGTCTGTGTGTGCTTTTGTGTTTACCCTCTCCCAGCTGCAGGGCTGGGTCCATCAGCTCCATCATGTATTCAACATCCAGCATGAGGGCAGCCATGTTTGTTCTAGCGAGGACATACATGAGCACTGGCAGGAAGTCATCAGCACCATAGGCTCTTCCTGCTCAGCACAACAGGAAGTACATTTAATTGACCATTCAACATTCAAAGACAAAAAAGAGGTAAGACACCCCCAGCCATGTAGACAGGTAGACATAAAAGACAGATAGGCAGGCAGACAGACCTGGACAGCCGACAGACATGGAATCGTAGATGATCTTGCAGGTCTTCAGGAGCAGGTCTATCTTCCTCTGAGGGGAGTACTCCTGGTGCAGGTTCCACAGCTTTGCACTGATCTTCTCCATGGTAGGGGTCTCTGGCACGCTGGTGGTCACGCCCAGGTCTGTGGAGGTGGTGCCCAGGACCAGGGCCTGGTTCTCCTTCAGCCTCTTCAGGGAGCCTGTCCGTGTGTGGAACTCCTTCAGTCCAGAATACACAGGCTCGCGCATAGGCTTGAGAACACTCTTACACAGGGCCGCCTCCACGATGCTTTCTGGACACACAACAGCACAACATACTGTAACACACACTTACCACTCACCACTATTGTGTGTGTGTGTGTGTGTGTGTGTGTGAGAGTGCTTCTCTTACAGAGATGGGAAGTAAGAAAGTACAAATACTTTGTTACTGTACTTAAGTAGATCGTTCTGGTATCAGTACTTTACTTCACTATTTATTTTTTATTTTTTACTTTAACTCTTTAAATGTTTTAAATATAAATATTTGCATCATTGATGTATTTTTTCTGGGGTTAACAAATTATTTTTTGCAAATATTTGCATCATTGATGAGGACTCTAATGTACTCTATTGTGCTCTGCTCTGCTTTAATCTATTCTGTTTGAAGTTTTTCGGTTATCTCCTCTTTCCTACTCTCTCCTTTCACTGTGTGTGAAAAAACAGTTTCTAAAGATTTTACAATTTTAATTCAAAAATTCTTTTGAAAAAGAAAATTTCTCAAGGTTCAAAAAGACATTTGGTAAAAAAAAGTTTCTAAAGGTTGAAAAAGTTATTGGGAAAAAAAATTTTGAAGGTTAGAAAACATTATTTCGAAAAAAGGTTCTAAAGGCTAAAAAATTATTTTTTTAAAAAAGTTTCAAAAAATAGAGTTCGAAATTGTCTGTGTGAAGTCGAATGCGCTGCGTGTCTATAATCTATTTTTGTATTAATGTATTAATCTGATGTGAGGTCCAGTTACTAGCGTGACATTAAGACAGCTAGTAGTAATGGTCACTTTCTACTTAAATATTTGTCAGAGCCCACACTTCTTTACTTTAACTGTCGTGAAGGATGTGTGTACTTTTACCATCTCTGTTCTCTTATCTGTGTGTGTTTGTGTGTATGTGGTTTGCCAGTGTGACCCACCCAGCCTCTCCTGTGAGTGAACACTGGTCTCCAACAAGCCCTGCAGCTCCATGCTCTGAATCAGGTAGCTCTTCAGCTGGGTCATCATCTGACGGATCTCCTGCAGCATCTCAGTGCTGGAGTTGTGTTTCCCTATGGTCTCCAGGGTGAACGCCCTGTGTTCCCGCACCAGGTGCCCCAGGTAGGAGCTCCCGTCCCTGGACAGCTCCACGATCCGCTTCTGCAGCTTGTTGTCGGCGCTCAGGAGGCCTGTGAACACGTTGGAGATGTTCACCATGGAGAGGCGAGCCTTGGCCTTGTCCAGTATGATGGTGGAGGTTCTCTTCACTGTGGGCTTAGGGCTGTTGGGGCTGTTGGGGCTGTTGCCCCCTCCGACATTGGTGTTGCCGCCCCCCTCGTCCTCTGTGCTGCTGGTGGAGTAGGAGTCGTGGTCCAGGGAAGGGCCAGCTCCGCCCTCGGGCGAGTACAGAGACACGTCTAAAGCTTTGGCCTCGCCGCCCGTTCCCAAGGCAGGCTGACGGACCGACCAGGGAGGTGTGGACGGTGGGGGGCGTTGCTGATTGTTGAATGACAGGGGTTTTCCTCCAGTGGGGTTGCACAGCTCTGGTATGTTGGGTTGGCACAGGGAGAGCTTCTTCTTCCTTGGGGGAGGGACTGGTTGTGGAGGAGGCTTCCTGTGGCCTGAGCTGGAGACCGCGTCGGAGACGTCACACACCGCCTGCACGGTTCCTGTCTCCTGGTCTGTTGTTCTTTCTGTCTCTTTGTCTCTGTCGGTCTCTGAGGCTGTCTCTCTCTTCACCTCCGTTCCTCCCTCTGTTTCTTGCGCTCCGTCTGCATCTCTCTCGTTCACCGTGTCTTCCTTTGTCATCTCTGCCTGGGTCTCTTCCTCTACCTCCTTGCTCTTCTCGTCCCCAGTATCTATGTGTGTCTCCATCACAGTCCCTTCTTCTGGGTCCTTCTTTACTGTGAAGTGCTCTTCGATGCAGATTAGAGAAGCTGTAGACTCTGGGCTGAGATGGGCAGCTAGCTGTACGTCCGGGACTGACCTGTCTGTCTGTTTGTCCTGGCTCGGTCTGTCTGTCTGTTTGTCCTGGCTCGGTCTGTCTGTCTGTGTGTCTGGACGACGTCTATCTGAGGTCCTCCGTGGCAACGCTATTGGGGGAGCTCTGTGCGTGTGTGGTGGGGGAGGTCGGGATCCTGCCTCTTTGACGGATGGTTTAGCCGAGTCAGTCTTCTCTTCCTCACTGATCTTTCTCATGCCTTCCTCTTTCAGCTTGGTTGTGGATGGTGGGGCTCTGGGGGAAGGCATGTTGGGTGGAGGTTTTCCTCCCTGAGACAGCACCAGCATGGGCTCAGGGGCGCTGGGGGGTCGCGGTGGAGGGCGTTTGTAAATGGGAGCCCCCTGGCCAGGGCAATTCAGGCTCTGAGTCCTGTAGACTGGGTTGTTGAGGGTGGTCTGCAGGCTGCAGTGCTCCTCCAGGGAGACAGGGTTGATGAACCACGTCCCTGGACGGCCCTCATCCCGGCCCTTATCCCGGCTCTCTCCCTCTGAGATCGAATCCCCGTCTCCCTCCCCTTCCTTCCACTGCTGATTCAGCATGGAACCCCAGAAATCTGAAACAGGAACAGTAGCTAATGAACTTCTTTAGCCAAAGGAACGTAACGGGGGGGGCTTTTTTATCCTATAATATGAATGATGTCATACACAAATAAGGTGTCTCACCTGAGCCCAGAGTAGAAACCACCTCCATGTCTTCATACTTGGTGGCCTGGACGATGGCTTTGGGTAACCTCAAAGTGAAGGGGAGGACATCCCTAAAAAGTGAACATATGAAGGTATTTTCAATCCAACACTCACTGATGTGAGTCACTGATAGACTCACCGTCAATTGAAACGTGAAAGTGATTCCCATGACAACGCAGTGCGTATCAGTTAAGTCATGTGATCTGTAATGGACAGGCTCACCGGCTGACACAGTAGAAGGAAACCAGCTTGAAAATGTTCTCAAAAAACAGGCCAGATCTGTCAAGGTGCATATCTGGAACAAGACGTGAGAGGGTTAGGGACAGGGTACAGGGAAAGGGAGGATTTTAAATGGGAATTGAATTCCCTGCATTGTAGATGAACTGGAACTTCTATAAAATGAGTGGAAGTTCACAGCACTGATACAATGATAATGCTGTGGTTACACTGGTCATTTCCTGCTTTGCACATGTCACAGGATGATGACCCCGCACAGGAAATCTAGCACTGTCAGCAGAGGGGAGAGGAAGCATGCGGTAAGCAGCCCCTTCTGTAAGCACCACTCATGCAGACACAACACACACTTACACCAAGCGTTTTGATCTGTTGGCTGTTGTTAGCAGACCCTTACATAGATACTCACATGACTTTTCCTCAGTTACCGTGACGTCCTGGATCTGGGATTCTCCCTGGAGGTCAGCTATCCTCACCGACAGCAACATGGCCTTCTGATCCAGGCCTCGTCGCACTAGAAACATCTGAGAATCAAAATCAGAATGGGATTTAATCGCCATGAAAGTTTGAACAGACAAGGAATTTGCTTTGGCAGGAAGGTGCATACAGTAAACATATAGGAACCAAAAATGTGGACTATCTATACACAAAGTTACTTGTACATAAACTAGCAGTACTAAGTGGAATTTGGATTTAATAAAATGTACAATAAAATAAAATATAAGTTGCCGTAATGTACAAAAATAAATAAGAAATACAAATATTACAAAAAATACAAATGTACAAGATACAATTTTGTAATGCAGTGCAAAATGCAGTGTGTTTTAAGCAGGAAGTCATAGAGTCAGTGTGGACCCTTGGCCTTGTTGAAGAGGCCAACAGTGGAAGGGAAGAAACTGTTTTTGTGGAGTGAGGTATTGGTCCTGATGGACCACAGTCCAGAAGAACAAACCACTCACAGAGTGTGTAGAATGTATGTGTGTGTCTGTCTGTGTGTGTGTGTGTGTGTCCACGTCTGTGTGTGTCTCACCCCTGGTCTCTCTCTCCTGAGGATGGAGTAGCTTCTCTCCTGGTTCATCCCCAGTTGGAGCCAGACAGGACAGGTCCTGATCAGCCTCTCCACAAGACTGATACTGGGGCAAGAGGGGAGCGTGGTGGAGGAAGGAGGGAGGGTGGGGGCAAGTGGGGGAGAGGAGAGAGGGAGGATGAGGGGGAGTGGGGAGAGGAGGTTGGGATGGTAGGCAGAAGGGAGGGAGAGGGGGAATTAAGGGGGGAAGGGAGGAGGGCAGAAGAGGATGTTGCCGCTGAGGAAGGGATCAGGGGAGGTGGGAGAGAGGGAGTCAAGGGGGGAGGGAGTAGAGAAGTCACGGGAGCGAGAAGGGGGAAGGAGGACTTGGTTGTTAGAGGGGGAGGTTGTGGTCGGGAAGGAGGAGAAACATGCAAAGTTTGTGGTCTGGGAGGAGGCGGTGATGAGGGGTGAGACTTTGGGGGAGGGGGGGAGGATGGGTGTGTCTTTGGGGGAGGGGGGGAGGATGGGTGTGTCTTTGGGGGAGGGGGGAGGATGGGTGAGTCTTTGGGGGAGGGGGGAGGATGGATGTGGCTTGGGAGGAGGTGGTGAGGAGGGGTGAGGTTTAGGGGGAGTGGGGGAGGATGGGGGAGGATTAGGGAGAGAGGGGGAGGATGGGTGAGGTTTAGGGGGAGTGGGGGAGGATGGGTGAGGTTTAGGGGGAGGTCTGGCTGGACTTGCTGCAGCTGAGGGTGCTGAGGACGAGCATGGCTCTGGGCCCACACTGGAGAGAGGCAGTAGAGAGATAGATGGTCTAGAGGTGCATGTCTCCTGACAGACAACTTTGGAATACACACGTGTTTGTGAATCACCTTGGTCTACTTTCATTACATATGACCACTACTTTGGGTTAATTGAACATATGATACCACATATTTCTTAACTTTTTAAAATCCCTATTTAACTTTTTAACATCTTAGTGGGCAAAAGGTTTCAGCTGACAAGAAACACTCCTACTATTGGTACTACTGTGGTTTGAAATGGGGAACAAAGTCTCAACTTCTGTTTTTTAGACTCTTCAGTCTTCCAATCTTGAACAGAATACTTCAAATCAAAAGACTACTTTCTAGGTCTACTATAGAATTTAGCATTTTCATAGCGGTCAACAGAACACTGCATTTCTGCATGTTCCAGAACAGATGCATCTTTGTAGACATTCCAGAATGGAACACTGCATCTCCGTAGCTGTTGAGCAGTCGTAGAAGAGTCTGTACGTACCCAGTGGGGGCAACAGCTTGGGGGGAGAGAGCAGCTGTTTTCATCATTCTCTCTTCATTACTCCAGAAGGGTCCTGGGTAAAACTTCCTCTAAGTTTCCTGACTGTAAACCTAACTTTGTCCCAACACTAAACTAGAAAACCTGGCAGCTTTACAGCCATTGTCTACTCTACTGCATCTGCTTCTCAAGCTACAACATGACTGCTAAAGTGAAAAATAAAAGAGGGACGACAAGGAAAGTGTAATTTTCTTCTCCTCACCCCTCCCCTCTTTCTGTGTCAACTTCCTGTCTGTGAGTTCTCTGATGCAGTCAGGAAGGGGCTGTCCACCATGGTCAGAACACCACCAGCCGCTTTTCTCTTTCTTCCGTCCTTTCTTTCTTTTTCACAAAGTATCTCTCAGGTCTCCCCTGCAGACTGGTGTGGTTGTGCTTAGCTTGAAGACTTGTTTCAACGTCTCATCTCTGCTATAAACACATCCAGATGTAACCCCCCCCCCCCCTTGCCCCTCCTCCCCCCGCCCTCCCCTGCTCTAACACCTCAGGAATGTGGGGCAGACCGCGGCCTGCTAACCCCGCCCTCTTTCCAAACCACCACTCGGCATAATCCTTTTTTCCTCTCAAAAACAGTGCTGCATCATCAAGGTCTGCCTCTGATCGGCTCCATCCGTTTTGCTGTGGTGGTGGTAGAAGGACTTGAAAATAATGGACAAACAAGTTAACTGTGATTTCCATTGTCCATTATAGAAGATTAGAATGTTTAAATGATCAGTCTGTGAAAGTTATCATGGTTATCGTGCCCAACCTTTTTTTCTACATGAATTGCAACAGAGCGTGTTTAGCAGATGCTTCCTGTTGGTAGGTGGGTTGTGAGAAATAAAGAGACACAGTACACACCTAAAATAAACAGACCAGCGATACTGAAACGGGTTCTAATAGCTTTTTATTTTGATCATTTCCTTTGTTAACAAAACACCAAGCACCCACACATCTCAGCTTGGCTCAGGAATGTTGAGTTAATCCAGACCAGGTCACTAACTCCAGAGTGACTTAAGAAGCATCAGAAAGAAAGCTGAGGCAAGCATTTGTTTAGGGTCCAGGGTCATAATGTAGGGGGTATAAGGACCACCCCCTCTACTTGTCCAACCAGCTCCTGGATCTCTGTCCTGTGGGCCTGCCTCCTAAGGTTTCGTCTCTCCAACAGACGGGCCTCCTTCTGCCGCAGCTGGACAAGAAGTTGTGAAGCCTGGTACTCGCTTGACCACCCTACCCCACCAGGTGCTGCTGTTTTGGGCCTGACAGGCTGAAGAATTGGCCTGTAACCCTGGCAGAAAACGGTGGGGGTGGAGTCCTCCACCAGGCCCCGGAGCCTCAGAGACACTCTCTTCTCCACTTCCTCCTGGGAAGATCCAGACAGCCCCCAGCTCCTCTCCCCTATGCCTGTCAGGTGGTGAAGACTTGGAACCTGTCAAACACAGATGTGTGTTTGTGTGTGTTTACTTAGTGTGTGTTTACTTATGCGTGTGCTGACCCATCCACTGTGTGTGTGTGTGTACAGACCTGTCTGCAGTGTGTGTGTGTGTGTGTGTGTACAGACCTGTCTGCAGTGTGTGTGTGTGTGTGTGTGTGTACAGACCTGTCTGCAGTGTGTGTGTGTGTGTGTGTGTGTGTACAGACCTGTCTGCAGTGTGTGTGTGTGTGTGTGTGTGTGTATATATACAGACCTGTCCCGGGTATGTGTTTTTCAGCCCTGTCTGCAACCTCAGCAGCATTCTCTCCAACAGCTCCAGACCCCCCCTGCCTAGGTCGCCATGGCGAGGACCCTCCCTCCCTCTGGAAGTCTGGTGTATGGGTGCCTGAGCATCAGGAGGAAGCTCCCCTCTCTGGTCGGTACGCTGGCAATCTAGCACACTTTCCTGCAAACGCATTCACACAATGAGTGTGCCGGTTGTGGTGTGCTGACTGTGGTATGCTATGCAGGTTGTGGTGCCCTGACTGTGGTATGCAATGCAGGTTGTGGTGCGCTGACTGGTAGATTACTAACCATCCAGCTCCAGAAAAGGCTTTCCAGATGCTTCCAGTCAAGGTAGGCTTCCAGGACATCACTAAGTTTCTGGACCTGCTGGCACGCCTGCAGCATGCACACACACACACATACACAGACAGACAGACAAACATGTAGCCGGTGTGTGGTGAAACTCACTCATCAAGTATGTAAAAAGCCACCCGCGTCAGCAAATTGTTAGCTTTTTGTTGGCGTAGTTGGTAGTGGTGGCGCTTGGGAAGTCAGAGGTGGCAGGTTCAACTCCCGGTGGGAGCGAACATTGGCCCGTATGCCTCTCACAGAGTTTGCAAGACCGTGTCTGTTACACACAGGTTGTTGGTAGCAAATTAGCGTTTAGCTGTGGTAGACGTTAGTTTGAGTCAATCTAGGATTAGCTTGAGTCCAGGAAATGTTATGTTGGGCTCAGAACGTTACCTCTTTAAGCGTGGAGGAGTTGATGCAAGTGTGGCCATCAGAGGAGGGGTGAGAGGGGACCTGGATGGTGGATGACAGGATCTGAGACAGAAGACGTGAGAGCTACGATAAAGCTATCATCATGGTCTGGAGCATTATAACATTGTAACAATGAGGCAGCATTACAGGGGTCAGTACAACAGACTCACTTGGTCAAGGAGCCTCGCTCTCTCTTCCTGCAATGACATCAATCTCCGCCTCTGGAACCTGAGACGGCCTATCTGCCACTGCAATCTTCTGAGAAGGTTGGGATCTGATGACTGTGAATCTGCCTCAGTCCACTTTATTGGTCCAGCCATTCTCAGTGAGACCTGAAATTCAGCTGTAGTTAGTGTGTGCCTGTGTATACATCACATTACATACAGTGTTTGTTTGTGGGTCTGTGGGAGAGAATCAGTCCTCGGATTGTTATGTTAAGAACCCTTGCCAGAGTTCAAGAACAATACTGCCATCTAGTGGACTTTATGTCACTACGTTATGTTTCTGCTCTTCTTGGAGGCAAGGTTACCAGCAGCTGGTTCTACACTGCTCTGACAAAGTGAGTTTCCACTACCAGTTTAAGACAGAAGTCATAGTAAAAGTATGTGACTTGGCGACACTGCTGACAGCTGTAAAAGCCACTGTTAAGAGGTGTCATTGCACAGGAATACAGTGACCTAGAACAGCTTCGCCTCACCGTGGTTGCCTGTGTCACAGTATCCAGCTGCATAATCCTCTCTCTCAGCATGACGTCCAGCAGGTCTCCAGATGACAGCAGCCAGCCAAGGGCCAGTAATAGCTGCCTGCTGCCAACCTCCTTAAGCTGGGGCTCGATAACCCAGTCTGCCCCATAGCCGCTCATCCACAAGAACCCTCGCACCATCCTGGACTGACTGACTGTGAGATACGATAAAGTAGGTACGCAGAGCACTGTGTAATTGTGTTATTGTCTCTTGCATGGTTATATCATGCTCTCTTACCTTCATCTGTGTGCGTCGTGCAAGAGCACCCATATTCAAGTGGAGTTGCTTTCAGAATTATGTTATAGAGGAGCGTCCAAAATTGCACCGTCTGAAAGATTTTTATTTTTTTAAGTGAGATCACTGACACACACTGACAGGTTATTTGATAACTGCACTAATGAAATAGACATGAACTTGTTAGCTTAGCTGGCAACAAACTTACCGCTTCCTCGCCTTTGTTGAATTTAGCGCGTCTAAATGTTTCTGCGCTGGGGATAGAATCCACCTCGAGTACTGACAGAAGTCTACAAAGTGATTCGATCACTTCTTTGACTTTCACATTCTTTTTACTTTGCATGTTTAGTTCAATTTTTTCGATTTCCCCCGGGTTACAACTACGCATCCGGTATCGTTGCCATCGTTTTGTTTCCGGTGTTGTGCCCACAGATGCACCCCTGCCCTGAAAATAATGTCATGCCAGGGTTCAAAACCGTAAAAAAAAAAAAACGTTTCGAAAGATCGTACAATATTTTTTATCCGAAAAAAAGTTTTCAGAAGTTGGTAAACGTTTTGAAACCGAAAAAACAACGTTTCGAAAGATCGTAAAAAAATTCGAAACCGAAAACATCTGAAAATGTTCGCTCCACTTTTTAAAAATTCAAATGTTTCTCCTACTCAAATGTGTCACTGTTCTCAGGGTGTCTTTTTTTTTGTCGCCAGGTTTGGAACTTTGATTGTGATCTGAAACAGGCATTTCAAATATATGCCCATAGGCCTAAGACGGTGACCACAGTTATGAGAGCTCAGATCTCAGATGTAGTCCTGTCGCAATGACTAGTCCCCTCAATATAGCCTACGGTAAGATTAATTTGCTGTGAAATGCACCCCCCTGTAATTTCTCTTCTGGATAGCCCCGCATCAAATTATTATTGCTGTACAATGAGGGGACTAGTATGAGTAACCAGAGTAAGCTTCATGCATGTGACACTTTCCTAGTCAATGTTAGCAGGGGGTGCATTTCGTGGCTAGACAAAAGTAGTGTTTACAAAACGCAACACGTTAGTGCAACATATTTTATTAAATGTGAACATTTGAAAATTATAAACATCTCAGTTTCTTATATACAAACATGCCTAGAAATAATTTAAATACAATATACCTTCACAATACACTCAAAACGAATGGAGACAAAATGTTGACATTCGATTTTGAGTGTTAATTTGTATAGAGAAAACCTCTTGTATAAACAAGTTTTATAAAGAAATAATCTCCTGCCTCTAGTAAGACCACTTCAAGAGTGCATGCTAGGAGTTCAGGGACAAAGTAAAGAAATCATGCTACAATAGGAAATGTGCTTTCATCGACAGTCTCAACCCTTCAATCAAGAACAAGTAGCCACAGCTGTACCTTTGACACTTAGTACCTCTGTGTGGGAGTAAGCTCATTGTGCAACAGGGTGTTATGTACATTTGTGGGCAATATTGTTTATCTACCTGACAGCATCTTTGTTTGAATTACTTACTGTTTTCTTCATACTTATTTAACTGAACTGCTGGATGTAGTATGAGTATCTGGAATGTGCTTTGTGGACTAAGGATGGTGTATCTGTGCTTGCCTCAACATGCACAGTATAAGACCCTGGTAGTTTGATTCAAAATATCCTGGTGTAAAAAATAACGATAAAACATTTGAACTATATTTTCTATATAAAAAAAAAATTGTCTGCAAAAGGTCAAAGTGAAGCAGGTCGTGTTAGTTTTCATCGCCTTCATCACCGCCGTGTTTGATCACCGGGTTGCCTGGAGACAAGACAAGGACACAGACACATGGTGAATACAGTTATACTACACATGATAACATGGTCTTCCCTCTGTTTTGTAGTCAGTAGTTACCGTCTAGTTTCTTCAGCTTGGACAGCCTCTTAGTGGCCTCCTCTATCCAGTTGCCTTCTGCTGTGTGTTTCTCCTCTAAAGGGTTCCCCACAAACACCAGATCTGCCAGGGAGGGCAGGTCAGCCAGCTTCACAAATTCCGCTGCAACATCAAGAGTCAACAGTGACCTTACTAACATAAATTGA
The DNA here is from genome assembly GCF_054491055.1 of Hypomesus nipponensis. Taxonomy (NCBI): domain Eukaryota; kingdom Metazoa; phylum Chordata; class Actinopteri; order Osmeriformes; family Osmeridae; genus Hypomesus; species Hypomesus nipponensis. The sequence goes on from NC_140363.1 coordinate 15,300,862, forward strand.
TGTCAAGTGTTATCACATTACTTACTCCTTTGGATGAAACTGGAATAACAGTATAATAATCTAATAACCTTAATAATATGTCTCATTGCCGGTTTACTATAACTAGTTAGTCTCACCCCACTCCTTGACCAGGTTGTTAGACATGTAGAGGACTCTGAGCTTCTTCATAACATGAATTCCCTTAAGCTTCTCTATCAGGTTGTAAGAGATCCACAATTCCTCTAGGGTATCCCCCACTGCCTCCTTCAAAAGAACAAACATAGAGTTAGGGTCAGACCTGAGTTACACCTGGCTTGGTCCAAATTACACAGTTTTTCAGTACTGTCAACTCCCCACCTCCATCAGAGACACAGACTGTCTCTCCACCTTCAAGAGAAGGCTCAAGACGCACTTGTTCCGGGAGTACAACGGTACTTGGAATGGTTTGCTGAACCCAATGCTAGTTTCCTCAAGGACCACAATGACTCTTGCTTAGAGACTTGTTGCTCTTGTTGGTTAGTGGCAACTGATTTAAACTGTTGTATTTGCTGCAAAATATTCTATTTTAGTTAATTGTATTTATATTTTTACTGCTGCTGATTTTTCTACAGTCACACTTGCACTTAGAGATTCATGTTGTTTAAATTGTAACTTGCTTAACTTCATGCTCTTATGGTACTTCCCTTTGGCACTTATTTTTGGTTGTTCACAATGTGTGCTTCTTGTTTTGGCTACCCGCAATGCTTTGGGGCTATCTTGTTGTTATCAGTGACCTATGCACTTTGTAAAGCTCTCTCTTGGAAGTCGCTTTGGATAGCGACTTCTAAATGAATAAATGTAAATGTACTGTCAGGTTAGTACTTATTCAAAGTGAAACTCATTTTTGATGCCATAAGTTGTTGCAATTGCTTGGTTGTGTAACTACATTACCTACGTCTAGCTAGGGAGGCACTGCAAAGCATAAGATGGCAGAACTGGCAAGAATGTTTTCCAACATTTATTGACGTCTATTAACCATGAAAAAAATTGATGTTGTCTAAATCAAACATTAAGTATCGGATAAGGTTATGATGGTACATAGCACTGCTGCTTTCCTCTAAAACTACCAGCACCACAAACACCAATTGATACTAGATACAACTTCATTAGAGCTAGTAGTCATCAGAAACATCAACTGTTACCTAGTCACACTGATACAATAGACTTAAGACCACTTGAACTAAATACACAATTTAAAAAAACAATGTTATGCTCACCAATCCATTCAGATTCTTAATGTTGTTTCGTCCCAAGGACAATATTCGCAGGTTTTCTATATGGAGGAGGAATAAACATTAATGTTCACTCGTCAGATGAACAATTTATCAAAGGTTTGGTTTAAGAAAATAAAATTCCATGTATGTGCTGTGGGCTATACTCACTTAGACCGTTTAAATTGGCAATTTTCTCAATGCAATTCGTGGACAGAGACAGCCTCCTAGTGACATCAACAGAAGGAGGACAGTAAAATTAAAGAAGACCAAACAACATGGTAGCTACTCTGTTATTGAGATTATATGGCTAGCATTCTTACTCGCAGTTGATGAGAGTGGAGAGAGAGGCATCCATCTTTTCTATTGGAGGAATCTGACCATACAGCTTCACCGCTTTGGCCTCTCCAACCTTCTCCTCCGCTTTCTCCTCCTGCAGTGCAAGCCAAAACAGCAAAATACCATTTACACTGTCACAGTCATAAGCTTGACAAATGGATGGTGATGCTGTGCCCACTGCCCAGGTGAACTGGCTGTGTCAGCAGATTTACTTACCCATTTGACGAGCGCTTCTTTTATCGTTGTTGCTTTTGCCTACGACGAGACAGTGACAGATACAGTATCTTAGCGAGCTAATATTTCAACACGATAGCTAGCGTTAATTCACCAACAATCTGCAATAAACTACCAAGCTAGTTAGCCAGCGGAGACTGAAAACCATTCACATAAAGCCAACAGCTGATGCTAGGAACCTATGTGATTACAGTACATGGATAACATTGTCCAGGAACCGTTTTGTTGGTTAGCTAGCTAGCTCCGTTTTAGGTTCGCTCGTAATATACAGTAACTAAGCAGTACTGTACAGGCTATCTGCTAGCCTAACTCAACCAGTAGCTTATTTTGGCTGTATGATTACGCTATACCGTTTTAGCTAGCCACACATATTTGTGGTTTAAAATTAAAGACACGTTTACGTAGTGTGAGAAATAATTTTAACTTGAGATTCCGAGTTAAAGGTATAACCAACTTAAATAAATGACAAAGATAGTAAGCTAAACAAGGTCAAATGAATTAGCCAGGCAAACACTACATCTTACCATTTTGTTTTCCTGTGTAGTTGCTATGGCACCAGGGTTTGACGGTTGCGCAATGGCAGAGCTAGTTACTCAACTGATTTTATTAGCCTACAGTTACAATATCTATAGGCAACAGTAATACTTAATCTAAACAACAATAGACTAATCCTTTAGTGGTCAATCAAGTGTAAAGGTATATTATAAAATGGAATAGATTGCACACATGCGTCAGATTTAATGGAAATAGTCTACCTGTACAGTAGCCTAGGCCTATATTTTTGCAACACAATCTGTTGAATGGGGTCAATGGGAAGGCTATATTTGTACAATACAATCTAGACACAGAGGAGGTCAGGTTACAGGTAGCATGATTATATCAAAGCCACACCATCTCTGCTTACACCTGAACATATTGTACAAGAACTTTTAGAATATCAGTGTTCTTTTTGTCATATCTCAAGTTCTGGGAGTACAACGGTATTTAGGAATGACTTGGACCTGATAGTTTCCTCCAGGAACACAATGACTCTTATTGAGGGACTTGTTGCATTGTTGGTTTGTTGTAACTTATTTAACTTCTTGTATTCGCAGTGAATTATATTATTGTTGCTTGATTCCAACAGGTACACGGTCATGTTGTTTATTGTAATTTGTTTAACTACATGCTCTTATGTTTCTTCCCATTGGCACTTAGGCCTATTTGCTTTAAACAATACATGCTTCATTGGCTACCCACAATGTTTTGGGGCTATATCGTTGTGATTGACCAATGCACTCTCTCTGAAGTCGCTTTAGATAAAAGCGTCTGCTATGAATACATGTAAATGTAAGTTCTCAAGTGACAGGACCACCTTTTCCAGTTAAAAAGAGTTCATAACGTAGGCATGTGGGAAAGTTCTGAAATTGGCAATGTTTAAAGAAATATTAAAATATATCCATGCAGTATGCTGTAAAACACATGTGCAGTTGTTGTTTAAGCCATACAGTCTTATGTATCTTATAATAATGAACCATGTCTATTGTTAATAATGTGGTCACTTTGATTTGAATATATTATCAGCTCAGGCGTGATGATTATACAGCCGTGTTCCGCAAAGATTCAGACCATGTTTAGGTCATGTTACTGTGTCTAACACAGTCCAAATTAGAGTGTTGGCTATTTGCTGAGGAACCAGTAATTAACAGATAGAACCCAAGAAGCTTTAATTTGACTGTTTGGGTGGATCATTTGGACACAAGTGTGCTGCAAGGAGCAAGACACATAAGTATCCTGGATGTTTACGTTACCAACGTTACACTACAGAGATATAGGCCTCGCTATGCTTTTAGGCTATATCTAAATTGGATATAGCCTAATGCAGAATTATAAGATATAACCTTATTTATTAAGATTATGCATCCACATTCACTACCCGCTAAAGGCTGTTGAATTGACACAAGCATGCGCATTACCGCTCTGTCAATTCTGGGCTGCCCTCAATAACGGAGCGGAGCGTAGTGGAGGAGGTTGCTCCTCAAGTCTCGTTTCCGCATTCAGTCTTTAAACCACCAGACAGAAAGCATCGTCGTAATGCAGAATATATCTTTAGAAGAAAAATGCGCCTGTGCCAAAGAATGGTAAGACTATCTCCAATAATATGTTTTTCGTAAAAAGCTTTTAGCATCTGCGCCGTCTGGTTGTTCTCCCTGGCCTGCTGGTCGGTGCCTTCGACCGCTGCCGAGACGTAACAGCGGAGAGATTCACAAGCTGGTAGTTAGGCTATTCTGGTTTCCGTTAGAATCCGTGATGGGATAGTTGAATTTGAATAGCAGGCTGGGGTATTTTCTGTGTGATATCTGGTCATGGATTAAAAAAATGATTGCGATGAAAAGGGGCTTTAAAAAAAAAGACAACAGTCAGGGAAGGAACTCAGATTTTTCTCCCCATTCTAATCTGTCGTATTGACAAAGCGCTGCTATGTAGGCCTTTATTTACAATTGCGAGTTGAGAAGCGTCCTTTGTTGCTATAAGGAGACGTCGCTCTTTCTTCAGGGGGAAGGAAGTTCCTGCCCAGAGGCTAGATATGTCATTTTTCCAGTCAGACAACTGTGTCATCTGTACAACCACAATTTTTTATGAAGCACACTCACTGTACTTACTTTACCCCCCCCCCCCCACACACACACACACACACACACACACGTATAGCTACACACACAGGTTTTAATACATTTGGAACTGCTGATACCTGAGTAGAGGAATGGGTAGGGTGTATATTGGTGTATAGGAAACAAATGCCCTCTCCAGGTATGGTAATGATAGCCTTGGTCTGCCAGCAACATCTAGTTTCCTAGTGAATAAAACCCTTAAGATCAACAAGCCCAAGGTGTATGTACCAATGGCATGGATTATGAGCAATGTCCACTTTTCTAGTGTGTGTGTATAAATGAGTATATAAGTTCCTTCTTGTATTGGACTGTAGGGCCTGCAGCTATAATAATCGTAGTATAACACTAGTGCTATAGTGATGTGTAGCTGGGTGTGTGTGTTTGCTATATGATAGCGTTTGCTACTCTGGTAATCATTAACACATCAACGAGTAGACTTAATTGTGGTCTGACTGACAAGAAAACTCTTGAGATAGTTCAGAAGGAGCTACTAGTTTAGGCTACTCAATTTACTCTGATAGCATCATACAAAGAACACATTTTATTTGTCAGTAAATTTGTCTGTAGATGTGGTATAAGTGTATTATAAAATTATTTTAGCTCTGTTAATCCAGCGAGTGTCCTGTCTCATTTGTCGAGTACACACAAACACAAAACTGTTACTTGTTTACATATTTAAATATATGTCGGTCGAGATAGTAGGAATGGTTTCTGTGGCAATGTGGAATGTGGTAGAACAGTGACTACAGTGTGTTGGCTGTGATACTTAAGGGAAACATATTTTTCAATTTAAATTACACTTCCTCATGGCTACTTGTCACCTATATATGGTCAGCCTGGTCTGTACTGAAGGGAAGCCCTGCTGACTGTTCCATATGTGGATTGTGGGAGTTCTGAAATAGATCTAGAGACCTTTTCTGACCAACACACATTCCCCAGAATTAGTCAAGGACAGCCCCCACAGAGATGTTTGTTGGTCCCATTGGAAATGTGAAAACAGAAAGAAAGACATGGAGAGATGGGGAAGGTGGGAGGAGGAAGAGAGAAAAAACAGAGGAGAAAGAAAGTGGCTAAATATATATAGAAGGGGTAGAAGAAGTAAGACAGAGGAGAGAGAAGTGGAAGAGGACGTATGGAGAGGGAAAGGGGAACATCAGTAGAATATTCAGCAATGTGTCAAGTCAGATGACAGCTTCTGGTGGCACAAGGCTTGGCATATCAGCAGTTGGGCTCCACCCTGTCTGTGTGTGATTGTGTGTGTTTATGACCGCCCCTGAGTGAGCCGACTTAAAAGTGGAATCCCAGTTTGTGGGATCAATCAGGGCTAAGCTACTGGTGCCTTTGTTTATGATACAGGTGGCTTACACATCTGCACTGTGTGTTTGTGCGTATGTTTGAGTCTGAAGGATACATTCTCTAAGAGGATTCTCCAGGATTGACCTGATTGGATTTCCCCCTTTTGATTCTTTGTGACTGAAACTAAACTCACCTGGAACATTCCATTAATTGCACTAAGCCCATTTGGTCCAGTTATTACACTGAGCCCACCCAATCCAGCTATTACTAGTCCACTTGCATTGCACTTGTCAATAGACCAAGTTCACGTACACAAACAGTCTTAACCCACCTGCACCAGTTGTTACAGTAAACCTACTTCCCCCAGCAATTGAACTAAGCTTACTTTAATCTTTCCTCTTACAGAAAGAAGTTGAGTGGTGTCCCATATGAGGCCTGTGTGGAGCTTGTGTGTAGGTAAGTTTCCATGACGGTGGAGTAGGTTAACCATATATTATGTATTATGGCTAAAGGTTTCTCTGCTTCTGGGGGGGGTGCTGAGGGCAGCATGTCTTATAGGAGATAATAGCAGTGTGCTGAGGCTTTGTGTTAGATAGGGTGGTTATGAGATAACAGCTGCGGTCTTTCTCCTTCTCTATTCCACCCCCTACTACCTACTCTACTCTGTTTCCCCTTCTCACTCTCTGTCCACTTCCCCCTCTCCCTCCCCGCTTCCAGCCCCCAACTTCCCACCAGTAGCTGTAAGCATGACCTATGGTATGAGCCTGTGACCCCCAGCAGACGTGATGCGTGCGTGGGGGTGGGGGGGTTCCTGGCGCTGGGTGATAGTGATCCTCCTGGCCTGGGGAACCCTGCTCTTCTACATTGGGGGTCACCTGGTCAGGGACAGCGAGCATCCGGAACGTTCCAGCCGAGAACTGGCAAAGATCCTCGCCAAGCTGGAACGCCTCAAACTGCAGAACGAGGACCTACGACGCATGGCCCAGACGCTCAGGTGTGTAGCACACACACAAACACACACACATACCCTGTTCTTTTACTTTTTCTCCCAAAAGCTGATACCAGTCAGCCTACAAGTCATTGTTGCTGCTCGACCTAGATGTTCCATCTTCCCATTGTGTCGGAGGTTGTTGGAGACACACCCGCTTACCATTACTAAAGACCTGACCTTGAATGTGTGTGTGTTTCCGCAGGCTGCCTGAGGGCCAGGCTGAGCTGGGTGTGGTTGATGCTGGGAAGTTGCGCCACCTAGAGGAGCAGCTGATCAGAGCCAAGGAGCAGATCAACTCTTACCGTAGTCTCCCTGGAGACGGTGAGACAGACACGTCCTCAGTCCTCAACTTTAATATGACACACACACATACTTACACATACACACAGAACTCCTTTTCTCTGGCTTGGTAGACTAATACAGACTTGCTCCGTTAACCTCAGTTTTACTCAACCCTTGTGCTGCCTTTGGGTCACATGACCCAAAGGTTCATAACGAACCATCGTTGTGTTTACCCAATTTTACCCAAAACAAAAACAAATAAAAAGAATTGTATTTTAAACGTCGCAATGTGGGGGGTCTGAGACAGCCCAACGGTTAAAAGAAAATGCTTCACTTTGTTTTTGTATGCGGTAAAGTTGTTGCAATACGACGGTGGGTCACAATGACTGATGGGTCAGTATGACCCGAAGATAACACAAGGGTTGACTGTCTCATTCAGATGTTTGGTCCTAATCGTGTGTGCGTGTGTGTGCGTGTGCAGGGCCAGGCAGGAACCAGGAAGAGTTAAGGAGGAAGGTGGAGACGGGAGTGAAGGAGCTCTGGTACTTTGTCCGCAGTGAGGTCAAAAAGCTGGGTTCCATGGAATCGTCCGCCCTGCAGAAACACACTGACACATTACTACAAGACCTGGGACACCAGCAGAGGTCAGACATACACACACAAGCATGTTCATGAACAGACAAACACACAAACACACCCACCAACATACATTTTCTGACCTGTTGTCTCAGCTGTATTCTTATAGCATGTGTGTGTGTGTGGTGTGTGTGTGGTGTGTGACTCCAGGTCCATCATGACAGACCTGCACTACCTAAGCCAGGCTGACGGGGCAGGAGACTGGAGGGAGAAGGAGGCCAAGGACCTGTCTGACCTGGTGCAGAATAGAATCAGCTACTTGCAGGTACACGTTCTAGGCAGCAGGGGGCGTTGTGAGAAGACAGAGCTCAAAAGAGAGAATGAAGAGAGTGTGGGAGAGACAACAGAGGCAGGCTGAGGGTGATCATTGAAAAGGGGGGGAGGATAATGATTTAAAATCAGTTGTTTGTCTATGTAACATGCCCGTCATCCCTCCAGAACCCCGCAGACTGCAGCAAAGCCAAGAAGCTGGTGTGCAACATCAACAAGGGGTGTGGCTATGGCTGCCAGCTGCACCATGTGGTCTACTGCTTCATGATCGCCTACGGCACCCAGCGCACCCTCATCCTGGAGTCCCAGAACTGGCGCTACGCCACGGGGGGCTGGGAGACTGTGTTCCTGCCGCTAAGCAAGACCTGCTCGGACCGCACAGGAGCGTCTACGGGCCACTGGGCAGGTACGCATCCTCCACCCATAACACTTAGCCTGACCGCTTGTTCTCTCACTGTTACTTCTAACCCTAACCCCTAGCCTAGGGTTTTAATGCTCACCACAACCTGGCTTATTTATGAGGCCATTCATTGAATGGTTTTACTTTCCACTTGTTTGAGAAGTTTAAATATACAGAAAGGAGCGTTTCAATTCACCCAAAGAATAGCCAGGTCTCTCTCACTCCTTACATTTACATTTAGTCATTTAGCAGACGCTCTTATCTAGAGCGACTTACAGTAAGTACAGGGACATTCCCCCCGAGGCAAGTAGGGTGAAGTGCCTTGCCCGACTCCCTCACCGCTCAGCCACCATGACTCCTTCCCCCAGGAGAGACGAACGATCATGACGTCCAGGTGGTGGAGCTGCCCATAGTGGACAGCTTGCACCCCCGGCCCCCCTACCTGCCCCTGGCCATCCCCCAGGACCTGGCCCCCCGGTTGCATCGCCTCCACGGCGACCCCTCTGTCTGGTGGGTGTCTCAGTTCGTCAAGTACCTTGTCCGGCCACAGGCCTGGCTGGAGAAGGAGATCCGGGAGACGACCGCCAAGCTGGGCTTCTCACACCCCATCATAGGGTCAGTAACACACACACACTGTGACACACACCCCTCTGATAGTACTAGGGGTGTGTGGGTGTATGTTACTATCTTTCACTCAATAAATTGTCAATTCTAGTGCAAACAGAGTGGGGATTGACCGTGTGTGTGTGTGTGTGCGTGTGTCGTACAGGGTGCATGTGCGGAGGACTGACAAGGTGGGCACAGAGGCAGCGTTTCACCCCATAGAGGAGTACATGGGCCATGTGGAAGAGCATTACCAGATCCTGGCCAGACGCATGCGGGTCGACAAGAAACGCGTCTATCTGGCCACAGACGACCCGTCTCTACTACAGGAAGCCAAGTCCAAGTACGTGTGTGTGTGTGCTGCTGCAGAACCTGCATGTCAAATGTATTTTAGGATCCATTTGTAATGGGGGTGCGTATGCATGTGTGTGTGTCAGGTACCCAGACTATGAATTCATCAGCGATAACTCCATCTCGTGGTCCGCTGGGCTGCATAACCGCTACACAGAGAACTCCCTCAGAGGGGTCATCCTCGACATCCACTTCCTGTCCCAAACCAACTTTCTGGTCTGCACCTTCTCCTCTCAGGTAGGTACTCATGAAAAATATGATTCTGGCCAGACGCACATTCGTTAGGAACCACCGTGTTCTGATGTGAGTATGTGTGTGTTATAGGTGCATTATAGGTATCTTATAAAACAACAAGAATTAGGAGATACAACTTTACTAAAACAAGAGCGTATTGTTGTTTGTGTGTGCGTTTGTGTGACGCGTGTTCACTGGTGCGTCTGTGTGTTTCCCAGGTGTGCCGAGTGGCCTATGAGATCATGCAGACGTTGCACCCCGATGCCTCCTCCCTCTTCCACTCCCTGGATGACATCTACTACTTTGGAGGGCAGAACGCCCACAACCAGGAGGCCATTTACGCCCACGAGCCCCGCGGCACCGAGGACCTGGCGCTGGCTCCCGGGGACCTGATCGGGGTGGCCGGGAACCACTGGGACGGCAACTCAAAGGGAGTTCACCGGCGGACCGGCCGCACGGGGCTGTACCCGTCCTATAAGGTGAAGGAGAGGGTAGAGACCATCAAGTACCCCACCTACCCCGAGGCGGACAAACTGCTCAAGGAGTAGACGGACGGACCCGGAGGAGTACACTGTGTTTGTGTGTGCGCGTGAGAGAGAGTTTGTGTGTGTGTGTGTGTGTGTGCATTTGTGCGTGCGTGTGCTGGGGACATTTGCAGTACTGTGGTGAGATGCTCTCCCCTTGAACAGGGAACAAAAGAAGGACTAAAAGACTGCACTCCGGGAGGAAGAAGGGACGAAGGCAACTACAGCTCTTTATTTAAATACCTGAGGACCTCTCGTCCTCTGGGCTCACGCTGACTAAGAAACTTAAGAACGTTGTAAACTACAGCACTCTAAACCAACAACCTCTCCTCTCTTTTCCTTTCCTCTCTCCATTCTGGGGATGTTGTGTCAACCTTTGTCTTGGAGCCAAATACTGTGTCTCTGCTCACCTCCCTACAGCCAACTTCTACATCTCTTCTTTCTCTGCTATTCATTTTCAGTGCCACATCGTGCTTTTGAAGAAGTTATTTTACATCTTTTAAAATGTGTTTTCTGTGTGTCTGAGGACGTGCATGTGCATGTATGGTAGGGTGTGTGCCTACAATTATGACTCCAAATATGGTGCCTATAAGGGTAAAAGGTGTGTGTGTGTGTGTGTCTGTGTGTATAGACCTGCCTTTTCACAATACTGACCACTCCTGAGTCCTGACTCATCTGCTCCTAGTCAGTCCATGTTGTCTCTTTCCTGATCTTATTTCAATGTTGTTGAGTTTAAAAAAAAGATAACATTTTTAAACAATCATGATGAATATGAATTAATTATAAACGTGACACTGATTAAAAATCATGATTGGCCCCCAGATTTCTGTCTACCATGAAGAAGAGATTTTCTTATTTTATGTTTCTGGGCATTGTCTTTGATGAAGCAGATCAATAAAGTGATCAGCAACTGAGTGTGTCTGGTTTTGGTCTCATTCAGTTCATATTAATGAAAAAAAACACAACTATCAGAAATAGTACAGGCACATGAAGCTTGGATGATTATATTTATTTTTTGTATTTTTATTTATAGAAGTATCGGAACAATTCAAGCACTGTCCTTTTAAGTACAGTCGACCGTTAAATGCGTTCGAAGATCTCCATACTTTTGGGGTACAAAAATACATATGAAGGAATCCGGGGTCTGAATATTCCTGCCTTTTGCCTTAGCGACTGCATATCGGTTCGAGGAATTAGAGAAGACTAGCGAATCACGATAGCAACCCTCTGCATAAGGGAGCGCATTTCTGACGTTATGTGTACGCAACATTCCTTGGTTAACTGCCTCTTCTGAGTAACAAGGTGGCAACTGTGCTTTCTGACATGTACAGTTCTCTACCTACCTGCTTGCTTTATCAGCAGTGTGTCTGATCGGTCCGTCGTGCGATGGGGTGCCCCTCGGCAGAGTCCCTGAAGGGTCAGGTGACAACCGTATGGTCATGTGATAGGCTGTCAAATCTGCTAAATGTGTGGCAGTCATGGATTTCAACATATGTTAACACATTTTTCATAAACGGCATCTCTTATTTTTAGCTGGACGACTGACATCACATGTCGGAAGCATAGGCTATAACCTCATTAGTTTTGCTACAGGACTTAAGTCTGAATTCGTCTTTTCAGGGCTTGTTCGCTTCTTCCCTCCTCCCCTTCACACTCAGAGTTTGATGCGTTCTGTTCTCGTCTTTGCCAGTGTGGGCCAGAGCGCAGGGGATCATGGCGTCAGACGGGATGATTTTAACCAACCACGATCACCAAATTCGAGTCGGAATTTTAACTGGTAATTGCAAATAGTTTTTAATCTTATAGTTTTGCTGTCACGTGTCGTTTTCCGCTATATTTATTTGATTTCTTGAGCTGTCTTCCTCCGTGTTTCGCTAGTGAGCCAGCGGCCAACACCGCTGGATCTCTCGGCTTCTAGTCTCGCCTGTCAAGCGTCCGCTACTCTCCACAACAAGCCACGGATTTGCAGACGATTGTCACGTAGCTAGCAAGCTAACGATAACTGGCAATTTTTCTGAAGCTATGGCTTGGATTCATTTGTGCCATCTACAAGCAATTATGGATTTGTGTTAAATGTTATCATTTGATAGTCATTTCACACCGTAGTAGCGAAACAGTTCTGTGATATGAATTATTCATGTAATGCACGCGAGCTAGCAGGCACGAGCCGGATTCTGCCAGGGTCACGGGCTTGTATGAAAATGTATGAGGGCTGCTGATAGAGATGGATCAAACATAGCTAACATAAATAATTTTTGCAACTAGAAGAGTCGGTACTGTTTTGCAGGTCGAATCTTACTCAAGCAAGCTTTGAGCAAATCCGTCAATCTTTGGAGTTATATCCAGATGTTAGCTGCAAAACATAATTCCATTTTGAGGAAATTGTTTAGGATTAATGGGAAAGGTGACCGATCGTGCATGACTTGAGAATAAGCTAGCCAGCTTGGAAGCTAGCTGGTTAGAGATCCTGGCATGCTAGCTTCTTGAATCATCCGAAGATTAGCAGGCTGCACACATCTTGTTCGATTCTGTAAGGCCCTGGCAAGCTCGTTTTGCCGAGAAGACAATACTGAGGCTTAGCTCGTAAGCTACAAGGTTGTTGCTCTGGCCAACGAGATAAAAAAAAAGATTAAAAAAAAAAAGAACAAAAATGTATTTTAAATGATGCATGATTATTTACAGTCAGCTAGCGTAGCTGCCCCACAATCGTGAGGAGCCTATCACATACAGCCGTCCTACCCCGCCCCCTCGTCCCGGGTGGACGCTGTCCGCTGGTTTTGGGGTGCTGAAACAAACTGAACCGTTGTTTGATTTAGACAATGTATTTTACAGAAATATGATAGTAAATGGCCAGGATTAACTGAAACATGCGTTCTAGGCCTATACCTGACAGATTGCCTGTAGTGTTCCTTGTATTTGAGAAACTCGTCTGCTTATCCAGCGGTGCTTGCCTGATGGCCCGCCATTCTGAAGTCACGTGGTTTACTCACTTTCTCGCCCCCTCCACCCCCTCACTCCCCCCTTCCCAACCCCCCTTTCTCTCTATCCCTCTAGTGAGTGACAGCTGTTTTAGGAATCTTGCAGAGGACCGTAGTGGAGTCAACTTGAAAGACCTGGTCCATGACCCGTCACTGTGAGTGCCCTGACACACACACACACACACACACACACATACACACACACACATTCAAAGCTTCTACATGCTCATCCATACACTCTCATATTCTTTACACTTACATGGAGAGGAAGACAGCTGAGGTGGGGGGGGGAGGGGGGGGAGGAAGGCATGAGGGAAAAGGAAGTGGGGGAGGAGAGATTTCCTAGATCTGCACAGCTGGAATGCAGTGCTTGACAAGAACCTCTCTCCTCACACAAATACTAAAACAGACAAACTCACATGCATTCTCTCTCTCTCTCTCTCTCTCTCGCTCTCTCTCTCTCTCTCTCTCTCTCTCTTCCTCCCTCCCTCCCTCTTTTATTTTCTCTGAAGCTAAAATTAAACCTCTTTCATTTCTATCTTTTTTTTTCTAAAGGCTGGGAGGCGTCATATCAGCCTATAAAATAGTTCCTGATGAAATAGATGAGATTAAGGTGAGTCTGTCTGACTCTGTCTGTCTCTCTCTGTCTGTTTCTCTCTGTCATGCACTCTGTCTACCTCTTTGACCTTGAAATACAATCTAACATTTACTTACAATTAACCTAGGATTGTGAGGCCCCATGGCAAAATATCTCACAGACTACCCCGTATATCTCTGTCACGTGTGCTACTTTCACACAAGGTGTTAGTGTTCTGGGATGTTATTAGTGTGTGTTTGTGTGTGTGTGTAACTGTGTGTATGTGGTGTGTTGTCTAGGAGACACTTTTGGACTGGTGTGATGAGATGGAGCTAAACCTGGTCCTGACCACTGGGGGCACCGGCTTTGCTCCTCGAGATGTCACACCCGAGGTGTGTGTGTCAGTTGTGTGTGTCAGTTGTGTGTGTCAGTTGTGTGTGTCAGTTGTGTGTTTGTATGTAGAGTGGAGTGTCCCTATTTTATTTATCATATTTTATATTATATTGTATAGCCCTAGTATTTTATTTTGTTGTACATTTTCTACATTTTTATTTTGTTCATTATGTTTAAATGTTCGCTGCATGCACCTGCCTACCAAAGTAAATTCATTGTTTGTGACCACTTACTTATCGATTAAAACACGATTCTGATTCTGTGGCGCATGAGTGCAGGTATGTGTGTGTTTGATATGGTGCACTGTGCTGCCCGACAGGCCACCAGGGAGGTGATAGAGCGCGAGGCTCCAGGGATGGCTCTGGCCATGCTCATGGGCTCTCTCAACGTCACGCCTCTCGGCATGCTGTCCAGGTCAAACAAACGCGCTCACTCACACACCCACTGCCACACAGACACACACGGCTGCTATCGCTATTTCTTCCGTGTTGTCCGAGCTCTCACTCTGTGTGTCTCTGCAGGCCGGTGTGTGGGATCAGGGGGAAAACTCTCATCATTAACTTGCCAGGCAGCAAGAAGGGCTCTCAGGTAAGACCACCTCTGTGTGTGTGTGTGTGTGTGTGTGTGTGGAACCTCACCTCTCATAGCATCCCCCAAAAACATGCCTGCATAATGCTGTGTGTGTGTGTGTGTGTGTGTGTGAAGGAGTGTTTCCAGTTCATCCTGCCGGCCCTCCCCCACGCCATCGACCTGCTGCGTGATGCGATCGTGAAGGTGAAGGGTGTCCACGACGCTCTGCAAGACCTCCCCTCCCCCCCTCCCCCACTGTCCCCTCCGCTCCGCCACTCCCCCCCGCGCCACACCAAGGACTGCGGGGTGCAGTGTGAGGAAGAGGAGGAGGAGGAGAGGAAGAGCAACAGTCTGACCTCCAACCACCTTGGCTCCTCCCACATCACCGCGGCCGCCATCGCTGCCAAGGTAACCCCGGGACAGGACCCACCGACCACCGCTTGTGCGTGTGTGTGTGTGTGTGTCCATGAAATGAACAGCTGGTCTGTTCTCATGCATTGCAGTTCCCTCCCTTTTATCCTGTAATGTCCCCCTTTTGGGGTTTTAATGTCTGCGTCTGTAGCGCTCCCTGTACATCCTGATGTCCGTGTTTACCTGTTTGTTTGTGTGGAGGGGGGGGGGGGGGGCGGGGTTGTGTGTGTGATGTGCCTATGCACATGCATGTGTGAGTGTGTTTGTTTGTGCTCCATCCTGTTGACCTGTGTCATATTCATCATCAGAGGGGGACGCCACCCCCCAACCACGCTGTTGTCATGGCGAAAGGTGGGCACTACCTGCCTGGCCACACACCTGTCCCGACACATTTCACCTGTTCCTGTGGCGACCCCCCGGTAAGGCCTGCCCACCCCACTTTCCTCACACTGCCTTCCCCCTTTCATTGATCCTCACAGACCACCCCTCCTCCTGTTATTGGTCTCTTCCAACTTTCATCTAGTAGTGTGTAAGAATTAAAGAGATGTGCTGATGGACAGGTAGATTTATATTAACTTATTTACACATTTTCATGTGAGCATAGTGTGTGTTTTTAGAACTAACCACTCCCTCCCTTTTTTTCCCCACTGTCTCCCTTGTCACCTGTGTGTGTGTGTGTGTTAGATCCCTGACGCCATCATCTCGCGGGGTGTCCAGGCTCGGGACACTGCGTCCCTCAGCACCACCCCCTCAGAGTCTCCACGTGCCCAGGCCACCTCCCGTCTCTCCACTGCCTCCTGCCCCACCCCCAAGGTAATACCCCCCTCCTACCCTCCTCCTCTCCCTCACCCTGCCCCATCCCCAAGGTAATACCCCCCTCCTTCCCTCCTCCTCTCCCCCACCCTGCCCCACCCCCAAGGTAATACCCTCCTCCTCTCCCCCACCCTGCCCCACCCCCAAGGTAATACCCCCCTCCTACCCTCCTCCTCACCCCCACCCTGCCCCACCCCCAAGGTAATACCCCCCTCCCCACCCCAACGTAATACCCCTCTCCCACCCTCCTCCTGTCCTCCACCCTGCCCCACCCCCAAGGTAATGCCCCCTCCTACCCTACTCACCCCCATACTGCCCCCCCCCAAAGGAAATACTCTCCCATACACCCCTCCTTACAAACTCCCCCACTATGCCCAGGCCCCTCTTACCCCAGGACCCCCCTACCACCTCTCATCTCAGCTCACAATCTTCATCCTCTCTCCAGGCTTGGACAAGGTACCTGTCTGCAGGCAGGCAGTTCTTCATCCTTTTCTTCCATCTCTATCTTTCTCTTTTGTCTCTCTCTCACCGCTTCTCTCTCTTTCGCTTTCCGACTACTCTTTATTTTTTGTATTTTTTTTACTCCATCCTACATGCTTCTCTTTCCTCTGGCTCACTGCGCCCTCTACGCTCTGTGTGTAAATGTGTCTGTGTGTTTGTGCGCGCGCACCTTTGCTTGTGTATGTGTGTGTGTGTGGGAGTCCTACTCTCAGTCAGAAGACAGCACAATGGTAAGCGAGAGCCTCTCAGCCTTCCAGGTATTTGGGGGAATTAGATTGTGTGTGTGTGTGCATATTTGACAGTTTTTTTGTGTGTGTTGTAGTGTTTGCTAGATGTCTTTTGTAGGGCAGGAGGCTTTGTTGGCTTGTTAGCATCTTAGTTAAGGTACTTGTCTATCTTCGCAATGGTACATGATGCTTTTGCTATTAGCCAAGATGCTAGGTGTTGTAGAGGACGCTGGTTGAGTTAGCTAGCGGTGTTAAGATTGCTCTCCTAGCTTGGATGCTAGCTAGCTGCAATGCTGAGGTGGTTACATAAAGACTCTTGTGTTCAGTGTGAACAGGGAAGTGCTGGTCAGGGAAGTGCTGACAGACACAAGTTCAAAGTAGTTTACTTATATTTAAGGGATTCCAAGTACATGAAAAGCCTACATTTCATAACCTCTGTGTGGGTGTGAATGTGTGCATGTTTAGGTGTTGGTGTGTGTGTTTCTTTTTCCGTGCGTGCGTGTATGCATTTGTGTGTGTGCGGGTGTGTGTGCGCGTGCGGGCGTGTGTGTGTGTGTGTGTTAACCCTGTTCTCTCTCTCTCTCCCTCGCCCCCCCAGGCGCGGCTCCCCTCTTCCTGCTCATCCACTTATAGTAATTCACAGGTACTCCAGCATGCTCTGTATCCATGGCAACCACCTCACACCCCATCGTCACCCTCACCTGTTCCCCTCCCTCCCTCCCTCCCTCCCTCCCTCCCTCCCTCCCTCCCTCCCTCCCTCCCTCCCTCCCTCCCTCCCTCCCTCCCTCCCTCCCTCCCTCCCTCCCTCCCTCCCTCCTTCACTTCTCCTTTCCCATCCCGCTTCTCCTCCTCTCTTGCCACTTTGGCAGCTCCTCCTGTCTTAACCCTGTACCCCTTTCCTCCTCTCTCCTCTCCTCACCCCCTCAGAGTTGATCCCTCCCTCCCACCTGTTTAGTCATGGGGAGCCTGTGCTGAGTTCTGCTGATGTTTTTATTTGCTTTCTCATCTCTCTTGCTTTAACATCTTGCAGTTCATTTCCTGGTCACTGAGTTTAAACAGCTTCTGATTGGACCTCCTCCACATTCTTATCATGAAGCAGGTATGATAGAAACAGGGAGATAGGGAGAGGAGGAAGAGAAGTGAAGTGAAGGAATCCAGGTTAATCTGTTGCAACTGTCTCGAGCCATGAGCTCAGCCCCACCACTCACGCACAGATATGCAGCATTCTAGAATGGTCAGTGTCATAGCATTCTAGAAACCATTGTAGAATGGCTCAGTGTGATAACAAAAAGTGATGCTGCGGGGTCAACTGGTAAAGGCTTCATCTCTGTGGCTTCCTGTCTCTTCATCCCTCATGTTCAACTGACAGCAATGGTAGTGTGTGTGTGCGTGCGTGCGAGCAAGTGTGTGTATGTGTGTGTGTATGTGTGTGTGCATGTGTGTGTGTCAGGTGAGTTACTATCCTGTGGCTTTCTCCAGGCCTCCAGGAGAGAGTTCAGGGCTCACCTTGATGAGGTCATCAGGCTCAAGGCCAGGTACTCTACCCTGGACCAGGTAAACCTCCCTCCCTTCTCCATTCCTCCCTCTCCGTCCCCTCCTCTCTGTTTGCTCCACACCTCCCACCGTCCTTTCTCCATGCATCCCGTCCTTCTTAGTTACATCTCTCACTGGCTTCTCCATCCATCCCTCCATCCATCCCTCCATCCATCCATCCCTCCTCTACTTCTACGCCCCTCTTCCCATCTACTTCTCCCGTTGTCCCTCCCTCCCTCCCTCCCTCCCTCCCTCCCTCCCTCCCTCCCTCCCTCCCTCCCTCCCTCCCTCCCTCCCTCCCTCCCTCCCTCCCTCCCTCCCTCCCTCCCTCCCTCCCTCCCTCCCTCCCTCCCTCCCTACCTCCCTCCCTCCCTCCCTCCCTCCCTCCCTCCACCCCTCCACCCTTTTCATTTACCAGGATAACTCTGCCAGACTTACACACCTGTGTGTGTGTTTGAGAGAGTGTGTGTGTGTGTGTGTAGTTGTGGCTGTGTGGTTCCTGATGGCAGCACTGTGTGTGCTGACAGGGAGGGTGTAGTGGGGTCTGTTGAGCTGAGCAAAGACGGAAGGAATAATGAAAGCGTACTAATGGAGACAACTATAGGCGTCTTTAGAGCTGTCAGTTGGGTCTTGGGGTGAAGCTTCTCTGTTACTGGGCCTTTTGTGTGCGTGTGTGTGTGCGTGCACGTGTGCAGGGGCGTGGCCTGCGTGTGTTTGTGCGCACTTCTTTTTCTCTGCTTTAGGCAAATTTCTATCTCAACTTCCTGACTGACTTTCTGTCTCTCTCTCTCTCTCTCCTCCTCACTCCCTCTCTCCTGTCTGCGGTTGGGACAGGGATGGAAGGGTGGTCAGGATCCTCCAAGGTCTCTAGCTGGATGGTTGTTGTAGTCATAGCGATGATCTCCTTTCATCCATCTCTCTCTTTCCCTCTCCCTCAATTCTTTTCTCTCTCTAGGTTCAGTCACGTTGTGGCAGCAAGGAGAACATTCTTAGAGCCAGTAAGTAACTGTGAGACACTGGTGTGAGTAATAGGTGTGTGTGTGTGTGTGACATTTGTGGGGATGTGTTTGTGTGTGGGTTTATGTGTCTGTAATGGTTTTGTGTGTGTGTGTGTGTGACATCAGGCCACAGCGCGGTGGACATCAGCAAGGTGGCGAGGCGTCACCGCATGTCTCCGTTCCCCCTCACCTCCATGGATAAGGCCTTTATCACTGTGCTGGAGATGACCCCTGTACTGGGCACCGAGATCATCAACTACAGAGGTATTACACAGCTGTGTGCGCACACACTCACACACTCTGGACTGCACTCGCACACATTAACACTCCACACAAACCAACCATCATCAAACCAGAGAGGTAATGTATTTCACTCTCATACACACACACACACACACACACTCACACACACATACAAGCGTGTCATGCCTGTACTTCCATCATGTCTCCAGTCATCACCTATCAGCATCCCTGGCTCCATGGTTACCGTCTGTCTCCTTGGTTTGAAGAGGATGATATCACGATGATGATGACACTGGTGATGATGATGGTTAAGATGCAGTAGCCCTCGACCCCTAATGTGTGTATACCCTATCCCTGAACCCTGACCCTCCACTTGCTAGCTGCAGATTTAGGAGCTGCAGAAGTTGCCCCTCCCCCTCGTAAGTCTGTCTGGGCTCCGAGGGGTGTGGCCTGGAGACAGACTCCTCCCCTCCCCGTCACAGCAACACAGACTCACAGGAGGGCTGGTGCCACCATTACCATGGCTACGGGTCTAGCAACCGGCCTGGCAACTGGCTTGGGCCCCTGGCAGCACCCAGGTCAGTGCTCGCCCCCCCCTCCACCTGCACGGCTGAACCCCGGGGGGTCACAGCACGGTCATGTCACCTCCAGGCCAGAGGGGGCGTTGTCACACAAGTGGACCAGACCATAGTGATGGCTGCTGCTGCTACTGCTGCATGGGACACTTTACATGCATGTGGATCAGAGAATAAGAGAGAGCCCTGACCCCTGACCCTAGGCCATCCCGGGAGTACATGGAGGGTTTGAACCAGACAAGACGTTAGCAGCCCAGTATTTGGTTTCATTAGCTTCCGTCATTGGTTAGGACTGTCTGTAAGACAGTCTTAGTGTGTGTGTGTGTCTTTGTTCCAGTGTAGTATCATGTGTGTGTGTGTCAGTATAGTATTGTGTGTGTGTGTGTGTGTCAGTGTAGTATCATGTGTGTGTATGTATCAGTGTTGGCTGCTCATTCCAGCAGCCACTCATCATCACCTTGGGCTGCTGTGGCATGGCTCATCATCAACATACAGACACACTCACACACACACGCACACAGTCGTACATACACACACACAGCACACACCGCCAGCATGCAGATGCCATTCTCGGGTGTCTTTACATACTGAATGAAGCCTCTTGCTGTTTCCTGTTTCCTGTCCAGATGGGATGGGGCGGGTTCTGGCTCAGGATGTTTACGCCAAAGACAACCTACCTCCCTTCCCCGCTTCTGTGAAGGACGGCTACGCTGTCCGAGGTGAGACACAGATACACAGTCACACAGACAGACAGACAGACGTTCACATCAACAGCCACTTCGGACAGTCACAGTGCAGTTTAAAAGAGTTTATCAAGGTGATGGTGTGTGTGTGTGTTCCAGCTGCGGACGGCCCGGGAGACCGCTTCATCATGGGGGAGTCCCAGGCAGGCCAGCAGCCCAGCCACACGGTGATGCCAGGCCAGGTGATGAGGGTCACCACCGGGGCTCCTATCCCCTGCGGGGCGGACGCTGTGGTCCAGGTGGAGGACACGGAACTGCTCAGGGAGTCCGAGGATGTGAGTCTCCCCCCTGTCCCCCTTCTCCCCT
The DNA here is from genome assembly GCF_054491055.1 of Hypomesus nipponensis. Taxonomy (NCBI): domain Eukaryota; kingdom Metazoa; phylum Chordata; class Actinopteri; order Osmeriformes; family Osmeridae; genus Hypomesus; species Hypomesus nipponensis. Next base: position 15,321,770 of record NC_140363.1, read on the forward strand.
CCCTCCAGTCACTCCTCCATCTGTTCCTCCTCTGTCTGGGGATGGCCTTCTCGCTCTGTATCCCTCTCTCTCTCTCTGTCGGTCTCTCCTGACGTTCTTTCTGCCAGTGTCCCTCTGTTTTCTCTGACAGGGGGTTTGGGTGTGCTTGTTTTAGGGCACAGAGGAGCTGGAGGTGAGGATTCTGGTGCAGGCGCGCCCTGGCCAAGACATCAGGTAAATGTGACCTAACGCTCCTCCCTTTCTCGATGCTATCATACATGTATCTCAAAGGCCCTGTGTTGGAGGTTTCTATCACGCTCAGCAAGGCATGGCACACTGTTGGGTTATAGGCTCAAATCCCACTAAGACAGTACATACAAACACAAGACTTACTAACTAAAGATCTTAAGTGTCTGTGAAATTGCTTGTCTCACTTGTGTTCTGAATGCCTCTCTGCTACCCTCTACAGGCCCATCGGTCATGACATCAAGCGGGGGGAGTGCGTGCTGTCTAAGGGAACTCACATGGGGCCTTCAGAGATCGGTCTGTTGGCCACCGTGGGGGTCACCGAGGTGGAGGTACAGAAATTCCCTGTGGTGGCTGTCATGTCAACTGGCAACGAGGTGAGCGGGACACCACAAACACACACAGACACACACATTTGGTGTGTGTGTCTGTACGGAACGGATAACCCTGTGTGTTTGTGTGGGCCTGTGTAGCTGTTGAACCCAGAAGATGACCTCCACCCTGGAAAGATCCGAGACAGCAACAGATCCACTCTGCTGGCGACCATCCAGGAACATGGCTACCCTACCATCAACCTGGGCATCGTAGGAGACAAGTAAACACCCCAGAATTACTCCGTAACCATGAACACCTCACTAACCCTCCCCAAGATGCTCTGAGTACTACAATAGAAGCTCTGTGGGATGACTTTGTGTTCGGGATGAGGTCATCAGGATGACTCCCTGTGCAGGATCCATCTTGAGTACTACACGATTTAGACAACAACGTCCAAGAAATCCCTATTTTGTTGGACTAGCAGGAGTCTGTTGTAGACTGGATGTCTTGTGAGGAACTGTATGTGTAACAGATCTATCCCTGCCTCCTCCACAGCCCAGACGATCTTCTCAACGCACTGAACGAGGGCATCAGTCGCGCTGATGTCATCATCACCTCAGGGGGCGTGTCCATGGGGGAGAAGGTGAGGACCCCAATGCTGCGTGGGGGTGGAGTGGTGTGCAGGGGCGGATGTGTGTGGGCATGGGTACTTTGTTCGAGAAACTGTGTGTATATATGTGTGTTTGTGTGTGTGTGTGTATGTGTTGCAGGACTACCTGAAGCAGGTGCTGGACATCGACCTCCATGCCCACATCCACTTTGGACGGGTCTTCATGAAGCCAGGGTGAGACATGTAGGGGAGACAGGGGAACAAGTCAGGGCTGTTAGCAGAGGACATGCATGTTCTGACTGTCTCCTATCTCTTACCAGCCTCCCTACCACATTTGCCACTGTTGACATCGACGGTGCACGGAAACTCATTTTCGCTTTGCCAGGTAGGTATTCTGGATGTCTAGACTCTTACCCATTTCCTGTCCTCAACCCTACCTCATCCTTTACCTTAACCTTCACTAACCTACAACCCCTCCCTCAATCTCAGCCACCGTCTCCAGCCTGCAGGCCTTCCTCCCCCCCAAGGCCTCCTTCCTGTCTTCCAGCCCCCCATGCTCTTTATATACCTTCCTCCTATCCAGGGTCTTTATAGACCGTTGTCCTACCCATGGCCCAAGCCCATATCAGGCCCTCCCCTGCCCAGTTCTACCCCTGTATTGAAGCCACAGTCCAGAGCCCTTGTGTGTGGAGGCCACCCTGTCACCAAGGCCCCCCCCCCCCATGTGCCTGTCGTGTCTGAGAGCCCCATTGTGGAGCTGCACTGTAGAGCCCACTGTTGAGCCTTGCTGTGGAGCTGCACTGGAGAGCCCACTGTTGAGCCTTGCTGTGGAGCTGCACTGGAGAGCCCACTGTTTAGCCTTGCTGTGGTGTTGCACGGTAGAGCCTCAGTGTGGAGCTGCACTGTAGAGACTCTTTGTGGAGCTCCAGTCTAAGGCCCTACTAGCTGGTCTTCTGTCCTGGCTGAGACCAGGCTGAGGTGACTAGTGTGTTTGTTCCTCCAAGGTAATTTCACCTTCAGAGACACAGGCGCCGCCCTGGTGGAGGCGGTGCATCTGAGCGACACCGAGGCCAGCAGACAACCCATCCCACCGCCACCGCGCGGAAGTAGGTGCCCCTGGTTGTACAGCATCCTCCACCCTCAGACAAACCTCCACCCAACCTTAGCCCAACCTCAGACAAACCTCCACCCAACCTTAGTCCAACCTCAGACAGACCTCAATTAAACCTCCAACCTCAACCTAAGACCAACCTCAACCCAACCATCAACTCAACCCACCCTAAACCCAACTTCAGTCAGACCTTAATCAAACCTATGACTACTTCAATTCAACTAAAAACAAACTTTAACTAACCTCTACCAAACCTTGCACAATTTGTGTCGGAAAAATGTGTGTGGAAACATTGTCTTCCCACCTCTCCCTTTCTCTGTCTGTCTCTCTTTCTCTTTGTCTCCCTATCCTTTTCTCCCTCTATATATCTCAATATCTTTCTCTCTCTGCCTCTATCTCTCTGTCCCTCTCTCTCTGTCTCTCTCTCTCTCTCTCTCTTTCTCTCTCAGGTAACCCTGTGTCAGCAGTGGTCACCTGTAACTTGTTTGTGATTCCTGCCCTGAGGAAGATGCAGGGTATCCTGGATCCTCGGCCAACTATCATCAAGGCCAGGGTGAGAACTAACCCACTGAGCTGTAAGCTGCGAGTTGATTAATGTATGGTGAACAAAAACAAAATACCACAGTGTAATAATGACATCTCAAATCTTCAACGAGGTGTAGACGTTTGACTCATTTGACAGTTTGAGTGTGGACAGTAAGTCCATTAGGACATTGCTGTAGTTTATAAGCGACATGAGGGGAGAAACTGTAATGAAGGACAGGAGATGCTGCACCCGGCTTGTTCGCTAGCTGTGGAAATGTAATGATGTCATCAGGGTGTAGTGATGTCATCAGGGTGTGCCGTGTTGTGTCTGTCATGCAGTTGTCTTGTGACGTGAAGCTGGATCCTCGTCCAGAGTACCACCGCTGCATTCTCACCTGGCATCACCAGGAGCCCCTACCCTGGGCACAGAGTACAGGTAGGACACACACACTACACACACGTACATCACACACACACTTTATACACACACAATTCACATAAATATGTACACACATACGTGACAATGCTCCATCCCCGTCCCCAGGTAACCAGATGAGTAGCCGCCTGATGAGCATGCGCAGCGCCAACGGCCTGCTGATGCTGCCCCCGAAGACGGAGCAGTACGTTGAGCTGCACAAGGGGGAGGTGGTGGACGTCATGGTGATTGGCCGGCTATGATGTCACTTCCTGGACGGAGCAGCGCTGCATGTTCACATATCATCAAACTATCCCATTAATATGCAATGGCACAGCTAGTTTGTACTGAACTGGGATATTGACTTCTCAAATCACAAAGAATACTATAGGAGTACATTTATCAATCTCAATGTGAAGAAGAAAAAAAAAAGATCATTGTATTTACAAGACAGAAAAAATATGAGCTTTTGAAGTGAAGAATATATGAAATATAAGAGATTTATTCTGTATTATATCCTTGTTATAATTATCATGATTATTATATTTAATTATTATGGTTATTGATATTATCATTATATTATATTATATTATCAACTGTGTTCTCTTTCCTCCCATTTGCTTTGTGTGTTCAGTGCTAGCCCCTCCCTTTCCTGTTAGCTGTAGCAGTAGAGCTCCTCTGGAGATGCCCATTTCCTCTCCCGGCAGGATATGATGTCAGAACATTGCTCTGGCTGGAGAGGAGGGCTGTATCATCCTTATGGTGCAATTAGGTGACATACTTTCCCTCTAGTGCTTCTATGCCTCATATCTCCCTCATTTAATCTCCATAAGGGCTTTATAGCCAGCTTCGCTTGTTGTTTATCCTGTGAGTCGTGTTTATGTGCGCGGTGCCAAATGTGCAGGCATGGGCAAGGTAGTGGGGTTATCCGGTCACAACAGTTGACCTATCCTCCAGCTTCCTACCACCTCACCTGCCTATTTGCCCTGACCCCATCTACTACCCCACTTGCCCCCATCTATTACCCCACCAGCTCACCCACCCACCCACCCAGAGGCTGGGGAGACAGGAGAAAACTTTCTCTTTCATTACTTTCATCTTTCAGAAGGGAGAACCAGCTTATTTAAGTGCGGACTGCCTTTTTAACAACTGTTTAAAACAATGTACAGAAAAAGAGTAATATTGTACAGAAATGCGACCAGCACTCTTATGTAAGACATTATCAAAGCAATGAGAGGTCATTGAAGAACTCTGTACTATAACATTTTCTGTAATGATATTGAAATTAATAATAAAAAACAATCCTTGATCATTATGTAAAACGATCGTTATCATTTATTTCTTAAGAATAATTTTAAATGTATGAGTTTTGACCTTTCTCTTCACCCTCTCTAACAATAGATCTTATTGGCCGTTCCCGACATTCTGTCCCTGGCATTATCCAATAGCTAAGCCTGTTTCATGAAGGCACTGTGGCGCTGTGGAGTCGCTGTGAGACTCGTCTCATCCCAGCTTCGAGTTGGGAGTGACAAGCGACGGAAGGGAGAGAATTTGGAGTAGCAATATTGTGGTACAAAAGTTGCCACATTATTTTATGAATTAGGTAAGGTTTTTGCCAACTAACTCTAACAAAACATGTGAGATTATATTGGATACGCCCTAAAGGAAAATTTAAACTAGAACGTTTCGAGAGTGAGTGAGTATGTCGCCTGTTTCTGTGAATGTTGAACTGGCATTGTCTGCAACAGGTTGTCAGGAAGGCTAGGGAGCTAGCTAATAGCTAGCTTGCTAGTTTACGTTATTATGCAATTCATACAACCTGTGTAAGGGTAAAATGTCGGAAATGTTTGCGTGGGCGGTATTAAGTTTCGGTAGATCAAAGTTAATATGTTAACCTGTTGTAAAGATCATTTTACGTGTACGTAGCTTGCTAGTCTAATCACAACAGCGTCCACTTGAAAAGTCACGGGAGGTCCCTGTCACACTGCGCTGACCACCCCAGCGGAAAATGTCGCAATTTTTGTTTTGCCGTGCCTTATTATACTGCTGTTGCCTGTCAAGGCATGCCTATTAGCTCTTTGATAAGCTCCGACTTGTTGCATGTCTGAATATTGTCTGACATCTCTGTAATCTACCAACCATACCAGTGAATAGTAGTATAGTAGAATCTGCTGGTTAAATATCCACTGTACACGTTTCTTCAGTGTTTAGTCTTCCAAGTTACACACGTACGTTGCTATGTCAGGGCCCTATATACAGTAGTTAAATGAATTCGTTTTGTTTTGTCGACCAGTTACACAATACTATAGGTCGTTTAGGCCACTTTATCAATCTTACGTTTACTAGGCAGTACTATATGGACGGTAACTTCCCCAGGAAGAACAGTTGGTCACACTAACTTGTAAAATTACCGAAAATAAATCTAACTGTTTACCACAACCCCATCCTAAATTACAGACGTTGACGCCCATACTGACACACTCTCTTGCATACCACACAGAACACAGTCACCCCACATGTACAGTCTTATCATCACCCACAGAACAGGCTGGCTGTGGTTGTCCTCAACAACCTCCTCTCAATCTTATCATTTCCTGTATCTCAGCCTCCCCAGTCAGTGCTAGCTCTGCTTCACAGTGATAACAGGGGTCCGACTGACTCAAATCTTGTCCATGACAAATTCTTTGGACCTATCTACAAGTCACAGTCAGTGCTCTGTTTGGTACGTTGCGCATACTCGATCGGACCAGATGATCTGACTCGCTTTGCTATTGTTGTATTTATCTTGTTTTGGTCTGAGTCAGGGTTGTACAGGCACATGATGTAGATGTTACCCTGACCGACCAGACTGCAGTGGTAGCTAGGGAGTGAAGTGGAGCACAATCACCTGGTCAGGGCTGGAGGAGAGTTGAGATCATTCTCTTAGTCTTGGACTAGAAGTTGTGCAGCAGGGTTGGTCCTTTAACACCTGGGTGTGGCAGGGGCTGCTCCTGGCCACCATGAGGTCCGGTCTGTCAGCTGTATGCTTTATACAAGAGTACATACATGCTCTCTGTCTCTCTGTCTTCTGTCTTCTGTCTTCTGTCTCTCTCTCTCTCTCTCTCTTTCTCTCTCTCTCTCTCTCTCTCTCTCTCTCTCTCTCTCTCTCTCTCTCTCTCTCTCTCTCTCTCTCTCTCTCTCTCTCTCTCTCTCTCTCTCTCTCTCTCTCTCTCTCTCTCTCATTTCAGTCTGCTTGATATCAGTTTCAGACTCTGGCTGAGTGGAGTCAATTTACCTCAGCACTGGCCATTGGCATCCCAGCATGCAACACAGCAGACAGTGTTAATGCAGCATCTTGCCACACGATTTTTTGGGCATGCATTATTCACAGAGGCACACACCTACACACAGCCTCGTTTCCTTCTCACTGTCCAATCATATTCCCTTATTTCATGTCTCGTTTTCTGATTCCATCTCTCCTGATTCGCCCCTCTCTCTTTCGCTATCGGTCTATCTTAAACACCCATTTAACTTCCCTCACTCCCTCTCACTCTACCTCTCTTTCTCCTGTACCCCTCATAAGGGCAGTTGGAGGTAGACAGGACAGAAGTGGGCTTGAGGCCAGTATTTACACAGTGGTTCTGTGTTCTCTCTGAACCTTCTCCCTTCAGGAATGCCCCGTCTGGCTTTACCTACTGGTAGAAGCTTCTCACTGCGGTATTCCCATCCTCAGCCTTGCTCCCTGCTGCTATCGCTAGCCTGGTTGACTGCTACTGTTCCCAGCCTTACTCCCTGTTACTGGCCTCAACGTTGCTACTAGTCCCAACCCTGCTCCCCTATTCCCGCTCCCTGTCGCTGGCCCCAGCCCTCCTCTGCTAGCTTTACTCCTGGTACACTACCACCAAAGCCCCTGACTCTGATCACTGTTGTCAGGCCCTTGTGCCACATACCTTGTACATCTCACCTGTGTCTAAATCCTGCAGGGACTGGGTTAGGCTTGGCTAGTCTGAGCTTTAGCATATATGGACTGAGCTCGGCTAGTCTGAAATGTAGCCTGTAGGGACTGAGTTGAGAGTATGTATGGGGAGTGTGTGTCCTGCTGGTTTACACATTAACTCGCTTACCCTTGGTTCCCTTATCTCTGGAGCAAGATCAGGGTGGTGGTTTACAGGTCACTTATGTGAAATTAGGACGAAACACCACTGTGTACGTCAAGGAGGTTAAGCCCTCCTAATGTAGTGTGGACTGTCCTGGATCTGAATGTGTGTCCAGCAGGCCCCTCCCCCTGGTACGCTCTGGTACGTGCCCTGCTCTCAGTTCCCTGGAATCTGCAGTCTCCACTTTGACTCGTGTGTGTGTGTGTGTGTGTGTGAGAGCAAGGTAATGTGCTGTGTGTGTGTGTATGAGAGAGAAACTCCAATGGAATGTGGAGCAGAAGTTGCTTAGGAGATAACAGACTGGTCTGGTTCTGCTCCCCCAGTGACAGCTGAGGTAACTCACACATGCCGACATACAAACACAAAACAAACACATTGCATCCATCCACTATCATCTACCCTGATGTGTTTCTGCAGATTGGGTTATTCTGGGTGCTGGATATGGAAATAGTGGAAGAGATAGACACAGACTGTGTCTAGGAAACAGACCGGTAGGGCTGCTTGGCTAGTCTCGGTGGGAATGAGCTGAAAGGTCATGTGGTCTGTTTTGTTTACATCGTAGCTCTTGCTTTAGCCCAGTGGTTCTCTCCACCCTGGTCCCCAGGGACCCCCTGTCCTGCATGTTTTATTTGTTTCCCTGCTCTAACACACCTGATTCAAATGAATGGATTATCAAGCTCTGTGGAAGTCTGAAAACGACCATTCATTTGAATTAGGTGCGCTGGAGCAGGGAAACATCTCAAACATGCAGGACAGCAGACCCAGAAGACCAGGATTGAACACCCCTGATCTGAAACATGCAGGGTTCCCTGGGGACCAGGGTTGAGAACCACTGCCTCAGCCTGATCAAGCAGCCACACACCGCCTGCCTGCTTCCTGCCTGCCTTCCTTCCTCTATACAGACCACACAGGGATGGTCTGGGTCACTTGCCTCATTTGGTTACAGCTTGTGTTATCCAAAAAGCTGGAAGTGCACTTGTGTGCATCACACTGTCTAGGACACAGCAATAACATGCAGACAACAACAGCAAAACATACCCGCGGTGCCTAAAACGAAGCAGGGAGTCAGGTGGCTGAGCGGTTAGGGAATCGGGCTAGTAATCTGAAGGTTGCCAGTTTGATTCCCGGCCGTGCAAAATGACGCTGTGTCCTTGGGCAAGGCACTTCACCCTACTTGCCTCGGGGGAATGTCCCTGTACTTACTGTAAGTCGCTCTGGATAAGAGCGTCTGCTAAATGACTAAATGTAAATGTGACACCTGCACACACACACTCAAACCGACACGCGCACACACACACAAACCGACACACACACACTCAAACCGACACACGCACACACACTCTCAAACCGACGCACACACTCAAACCGACACACGCACACTTGCCAGTGTGTGGTGACTAAGCCTCAGAGCGGCAGATGGCCCAGGACAGAAGGAGATGTGTGTTCTGCTGAAGGAGCGTAGGGCTGACGGGTGGTCTTGCCAACCTTGAATAGCTTTAGATTCTGTTGTCAGGTGAGTGCGCGTGTGTGTGTGTGTGTGTGTGTGTGTGTGTAGTTTCAGGTCCCGTAGTCAATGTTCTCTATCGACTGTGGCCATTTGTTGATACCATGTGTTTATACAAGATAAACCCCCTTCCTCCCAGTTAAACCGGCCCTATTCCAGCAAGCAGAGACATGTACAGTCGCTGTGTGTGTGTCTGTGTGTGTATACATGTGTCACACATGTATCTGATGTTGTACTTAATCAGGCTTCTGCTTCAGATTATAATTAGAGCCACAGTGACCACACATACTCAGTCCTTCCTGGCAATCACAATAGGTCCTTATGCTGCTTTGCTCTGGAATGCTGTTCCCAGGCAGCCTGGCATTCCTGCCTGCTGCATCATGGGAATTGTCCCTCGTCACAAAGACCGCCCAGGGGAGTGTGTGTGTGTGTGTGTGTGTGTGTGTGTGAGTTTCTGTTCTTCAGGCCTGTTCATCAGAGGTGCAATAATATTATCAGCACTCACTGTTGTTGTTGTTGCAACACACTTGTGTAGCTGTGTTCCACTCTCCTCCCCTCCTCTCCCCTGAATGAACAGACTCAAGTTCATTATCTGAGGAGAATCAGTCTGCTCGTTCAGCAGTCACCCCAGTTCTTAAGCCAGTCCACCAGTGCAATTATCAACCACTGAAACAAGACGGTAAGGTAGTGAGACATGGAACCATCCATCCAGTAGACTGTGTAGATGAGCTATTCCCAACCTCTGGGCTGTGGTCCACTAGTGGTCTGCTAGGGTAATACAGGTGGGCCGACAAAGCAAAATGACATTTTGTCTTTAATTCATCATGACCGAAACGCCAATAGAAAAATCTGGAAACAGGAGAGATCTCTGTGAGGGCAAGTTTTTTTTCTTTAGTTTAACTTTACTTTTGTCAGCCTTTTGAAACTTTTTTTCTTTTTCGAAAATATTTTTTCAACCTATAGAAAAGTGTTTTTAGAAAGGAAAAAAAATCAACCTTTTGAGAATAAAAAAATTACTTTCTTTCAGCCCTTTTTTCTTTGGTATGAAAAGCTGGTTCCAGATGGTTGTCCTCCAGGCCCTCGGTATGAGGTGGTCGTGGACATGAGGGCACCCCCCCCCCTCTCTCTGTCTGCACCATCCTCCCTCCCCCCTCCCAAGTGTGCGCCCGTCTTTGTGTGTGTCCCCCCCCCCCCCCTCAAGCTCGGGACCTCCCTCCTGCTGACAAAGCTGTTGTCATGACAACACGTAGGGGCCGTCGCAGCTCAGTAATCTCCTAAGAGCAGAGGGGAGGAGGGAGAGGGGAGGGGGGGGGGGGGAAGTGGGACGAAAGGAATTTGGAAGGACTTGTGGAGGGAAAGATGGACGGGCAAAGGTTACCTACCGACATCTTCCCAACAGTCAGTGACCTGTGTACTCTGCTGAGATTACAAGGCTTGTTACTGTACTCGGTGTCAATAAGAGTTCTTCTAGGAGGTTATACAACTACTCTAGTGTGTGTGTGTGTGTGTATGTGTATGCACGCCACGCCTACACACGTGTGTGTGCAGTTGTGCCCGTAGAGTGTTGATTTGAACAGTGCCTCCCACTGTGTTCCTCAGGTGCTGCAGTGTGCCTCAAGGTGTCATGGCTGACCAGTTCACAGAGCTGCCCTCATAGAGACCCACCCCAACCCGGCAACCCGTGGAGCCACGCAAACACCCCGACCCCTAACAACCCACACGCACACACACGCTGCGACCAAGTTGTCCGGGGACTGTGATGACCACATCCCACATGAACGGTCATGTTACAGACTCGGAGGGCGGTCAGGGCTCAGGGGGAGAGGGTCACAGGGAGATGGCGGTGGACTGTCCCAGTGACCTGGGTGCCAGGACCCTGCCGGCGCGCCGCTCCGCCCAGCTGGAGCGCATCCGCCAGCACCAGGAGGACCTGAGGAGGAGGCGGGAGGAGGAGGGGAGGCAGAGGCAGGAGCTGGACCTCAACGCCTCCATGCGTCTCAAGAAGCTGGCCCAGAACCCCAAGGTGGGCATCGACAACCCCACCTTCGACCCCGTGGAGGGGCCCGGGCTGCCCCTCGACCTGCCCCCCGGCCTGGGCGCGCCCACACTGCTGGGTGAGTCTCCTGGTGTGGCACACTCTTGGGTCAAGGCTGATTCTAAAGGATCTAAAGGATGTTTCTCGGGGGACACTGTTCTCTTATTGGTCGGGGCTGTGTCCGTGGGGGATGTGGTCGGCCCCTTGATCGAGGACAGGTAGGACACTGGAGGAGGGGCGGTGTTTCTCCCCATTTCCTTCATGTGGAGGCAGGCTTGTTTTTCTGTTGTATTGCCCCTCAAACAACATTTCCAGGGAGGATTAGGAATGAGACAGATGCAGACAGTGCAGTTTGCTGTGCATTCCTGCAGTAAAGCTCTCTGAGGGGGTCGTGTCCTGTCAGACCTCTGCTGAGGGCCTGGGAACAAGGAGGAGAGGGGAGGGCAGGAGGAGAGGAGAGGGGAGGAGAGCGAAGGGGAGGGGGGAGGAGGGGAGCACTCTGTACAGAAGTCACGGAAGAGGTGAGAGGAGTGTTTTGAGAGAAGTGGTAGGGAGGGAGGGAGGGACGGGTAAGTTCATTAAAAACTCTTAGAAAACAATGTCATTATTATTATAGTCAGTCAGGCGACAGCTCAAGCCTTCCTCGAACTTTCACACACGCACACACACACACACACAGTCAGTTTGTCCTGTAGTCTTGGCTGACATGGTGTGTGAATACGGCAGTGAGATGAGAAGTATGTATTTCAGTTCTATATGTGTAAGCTGTACCTAGTTTAACTTGTGTGTGTGTGTGTGTGTGTGCCACAGAGCTGGAGGAGCTGCTGCTGTCTCTGAAGCAGGTGCAGGGCTGTCTGAGCGACTCCCAGAGCCAGGCCGACATCGAGCTGGTGCTGCAGCTCGTCCAGAAGACAGACTTCCAGAAGGCCGTCAACATCCACAACGCCGTGGCCCAGAACATGAACCGGCCCAGCCCGCCTTACCCCTTCACTGACCATGCTCTCTCCCTGGCCCAGGAGGTAAGGACCTTGAGATCCCCCCCACCCCTTCCCCCTCTTACATCCACCCCTATCACTCCTCATCCGAAGGGACGGTCAGACGGTCAGGGACGGTCAGTAGATTTATTTCGATTTTTGGGGTTTGTGCATTTCTCATGCTTTATTAGACATATTTTTAGTGAAGTGTGACAGAATAGGCAGGGAGAGGGTGAGGGGAACAGATGTAGCAAAGGGCCAAGGCCAGGCTGAGAACCCAGGCCGCTGTGGAAAGTTCTCAGCCTACACGTCCCACACACTCACCCAGTGAGCCTACACGTCACACACACTCACTCAGTGACCCTACACGTCACACACACTCACCCAGTGACCCTACACGTCACACACACTCACACAGTGAGCCTACACGGTACACACACTCACCCAGTGACCCTACACGTCACACACACTCACACAGTGAGCCTACACGGTACACACACTCACCCAGTGACCCTACACAGTACACACACTCACCCAGTGAACCACCAGGGTGGGACAGGCAGTTCTGTCCCAGGCTCCTGGTCCGGGTCGACTCCTCCCTCTCCAGAGGAGATGAGAAGGTTCAGGTTGGATGATCCAGCGCGGCGCCAGTAATGAGGCCATCTAGACAACAGCCCCTCTGTTCTGTTACCCAACAACAACAGCAAGCATTGGATGAGCTGATTGTTCTCATTAACGCCATCAGCCCTGCCAGCATGTCTCTCATCCCAGGAGGGAAATGGAAATAGGATTAGGTTAGTGGCTGGGTGAAGTGCTTGGGACGAAACCAAACTTGACCCCAATGTGACCCCTCATCTAAATCCATAGACAAGCAAGCAGTTTGCTCATCAGTATTTCTGGGTTTTGGAATTCTGACGTCACGTTCAATAAACACATCTATTGACACCCATACCACTGAAAAGCTCGAGTTATTGTCTATCCAATTCAGCTTGGTTGATGGCAACATAAATATATCACCTTGGGTGGTTCTGGTGTGTGTGTTCCTCAGGTCCAGTCCATGGTTCTGTCCAGTCAGCACAAGGAGGGTCTCGAGCTCCACTCCCTGCTCACCTCTACACACATACAGGTGTGTGTGTGTGTGTTCTACCTTTGTGTTTGTACACGCTTGTTTGTGTGTGTTTGTGTAAAAGTGTAGGGCAGCATAAAAACAGTATGTGTGTGCATTTTACATTTGTGTGTGTGTCTATAACCATGTGTGTGTGTGTGTCTATAACCATGTGTGTGTGTGTGTGTCTATAACCATGTTTGTGTGTGTGTCTATAACCATGTTTGTGTGTGTGTCTATAACCATGTTTGTGTGTGTGTCTATAACCATGTTTGTGTGTGTGTCTATAACCATGTGTGTGTGTGTGTCTATAACCATGTTTGTGTGTGTGTCTATAACCATGTTTGTGTGTGTGTCTATAACCATGTGTGTGTGTGTGTCTATAACCATGTGTGTGTGTGTGTCTATAACCATGTGTGTGTGTGTCTATAACCATGTGTGTGTGTGTCTATAACCATGTTTGTGTGTGTCTATAACCATGTGTGTGTGTGTGTTGTATGCAGGCCGTGCTGCTGGCTCATGACTGTGTGGCGGAGCAGGAGATGCAGATGGAGCCCGTGACCCCCCCGGGCGGGCCCTGCGAGACCCTCACCCAGTGGGGGGGGGAGACGGTCAAGATTGTCCGCATCGAGAAGGCCAGGGACATCCCCCTGGTGAGCCCCTAAACCCTGGAGCTCACTGCACATCCCCAGAGCACTCCTGCCCCGCCAGCGTTGAATCAGTGTGTGTGTGTGTGTGTGTGTGTGTCAGGGGGCCACGGTGAGGAACGACATGGACAGTGTGATCATCAGCCGCATCGTGAAGGGCGGGGCGGCGGAGCGGAGCGGCCTGCTCCACGAGGGAGATGAGATCCTGGAGATCAACGGGGCGGAGATCAGGGGGAAGGACGTCAACGAGGTCTTCGACATCCTGGTGAGACATACTGGCAGGCAGGCAGTAAGACAGGCAGGGAGTAAGAGAGGCAGGCAGTAAGACAGGCAGGCAGTAAGACAGGCAGGCAGTAATACAGTAAGGCAGACATCCAGACGTTCAGCATTGGGTCTGTCCTTCCTCTAAGCTGTCTGTCTCCCCAGGCGGACATGCACGGGACCCTCACGTTCATCCTCATCCCCAGCCCTCAGAGTAAACCTGCTCCTGTTAAAGAGACTGTGGTAAGAACAGCCAGACACCCTTCTCTCTCTCCTCCTCACCTACCCCTCCACCTCACCTACCCCTCCTCCTCACCTACCCCTCCTCCTCCACCTCACCTACCCCTCCTCCTCACCTACCCCTCCTCCTCCACCTCACCTACCCCTCCTCCTCACCTACCCCTCCTCCTCCACCTCACCTACCCCTCCACCTCACCTACCCCTCCTCCTCACCTACCCCTCCTCCTCCACCTCACCTACCCCTCCTCCTCACCTACCCCTCCTCCTCCACCTCACCTACCCCTCCTCCTCACCTACCCCTCCACCTCACCTACCCCTCCTCCTCACCTACCCCTCCTCCTCCACCTCACCTACCCCTCCTCCTCACCTACCCCTCCTCCTCACCTACCCCTCCTCCTCACCTACCCCTCCACCTCACCTACCCCTCCTCCTCACCTACCCCTCCACCTCACCTACCCCTCCACCTCACCTACCCCTCCTCCTCACCTACCCCTCCTCCTCCACCTCACCTACCCCTCCACCTCACCTACCCCTCCTCCTCACCTACCCCTCCTCCTCCACCTCACCTACCCCTCCTCCTCACCTACCCCTCCACCTCACCTACCCCTCCTCCTCACCTACCCCTCCTCCTCCACCTCACCTACCCCTCCACCTCACCTACCCCTCCACCTCACCTACCCCTCCTCCTCACCTACCCCTCCTCCTCCACCTCACCTACCCCTCCACCTCACCTACCCCTCCACCTCACCTACCCCTCCTCCTCACCTACCCCTCCTCCTCCACCTCACCTACCCCTCCTCCTCACCTACCCCTCCACCTCACCTACCCCTCCTCCTCACCTACCCCTCCTCCTCCACCTCACCTACCCCTCCACCTCACCTACCCCTCCTCCTCACCTACCCCTCCTCCTCACCTACCCCTCCTCCTCCACCTCACCTACCCCTCCACCTCACCTACCCCTCCTCCTCACCTACCCCTCCTCCTCACCTACCCCTCCTCCTCCACCTCACCTACCCCTCCACCTCACCTACCCCTCCTCCTCACCTACCCCTCCTCCTCACCTACCCCTCCTCCTCCACCTCACCTACCCCTCCTCCTCCACCTCACCTACCCCTCCTCCTCACCTACCCCTCCTCCTCACCTACCCCTCCTCCTCACCTACCCCTTCCTCCTCACCTACCCCTCCACCTCACCTACCCCTCCTCCTCACCTACCCCTCCACCTCACCTACCCCTCCTCCTCACCTACCCCTCCACCTCACCTACCCCTCCACCTCACCTACCCCTCCTCCTCACCTACCCCTCCTCCTCTCCTACCCCTCCTCCTCACCTACCCCTCCTCCTCCACCTCACCTACCCCTCCTCCTCACCTACCCCTCCTCCTCACCTACCCCTCCTCCTCACCTACCCCTCCACCTCACCTACCCCTCCTCCTCACCTACCCCTCCACCTCACCTACCCCTCCACCT
The DNA here is from genome assembly GCF_054491055.1 of Hypomesus nipponensis. Classification (NCBI taxonomy): domain Eukaryota; kingdom Metazoa; phylum Chordata; class Actinopteri; order Osmeriformes; family Osmeridae; genus Hypomesus; species Hypomesus nipponensis. The sequence continues at coordinate 15,337,341 of NC_140363.1, forward strand.
CACCTACCCCTCCTCCTCACCTACCCCTCCTCCTCTCCTACCCCTCCTCCTCTCCTACCCCTCCTCCTCTCCTACCCCTCCTCCTCACCTACCCCTCCTCCCAGCCTGGTCGAACTGTCTCGGTTGTCTTTCCAGGTCCACGTCAAGGCCCACTTTGACTACGACCCATCAGACGACCCCTACGTTCCGTGTCGGGAGCTGGGGCTGTGCTTCCAGAAGGGGGACATCCTCCACATCATCAGCCAGGACGACCCCAACTGGTGGCAGGCCTACAGGGACGGGGATGAAGACAACCAGCCCCTGGCTGGACTGGTGCCCGGTAGGTCTAACTCACATCCATTGGGAACTGCCTTGTGCAAGCGAGGAGCTGAATCACAGGTCGAAAGATACGATCATTTTTTGCCCCTCTCCTTCGTTCGTTCCTTTCTTCCTTCCCTCCGTCCCTCCTTCAGGGAAGAGTTTCCAGCAGCAGAGAGAGGCGATGAAACAGACCATAGAGGAAGACAAGGAGCCAGAGAAGTCAGGTGAGTCAGACAGGGACCCACATGACAAAGGCCATAAAAACACACAGGCACAGTGTCCACTTTAAATCCACACGTGTAGAGTCTATGAATAAACAGTTTGCACCGGCGTGGCCCAGGGCCAATTCTGCTTTAACCTCTGACCTTTGGTCTCCAGGGAAACTGTGGTGCGCCAAGAAGAACAAGAAGAAGAGGAAGAAGCAATTATACAACGCCCACAAGAATGACGGTAAGACTGCTTGGCAACCTAAATGCCTAATAAATAGACTGCTTTGATGTTTGCCTATCCTCTACGGAACTGGTTTATTTCTGGTCGTTTTATCAAAGCTCCTCGACTCGGATGTCTGGATTCCTCACTCTCTCCTCTTTCCTCCCCTCCCAACCTCCTCATCTTTCCTCTCCGTCAGACTTCGACAACGAAGAGATTCTCACCTATGAGGAGATGGCACTGTACCACCAGCCGGCCAATCGCAAGCGTCCGATCGCTCTTATTGGTCCGCCCAGCTGTGGTCAAAGTGAGCTGCGGCAGAGACTGCTGTCCAGCGAGCCCGAGAGGTTTGGAGGAGCCGTGCCACGTAAGGCCCTCCTCTCACACAGGACACCAGCCAGACCTTGACACTGCTGCAATGATCTTTTTCATATCTTCTTTGTAATATCTCGTACTTACTTTATACATTGTATGTATACGCCTGTCCACTTTGCTGCTGCAATGCTCGAATTTCACCATTGTGGGACGAATAAAGGTTTATCTTATCTTATACGCCAGTGGTTCTCAACCCTGGTCCTCAAGGACCCCCTGTCCTGCACGTTTGAGATATTTCCCTGCTCCAACACACCTGATTCAAATAAGTGGTCGTTAACAGGCTTCTGCATAACTAGATAACGACCCATTCATTTGAATCAGGTGTGCTGGAGCAGGGAAACATCTAAAACATGCAGGACAGAGGCTCTCTAGGACCAGGGTTGCCTACCCCTGGTGTAGGCCGTGGCTGTGCTGCGTTGGCCCTCGCTGCGTTCTGACATGTGACTGGTGTGTTCTGCGGGCAGACACCACGCGCAGCCGCAGGGACACGGAGGCCAACGGGCGGGACTACCACTTTGTCTCGCGGCAGGCCTTCGAGGCGGACACGGCGGCGGGCAAGTTTATAGAGTCGGGCGAGTTTGAGAAGAACCTGTACGGAACCAGCAGTGACTCTGTCCGCCAGCTCATCAACACGGGCAAGATCTGCCTGCTCTGTCTGCACACGCAGGTCAGCCTCACTCACGCACTCTGTCTCTCTCTCACTCCGTCTCTCTCTCTCTCTCTCTCTGTCTCAAACTCACTCATTCACACTCTGTCTTTCTCACTCTCTCTCTTTACAGCTCTCCCTTCCTCTCTCTCCTTCTCACACATTCTGTCTCACTCTCTTTCACTTGCTCACTCACATCTCATCCTCATATACAAACACATCTTAACAGCAAGGAAAACTGCCAGCATGTTCATCCTTCTCTCCCTCCGTTCCCCTCTCCCTCCAGTCGTTGAAGGTGCTGCGTAGTTCCGACCTCAAGCCTTACATCATCTTCATAGCTCCTCCCTCCCAGGAACGCCTGAGAGCTCTATTGGCTAAGGACAACAAGAACCCCAAGGTACCACCTTTGTGTGTTCAGGTCTTTTCAGTACGTGTGTGTTGACCTAGCCTGTTGCAGTACCAAATGACATCACCCCCATCAACCCTGCTCTGCTCCTCTCTCCCCTTCCAGCCGGAAGAGCTGCGTGACATCATCGAGAAGGCCAGAGAGATGGAGCAGAACTTCGGCCACCTGTTTGATGCGGCCATCGTGAACACAGACCAGGACAAGGCCTTCCAGGAGCTGCTGAGACTAATCAACAAGCTGGACACTGAGCCCCAGTGGGTCCCCTCCTCCTGGCTGCGCTGAGGAGACCCACACACGGTCTCTCTCTCTCTCTCTCTTATTCACAGTTAGCTGCAGATTGTCTACCACCAGTGAACCAGAAGACAAACATACACTTGTGTATTGGCTTAGCTGATCTCTAGGAAGAAAGGGCAAAGGATTTGTTCTCTGTTTCGGTTCTTTACTTCCTGTTTAAGTTTCACTAAATTAACCAATCACATTCCACCCTTATGGAAAGACTTGGCACTTGGCAGCAGTAGAGTTAGACTGTCTCTCTTCTGCAATTTCTCTGGTAGAGCTATTTATGATTGTAAATGTACAGTATGTTTTTTTTTAGACCTTTGAGCCTCTAGTGCGCTTACACACACACAGACACACACAGACGCTCACACACTTACATTCTGGGACCTACTAAATGGACCTACATATACAGTACACAGTTTCACACACAAGTGATGTTAAAACACACACACACACATATACACCTACTCTAAGGTGTGTATTGTGCTTTGTGAAGTAGCAGTTATATTGATGATGATGATGAGGTCACTTCCTCCTCAGTACTGCACAGGTTTCTGTCACATCATCACTATCCAGCTGTTTGTCTCTCTTCTCCACTACATTATGAATGCTGTATCTTTTACTCTGTGATATGTGTGTCAGGTCACCTCAGATAAGTGTTCAATGCGGTTTTATTTGTGATTTATCATGATGTCAACATTTAATACACATCAGCAAGGTAAACTCAACCGAAAACAGCCTAAATCTTTAAGGGTTATTAAGAAGTTTAGTTTGTGTAGCGTGTGTTGTTGTTTGTGTAGCTGGCTGGCTGGATGCATGCGTGGATGTTTGTGTATTTTGGGTGAGTGTGCTTGCACAGAGGCCGAACTGTCTCTGAGATTCAGGCAAGTATTATCTCTTCTAGATGACGGTGGGAACAGTTGAAGAATTGTTTCAAGTAATTATTATTATTATTACACAATTTTTATTTTGATAATCACTGTGCATTTAGATTCTGACATTTATATATTTGTAATATTAAAGATAGATATATAAAGTCCAGAAGAATAAACCAATAGGATTGCTCCACTACACTTCCATCCTTCCTATTGGTTCTGGTTGTGAGAAGAGGAGGTGCCTGTTGGCTCCTGTAGGTTCGAATTTGTAACTGGAAGTAGATTAAATGAATGTAAAGTTACTGTATTAAGAATCACCTCTTCTTTTTCAAAATCTGTTTTTGTATGAATTTTAAAACGAATTAAAATCAGATTGATAGATATGTTGTCAATTGTTTTTATATTTGTAATGGATTTCTAAGTCAAGGTAACCCTATGATTATTTCTCATTGGATAAGGCTCTGAAATATATGAAAGAATAAATTTAACTAGCGAGGGTATAAGTTTTGAGGAAATTGTGGAGAATAAATAAATACTGTATCACCTCCAACCCTGTTGTTTAAACTAATATCAAACATTTTGAGAGAGACAATATTTTAAATAACTTCCCTCCGTATGGCTGAGCCTCATCCATTTACTGTATATGGCGGGACCAGTTAGAAATACAAGGAGTTGCGAGAGCGGGAGAAATTGTTGAAATGCGTGAGACTTGAGAGCCCTGGGAACAAACAGTTGAGGAAAGGCCTCAAGAAAATTGCTGTATCGACAATTACAGAGCCTGATAAATATTAGATATTATCTGACAATTCTATTCAGTTGTAGTAGTTGGTAAGCCAGGCTAGCACTAGCTCCTTCACTGGAAATCTCACAACTGACATTCAGTAAAGGTCTAAGAGGACACACCATTTGTAAAGTAAACGAACTAACTTGTTGGCTAGCAATTTCCACACAATCCAAACAATTGTTAAAACTTTTTATGAACGATCTTTTAGCTACACACACAGCACAGGAGACTGAGGAGACAGCTAACTAGCCAGCGGCGCTAGCGGCCTGGACTGGAGCTAGGCAACAAGGTGAGAAGACTGAAGACCGTCTGCCTAGATAGGTGTGTGATGACGAGCGTGATCGGCCGAATGGTTGTTACATTCCCCCTGCAGGCCGTCTTGATTGTTCAAAATATTTTTTACGTTTGGAATAATCCATATCATTTTGTTTAATATTTTGTTAAGATGACCCAGACCATGATCATTATCAGCATATTAATGCTAGTGTTGGCTCCGTTTGGAATCACATTTGACGAAGGTAAGCTAATGTTAGATCGCTACGCCAACTCACTTCACAGAGACAGATCCGTTAAATTGACAGCTGTTTCGACTTGTCTGTGCCACGGATACCTGTTACATATTACTTTCAGTAATATGTGCACTTTAACGGACCATAGATGGTGATGACGAAGGGGAGAAATTCTTCCAGTGTGAGGGAGAAATGGAAGAAAGCAACAGGGTGCGTCTGTACCTAGGCTTGGACAACCTGGTAGGTGGACCTTTGGTGCCCCCTGGTGGACTGATACTACCAGTTATCTTACGATAGGAAATTTGCTATATTTACTCTTCCTAAACGGATCATTGTTCTGTTTGTGTGCAAGGTGGTGGACTGTATGCTTCGTAGGACTACAATGTCAAGCATTCAGTACAGGAACCAGCTCGAGCTCTACACGTCAGCAGATCTGCTACCCACTGTTGAAATTTACAACAGTACCAACACTTTAACATTCACCTTTCGTCTCAGCAAGGTGAGACTGACTTATCTTAGACACTGGAGGGTAGTAAGGTCCAGGAAGGGGAGACTGGGTTGCCTGGACAGTAGGCCTAAAAGAAAGTGTGTTTTCTGCTATGTGTGTGTGTGTGTGTGTGTACATCAGGTTGAGTCCACCTGGCGTGTCAATATCCCCAGAAAGAACTTGACCATCAATACAGGTGACTTTAGTCCCCATCCTGAAGCTTGTAGTAGCAAATTATATAAATATCGTTATACAAAGATAGAAACACTATTTGAATAATGATGGCAGGACAGACCCTTTGCATGTTAGGGGAGGGGGTACACATTATATCAGGTGAAAAAACGGCCTGATATAATGTGTATCCCCTCTGTAACTTTTGCTAGAAAAGAGCAGACATCTCCATAGTATCTCAGGTTTTTCATTGTGACCAAAAACACACAACACATCATTTTAACAATGTTGTGCTGACGGAGGCCAATAAATGATCAATTAATGAAAACCCCCCAAACTGCTGTCGCTTTTTAAACTCCTAAATGTCTCCTGACCACCGCCCACTCCCACAGTGTCAGCACCGGTGGATGAGTGGTACGTGGAGTTTAACATGTTCCACGGGATGTCCATGTTCTCAAGCCCGGGTTCCATGCTGGATCCACTGAAGGGAACCCTCCTGGACATAGCCAGAGGTGGGTACAGGATGCCTGCTTCTGAGTAAAGGTGTCAATTTGGTTCAAACGAGAGGACAAACATTTCTTATCACCCTCATATGCTAACACTACCTCTGCTCTGCTGTTGATGAGAACGTTTTAACATCCTCTTGATGTATGTTTGGGGCATATCCCTTCTGTCCTCCCCTAAACCTACATCTGGGCCAGAGATGGCAAGACTTGTTTTGCCTTAATCTTATTTTGAAAATATTTTTTTAACCTATAGAAAAGTATTTTCTGGAGAAAAATGATGTCGCTCTCTGCCTTGCTCCATACTAGTTTCATAGACTAGCTTACGTTTGATGTGGGTGTGTGTGTTTCCACAGAACCCATCCTGCAGTGGACCATAGGGGACGAGTTTGTGGCTAAGGACGTTGTATCCCACCTGATGCACCTTGTGAACGTGGAGGTCAGTCAGAGTCCCTGTGCCAGCGATGTGGCTGTGCTGGCTCCCTTGTTCCCTCCTGGCGGACACACTGGTGAGGGAGACTAAGACCAACTCCAGATCAACAAGCAGACGCTTTTATCCAAATCCATGTCAAGGGGGAGATTTAACATGTGTCCTGCAAATCTGCAGTCAAACGTTCTACCACTGAGCTAAACCCAACCTCCCTATAAACCATCTTATACAGTAGTGTGTGTTATGTGTAGATCTTGTTTGTTTGTCTGTGTGTTGAAATATTCAATTTTAGTTCATCTTACTTTAATTTTTACTATTGCTTGCTTTTCTACAGGTACACTTGCATTTAGCGATTCATGTTGTTTAATTGTAACTTGCTTAACTACATGCTCTTATGGTTCTTCCCTTTGGCACTTATTTTTTGGTTGTTCACAATGTGTGCTTCTTGTTTTAGCTACCCCCAAAGCTATCTTGTTGTTATAATCAGTGACCTATGCACTTTGTAAAGCTCTCTCTTGGAAGTCGCTTTGGATAAAAGCGTCTGCTAAATGAATAAATGTAATGTAAATGTAATGTAAATGTAATGTAAATGTAATGCAAATGTGTGTACTGTAGGAGTGATCTTGAGTGTAACCAGGTCTGCGTTCACCTCTGAGGCGCGCTGGTTCAATGTTACTCGCACTCTCTGCGGCCTCATCAATGAAGGTACCACACACAGCTCAATAGAAAGCTCACAATGTTACTTTCAAGGTCAGGTGGTGAGTTCTTCCTCCCCAGAGTCTGACCGCATGTGTGTGTGTGTGTTTCCAGTGTGTGTATCAGGCTGTGTGGGCATCTCCATCGTGGACGTGATGTTGACCAACACCCATCTCTTCCTGCTGACCAACAGAGGGCTCTTCATTAGCCAAGACCTTCTGTCCCCTGCCACCAGACCCCTTAAAGTACTACACACACACACATACATACATACATACACACACACACATACATGCATGCATGTTAATGTATATTCATGCTGTCTCTGTTTTGACCAGTTCACTCTGCTGTTCTTGCCTGCCCTGGCTCAGGTCAGTGGAGTCAAACAAAAGTAGAGTTAAGTTGAGTGATTATATGGTATAGTCTGTTACTGATGCATCTGTCTCTGGTCCTCTGCCCCCTCCCCCCTCTCACTCTCTATCTTCTTCCCTCCTGCCTCTGCTCTTTGTCTCTTTCTCTCTCCTCTCCTCTTTGTCTCTCTCTTTTTCTCTCTGCTCTCCTCTTTGTCTCTCTTTCTCTCTCCTCTCCTCTATGTCTCTCTCTCTTTCTCTCTCCTCTCCTCTATGTCTCTCTCTCTTTCTCTCTCCTCTCCTCTTTGTCTCTCTCTTTTCTCTCTCCTCTCCTCTTTGTCTCTCTTTCTCTCTCCTCTCCTCTATGTCTCTCTCTCTTTCTCTCTCCTCTCCTCTATGTCTCTCTCTCTTTCTTTCTCCTCTCCTCTATGTCTCTCTCCCCTGTCTCTCCTCTCCTCGTTGGTGTTCTCTCCAGATGGACTACTCCTCCACCACCATGTGGTTCTCCTCTCAGTGTTGCACAGATCGCTTATACTTCAATGGTACCTCAGCGTCAGCTACACATCACCTACATGATCATCTTATCTATGTCGTGTGCCCCGCCAAACCTACTTAATCTGATTTTTTTTCAAATTAGATGACATTGTCAGTCTGATAAACAACGAGGGAGAAGGAGAGAACCTGGTAGGGATGGGATCTTCACGTCTGACCACCAGACACCCCAGTGTGTGGGAGCTAACTGGACTGTGTGTGTGTGTGTGTGTGTGTAGAACTCCAGGTGTGTGTACAGTGAGTATCCGTTTAAAAAATGGTCCATCTGCCGTGCATCTGATGCTGAGCTGAAGAAGAACGACCGCCATCGCTACCTGTCCTTTCTCCACGACCGTCACCAGAATACCGGTCTGCTGCTCTCCTACACAGAGGTTAGCCCTCCTGCCCACCCACATAGGCGCACACACACACGCGCATACATATGCACATACACAAACACAGACTGACTGAAACTATTTTTCTGGTTTCCCATAGGAAGGTGCAATGGTTTCCGTCTTTGGGTCAAAACCTGGGTCAGACACCTTTTATACTCGTACCAAGTTCCCTCCAGTGCAGATCAGTTTTGTGCCAAGAGGCGTCATCATGATGAACAACCATGTGATACTCTACGGCTCCGAGGTGACCAATCACAGCACAGAAAAACATCAGACCTGGTAAAATGTTTTCCATACCTCATTAAACGTTTCTGTTGTTGTGTGTTTTCCCTTGTGTGTGTGTGTGGTGTGTGTGTTTTCCCTTGTGTGTGTTGTGTGTGTGTGTGTGTGTTGTGTGTGTTTGCCCTTGTGTGTGGTGTGTGTGTGTGTGTGTGTGTGTGTGGTGTGTGTGTGTGTGTGTATAGGTGTGGACGTCCACCGACAGGGGCTCTTCCTTCAAGTGGGTGTTCACCCTGAGGGGGGAGGTGGTGGTGGAGGCGGTGATCTGCTCGTCCAGTGGAGTGGTGGTGTTCTCCACTGAGCAGGGACACCTGTACATCATGAAGTCAGGTGACCACACACTGTACTGACCACGACATGTGCTGTGATGACGGTCCAAAAGGAACAATTGATGTCCGAGGATAAACTAACAATATCAGGGAGTCAGGTGGCTGAGTGGGTAGAGCATCGGGCTAGTAATCTGAAGGTTGTCAGTTTGATTCCCAGCCGGTGCGCATGACGTTGTGTCCTTGGGCAAGGCACTTCACCCTAAGGCACTTCGGGGGGAATGTCCCTGCTTGGGAATCGTTGCTCCATTGGTGATACAGCACTTGGTGGTTGAATGACTCACAGAGTGACTTATATACATTGGAGTGAACAAGTGTGCTGTTGTTTAGGGCACTGCATGCTGACGTATGCTGCATGCAGTAATGACGTTTCTATCCTTCGAAGGGATACATGACAATATGGTAACTCATCAAGGTACTGCAATATCCTACTGCTGCTGTCCTGAGCTAGAGTCCTCATGTCATATCTGAGCAGAGGGAAAGATCCCCAAGTGACCTGTTCACCTTGGAAAGGGTTAGAAAAAACGTCAAACTCTTCCTATCAATAAAGGTCTGCTTGCTCCTGATCCACTGCTCCCCCGTCCCCCCCAGGCCAGGCCAGGTATGCTTGGCTGGACGAAACCGTGGCGATGGACAGCAGTCTGGTCTGTGATCACATGGATATCCTGATGAGCGTCCAGCTGGACCCAAACAGCCCCACTGGCCTCAGATACAGGACCATCGACATGAACGACAAGATCAAGGTGACGCTAACCGTGTGACCCTGCGAAACCTCCTCGGTTTCGCCTTTTGAGAATCAGGCCCTTGCAAAAACGATCAAAGCCGTTTACGGGGGTTGGTTGTCATTTGGAGCTCAACCAATCGGTGAGCCCAGTAAGGATCCTGTGGTGTCTGTTGACGTTTGTTGCCACAGGAACACAGGATGAGTTTTGACCGTCCCCTGGCGCTGCAGTACACCACAGACCACACGGTGCTGCTGCATGTGCACAGCCCCATAGAAAACAGGACTGTGAAGGTCAACAGTCACGCCATCCAGGACTCTACCATCCAGGACTCTACCATCCATGACTCTACCCCTGCTGTGCTGCACACCCAGTTCTCACTGGACCATGTGGGCAAGGTCATCTACTTCAGGTGGGCATTTTCACACACACACACACATACACACTTGCTCGTCTCCTCTTTCTCCTTTTGAGCCGTGTGTGTGTGTGTGTGTGTGTGTGTGTTTGTGTTCAGTGATGGAGGCATGGTGGTGATAAAGGAGGTGTTCTTGAAGCACTACTTCAGGGGTTTTGATAGCATGGTCGCAGGAGAGATCCTTTTGCCAATCAGAGCAGCCAGCCTAACGGAGGAACCTATTCAGCATTACGACCTACTGGTGATAAAAACAGATCCACAGGGCTTTATTGTCAATCTGGTGCCTCAGAGCCAAGGTGAGACAGTTAAAGGAATATTCCACTCAAAACGAGACCTGATGATATGCGGTTCACTTTGGATTAAAATGTATCGACGTTCTTCTCCGTCTGTCTGTCTCTTGGCATATTAGATCCAGCTCTTGCCTTTAACTCCAGTCATATTGGTAAGACAGTGGTTTCCCCCGGTTACAGCAGCTACATCATCATGAGTGTTCTGGAGGGGGGCGTGGCTGTGGCCAAGCCCACCATGCCAGCCCTCGTCCAAGCCCAGACCATGCAGAACGAGGGCCACTGGCTCCTGTTCTCTGCTATGGGGGTGGAGGACTGGGTCATGAAGGAGGGGCCGTGTCGCCATGCTCTGCAGTCCATGGACGACATGACCAGTAACGCCCTCATACGCATCAACGTCCGTGAGCAGCTCAACTTCACCTTCAAGGCCTTCATGGCCGATCACTGTGAGGGGAAAACCTGCGTGTGTGTGTGTGTGTTTTCTATGGGGATTAGTCACTCCGGTTTAAAGGTTTGTGTGTGTTGTGTGTGTGTGTGTGTGTGTGTGTGCGTGCAGCCGTGTCTATGGTGTACAAAAAGAAGTTTATGTTTGTGGTGCTGACCAACCCACTGGCCATCAGAGTGACAGCCAGCCACTCCTGGGACTACACCAACAACCACATCCTTACCCTCACCGCCTTCAGCCACCTCTGCAGGAAGGTACATCAGCCAGCCAGCCAGCCAGCCATAATCACCCATCCTTCAGTCCACTGTTGTGCTCAGCTTGTGTGTATGTGTGTGTGTGTGTGTGTGTATCCACCAGGCCACAACCACGGTGACTGTGTTCATCCCAGAAGCCTCTCTGCTGTGTGACTCCTCCTCCTTCACCTTCACGCTGCAGAACTCCTGCCCAGAAGGCCTCAGTATCGTCTACCTGCGCCAGGAGCCAATCAGCGAGCAGGAATGGCTCTTTGGTGATCCTAGAGATGAGCTGGACAACGAGAGGCTCTTTGACCTGCCGGTAGGACTGAGAGTGAGGGAGAGGGAGAGGGAGGTGCCATGGTTCAGTGGTTCATGTTCAGGGGTATGATGGCATGTGTGTGTGTGTGTGTGTTCAGGTGAACTACCGCCCTCCCTCAGAGCTGGGGGTCCTGATCCCGACCACCGATAACATCTATAACGCAGACCCCAGCAAGCCCCGCCCCCGGGAACATTACCATATCTCCAAGGTTACCTGCTCTTGACATGTAGTTGCACAACTATTCGCACTGTTTTCCTGTCTTTTTCTCGTTTTTAGCACCCTGTAAACCTTCTCTAGGGCCTGTTGAAATCTGCTTGAACTTCTTCTGGCTTCCTGTGTGTGTAGAACTCAGGGCGTTTTAAGCAATGTGCCGGGAAGAAGACACTGGAGGAGTGTGGCTGTACAGACCATCTGAGAGTCTCTCCTTTGGCCATCAACTCTGACTGCAGACAGAGGGTGAGGGTGAACACACATCACTATCACGGAACGAGACGCTACTATTTGGCTTGGTCTGGAAGACAATAGACTGGTTTCTGTGTGAGTGTGTGTTTGTTTGTTGTCTAGGTCCTTAGGATGATTTATCCAGTCACCAAATTCAACTTAACTCTGTTTCTGAGGAGGACCAATCACCCTGACCGACCACTCATGTCCCCATACTTCGTCACCGTCACAGAAGTCAACAACAGGACCAGCTGGAGCATCACAAGTGACACACACGAGCACCCCCACCAAACACCAACACACACCAAACGCCAACACACACATGCCAACACGCACACACACCAAACGCCAACACACACACGCGCATCCATTCTGTGACCTGTGTGTGTGTCCTCAGCCTCAGATATCACCCCCACCGTGACCAGGATGAGACGGTACCTGAGCAGACTGAACGAGACCCTTTACAATCCAAACGGCCTGCAAATCAGCCTGTTTGTACGTATCAACTCCTGCCAACCCGTCAGAACGAGTCAGTCTTAATCAGAATGAATCAATCAGCAATTAACACATTTACATTTGCTCATTTAGAAAATGTAAATGTCCCCTTCCCTCCATCTCTCCCCCTTCCCTCCATCTCTCCCCCTTCCCCCATCTCTCCCTCTCTCCCCCTTCCCTCTATCCCTCCTGCTTCCCTCCATCTCTCCCTCTAGGGCTCAGAGCTGTTCCACTTCAGAATCACCGTCATCCCAGGGGTGGTGCTGTGTGACCTAGTGGACGAGGTGCAGGTCTGTGGACCCCTTTCCTCTCTATACACCTCTAGATCTAGACGTCTCTGTCTTACTGTATATCTAGAAACCCTGTGTGAGCTGGTTGAGCCAAAGCAGGTGTGTCGACTCTCTGGATAGAAGCTGAACTCAGAGAAGTTCTCTGAGCCTGAATGTGTACATGTGTGTACAAACCCCTGTGGCCCTGCCCTGTCCTGTCTGTGTTGTAGATCTACGTGGACGAGGCCCCTCTGGCGTTCCCCACCCACTACCTCATCAACAACATGACCGCCATCCTCCTGGGGGGCCTGCTGCTGGTCGGCTTCCTGCTCAATTACAACAACGTTTCCATGCCGACCAAGAGCCGCTTCCAAACCATGATTAATAAGCGCAAAGCATCCGTAGCCCCTGCCACCACTGACTCCAGCACACTAAACTAGGAACGCGCAGACATATAGACAGACGCAAACTCTGAAACCAGTTGTTTCTGTTTAGTGACATGTTCATGTTTTATACTGTTCTTTTTCTCTCTTTTTTTAGGAGGGGGGGGGTACAATTGTTAGTTTTTCTGCTGCATAATAAAATGTTGACATATTCGCTGGACTGTAATATTGAAGCTGTGTGTTATTGGTGGTGGTGGTTCCAATTTAGGGGGAGCGTGGCTTTGGTGGGGGTGAAATGAGAGCAGACAGCAGGGGGGGCTGTTGGGTAACACTATTAGCAGTATCAGGAATGGAGGAGCGTTTCCGCCAGGCGCTGATCTTGGATCTGCTATTTGTTTTTTATCTGACATAGAACCTAGTCTTGGGAAGAACCAGCTGCTGATCCCAGGGCAGCGTTTAACGAAGTCAACATCAGATAGTTTCCCTTCATCTAATTACGTCACGTCGACCTTAGATCGCTTGTCTGGACTCGTTCATTGGCTGTTTTCACTCTCAGTTTGTTCGAGTTGATGGGTCGGTATTGGCTGGCGCTGCAGTCGGTGAAGCCTGTCTTTCATGCGTTTACAGGTTGATGGTGATGCGAGATAAATAGGCTAACGTGCGGAAAGGTCTGAAACATGGGGCTGGAAAACCTTTTTCTTGAGCTGAAACATTTATAACTTTAGTTTCTGGCTGCGAGGTACTCTATTTATGGAGAAAAGTTGTCCGTTACACCTCCATGGCACAACTCCAGTAGGATCTGCTACTTTGTAGTCCGTTTGCGTGGTCGGATTGCCTGGCAACTGTTTTCTTTTGCACTGCAGAAGTTTTATTAAAGAAAATTGTGTCTTGGTCTACTAGAGACCTGGCAACTTATATAATTATATTTTAAAATCCTTGTGACCTGGATATTACTTTTTCATAAGACTTTTCCGTATTTTTTACGTCTTGGAGACTGGAGTGCTGAACGTGCTTGGGACCGTGAAACAATAGTCCCAACGTGCGGGGGATATCGATGCCTCGCGGCATTGTTCTGCCTCGAGCGGCTTTGCTCGGTCCCTAGCCTCGGGGAATGAGCAACGGAAGATTTATCTTCTTCACAGTTCGTCTGGGATTTACAATTTGGGTGGAATAATCCGAAGAAGTTTCTCAAAATGGATGTTACAGTGTCTGAGTTGATGAGCAACTTCATAGATACGCCGTTGGTTGTGTGGGTGAGTTTGTGTGTTCTTTATTTATATTGTTGGATTGGAGCCTATTGACAATGTGCTCTTTAGACTAGACAGGGGCGTCTTAAGGTTTCATTTGACCCCACGCTATGCGAAGTTGGCTAGTTCTTCACAACTAATAATACAATTTAGATTTTGACAGTAGCCCCAACAATAATATAATACAGCTTGTGATCTAACCGTAAATACGATGGCAATAAGGTATTTAAACTTAGATATGTTTACACATTACGGTATCAGTTCAACCATTTCTATGCAGGCCATTGGAGGCCGACCACAGTGAGCTAATGTGTGTTATTGACCTGTCACGAGCTGGAGTCTGCCTGGCAGGTGCTCTTTACACCTGGAGCTGCATCCCAAAAGGCTTTAGTGGCCCTCTCATTTTCCTAACACTGGGCAGAGATAGGATTCCAGTGATTCCTTAAAATAGCAAGAAATGTTTTTGCACTAAGAAAGGTTTTTGCACTAAAATATTCATCAGCAATAAAAAAAAAAGAAACGGGAGAAGTAGGTTGCTCCCAAGCAAACTTAAAGGGAGGTAACGACGGCTTCAAAACATTCATCAAGAAAGGAAAGTTTTACTGGATAATCCGAACGCGGCCCTAGAAGTAGGCTATGAGATGAGTATTGAGGAAGCCGTACTGGATACACTCCTGTTAAGGCCTAGTAGGAAGGGTTAGGGATGACAGGTCGAGGTCAGAGGGGAAGTTGTTGGATGATCTTGAGAACTTCCTGCTGGTGTTGGTCTGTCACATGACCACGCTTGCCCAGACACTCATGTTTAACCTCCCCCAGTCACGTAACAGTTGAGACTGTAGACATCATTCTGACTGAGTAGCCATGTTGATGTAAAGTATGCATGAAGCAGCAGCTTGTATCAAAAGCAACATAGAGGGGGGATTCAAACTGGCAACCTCTCGATTTGCAATCAAATACTCCACTTCCACTTAGCTACACCCACGCACTCCCACGTTGACAGGCCTGTGAATGAGCCAGACCAACATACAAGACACCGTATTCCTCTCCTCCTAATCGTCCTTCTCTCCTGTCTTCTGCAGGTGAAGACGTTTGGACCTCTGGGTTCTGGCTCAGAGGACAAGCTGTCCATGTTCATGGACCTAGTGGATGGAGTCTTTCTCCACAAGATCATGACCCACGTGTGAGTACTGCTCACTGCTGTGTGTGTGTGAGAGACAGAGAGACACGGAGAGACACGGAGAGACACAGAGAGAGACACAGAGAGAGACACAGAGAGACACAGAGAGAGACACAGAGAGAGACACAGAGAGACACAGAGAGACACAGAGAGACAGACAGAGACAGACAGAGACAGACAGAGACACAGAGAGACACAGAGACAGAGAGAGTGTGTGTACTACAGAACTTATGGTGTAGAATGTGTTGTGGTATATCTGTACCTCTCTCCTCTCTGTATAAGTTGGGTCCTTAAGACCCTCACTGGACGAAGCGTGTAAGCATGTTTGTCTTGTGTGTTTGGTTGTTTCTCAAATCTGTGTTTGTCAGACAGTATTACGCTGCAAATCATTTCCTGGTTGAGAGAAGTGGAGAGGCTCAGAGAGACAGGATGAACACAAGTCAGACTGAAACAGCATGCACACACACACACACACACCTGGGCGGGAAATGAACCACAAACGGACCTAGTGCAGCTGTTGAAGTTAGCACTAGATTGGCTTGGTTTTCCTCTCTCTAGCTGGTTGTAGTTGTTTCTCACCTCACAGACAGATAAATCAAATCCAACCTCGGGCTGTTAAGTGGACATCAGCTACCACTGTTAGACACCAGGGTAAAGTTGACTCTCTCCACTTCTCCATCTAGCCCCCCCCCCCCCCCCTACTAAATTTGATTAGCGTCAGTCTCTTTGTGCTCCCAGCTGTGCTAACTGAACTCCCTCCCCTCCTCTCTACCCCCTTATGCAGTCCTCTCCTTTAACCCACTTTCCCCAGCCCTCTCTCTATCCCGGCCCCCCACCAAGCCCCCTCTCCCTCCCTCTATCCCAGCCCTGTCCTTCTCCAGCTTCTCACCCACCCCCACCCCGCCCCCCTCCCGTCCTGCCGGTCTTAATAACAATTTAAAATGCCCCCCCGCCCTCCCTCCTGTCCACTCCGACCCAGACAAAGACAACATTATAAGCCTGCTGTTGAGACAATGACACACAGACACATTGAGGGACCTGGTCATGCGTGACCTAGCCGTGGTAATAAGTCGACGTCACGCACGCCTCGTCATATGTTCGTAAGGCACGCACAGGGAGGGCCAGGGTGTCATGGTAACCAGACCAGCTCTACCCACTGCTTAGGGGACAAGTTTGTTTTGGTTGTTACACACGCAGGCTCTCACAGCTACACACAGACTCACATGCACATAGACACACATAGAGTGTGTAGGATAGTGTAGGCCATTGAACCAATGTTGTTGGTGTCTGCTCATTTCCATGTTTGGGTGGGTGGAGACTGCTGCTCAGTGCCAGGCTGGCCCAGTGACATGGACTGGCACAGATCTGACAAACATGCTCACACACACACACTCACACACACACACACACACACACTCACACACACGCACTCAGCTTCAGAGTTATGTTTAGCTAACAAACTTCAAAGATCAATAAGAGCCTGGTGAGAGATGGATGGCTGTGGTAACTCCAACTGCAATGTGGTGTGTGTGTGTGTGACTGGTGTAAAGCTGGAAAGGACGTGGGTCTGCTAGAGGGCTCGTTAGCTGTACAACATAGGAAATCCATAATAAGCACCATGACCCGGGCTACTGCCCTCGAGAAACAGGGCTGGGTGGGTGCGAGGGGGGGGGGGGGGGGGGGGGGACATTCCAGGCCTCCACTCATGTGTACGTTTAATATAAACCCAACCAGTCACTAGCCAATCACATGAACACACACACACACACCTGTCTGTTGGGTCGGTTCTGACTGCTCTGTTTCCTACCTACAAAGACGCTGGTGTGTGTGTGTGTGTGTGTGTGCATGTTTGAGGCCTGTATGGCTTTTTTGCAAACCATCCTGTTGTAAATATTTAATCCTCACTGTTAAGTCACCCAACCCCCACCCTCCCCCCCCTTACACACACACACACACACTGTACACACACTGTACACACACTGTACTCACAGCCCCCTAGGACCTCCGCATGTAATGTGTTTGACGTGTGTAACATCCTGTGTGTGTTTCCATAGAGACCCCAGCCCGACCAATCAGCGCGTGAACAAGAACATCAACAACGATGTCCACCTACGCATCCAGAATCTCAACACGGTCATCAGACACATCAAACTCTACTACCAGGTAACACACACACACGCAAAAGTAGACTGTGACTCCTGGACACATACACCTTTCCTAAACACCTTGAGGCTAGTCCAAAGTCTAAAGTTTGTGTGTTTATGGTGTTTCCCTCTAAACTTTTATCACCACTAACTTGAACTTCTTGGTCTCTTTCTCTCAGTTTGTCTCCGGCCCTACTCTCTGTATTTCTAATATCTCTACTTCTTTCAATTATATTGTACTCCTCTATACCTGACTTTCCCTCTTTGTACCTCTCTGCCTTCTCTTACGTCTAGATAACCTCACAGGAAGAGCAGCCAAGCTCAGTTTGAGAGGGGAGGGGTTTCGCACACACACGACATTTGGGGGCCTCTCAAAACACACACACACGCATGTTGATCAGTAACAGATGTGTTGTCTTTGCCAGTGCTAATCTACAGACCATTAGATAAGTTGAGTGTGTGTGTGTGTGAGAAAGAGAAAGAGGCGTGTGTGTGTGGAGGAAGGCCCTTTGCCTCCCTGAGGGACTGTACAGAGGTTGTAAAGGAAGCAGCCAGCTTTGGTCCCATATCCACTTGTTTCGCTCAGTCCCTGTGGTCCCCCTGGAAGTCCTGTGTTCACTAGCTGTTCCCTGTCCTAGGGAGTGTGTGTCTGTCTGTGTGTTTGTGTGTGTGTGTGTATATATGCCAGAGTAAATCTGTGTGTTTGTAAGTAGTGTTTTCTTGTGGTAACAGGTTCTGTTTTGTAGCCAGGGTAGAAGCTGCTGTGACTCAACTATGCCAGCGTGGCACCATACTGGGTTTGCTCTTTGCTTTAAGTTTTAAAATGTCTGCAATGGTGTTCTACTGGGCTCTAGAACTCTACCGGGACACTAGAACTCTGCCGGTCCTAAAGAACTCTGCCGGGGTTCTAGAACTCTGCCAAGGTTCTGAAGCAGAAGTATCTGTATAAAGCTGAATCACAGGTCGCTGCCACCCTGTGATTGGACTAGACCAGGTCACATGGTAGTGGAGGGGATCTTCTCCATCATCTGCCCACATGGCCCCTCACCAGAAAGCCAGACAAGATAAGACTGACAGTCAGTGTGTGAATGCATGTGTGTGCACCAGTGAGTAAGGGTGTGTGTGTGTGTGTGTTTTCAAGTATATTAGTATCACATCTTTCACCCTCCTCTCAGAGCTGTTTGAAGTTGACCTGAGATCAACAGCAACATCCGAGAAAGTGTTTGTTTCCTGTCTCACTAAGGAAACATAATTTGATGATGAGCATAGATGTGCAAGCAATTTCACAGCGTTGCAGAAACCTGGTGATGACATACCCATTCTGGCGCACATGGTCTGGAGAGCACAGCATAACCCCCATCTGGCTAGGCCCCACCTCACTGAGAGCCTGCCCTGTAGCCCCCCCCCTCTGTAACCCCCCCACACACCCTCAGTTAACCCCCACCCTACCCTAGCCCCTGTTTATTCCCTCACCAACCAGTAAGAACTGTACTGCTGGTGTTCAATAGAAGGATTACAAAGCCTGATTGCCAACCTAACATCAGAGAGAGAGCGAGTGTGTGGTTAGGGGTGTGGTCTTAGTGGTGTTTGGGGATTAACCATAACACTGCCAAAGCTCCCGATTTAATAAATTCTCCAGTTTAGCCTAGATTACCCTGGGCTAGCCTGCGTAGCTTGAATTTGCAGCTGCTTCATCTTGGTGATTCGACCCAGGAACTCCTCTCCTCTCCCAGCCCCACCCTGCTCTACTGCAAGCAGGAGGGGCTGGACAGTTCAGAAGTGTGAGAGGGAGAAGAATCGAGGAAGTGAAAGAGGGGGAGTGGATTTAATCTCTTTTAGGAATCATCTCTCCTCCTTCCCCCTCCCTCCCTCCCTCCCTCCTTTCCCCCTTCCAATTAGATGATGCATCTCTCTCTCTCTCTCTGTCACTCTCTCTCTCCCTGTCCCCCCCCCCCCACCCCCTCTGTTCACTCACCATAAAGCCTACCCCTAGGGCTGACAATAGGGAGCATGGGGGAGGGGAGGGTGAGGAGGTGCACCCTTCCAGTCCATTGTGTGCGTGCATGTGTGCGTGCGTGTGTGTGTAACCGGACACCCCTCAGCCCTGCTGTTACAGGAGACGCGTGGAGCCTGAACCACCTTCAGCTCATTCCTGCTCTGCTCTCCCTCTCCTCTTCACTCTCAGCGCCCTCTTCCACTCCACTCGTTTTTTTTCACAGCTCCCTTGCGCTCCCCGTTCCTTCTCTTCCTTTCTTACTAGAAAGACAGGAAAGTCCCTCCTGAGCCTGTTGCCGTGGGAAACCCAGAACAAAGCCAGTGTAGCAGAGATGTTAGTCTCAACATCCTCCACTCTATCACTTTATCCACTGGCCTAGATATCTGTCTTTCTCTCTCTCTCTCTCTCTCTCTCTCTCTCTCTCTCTCTCTCTCTCTCTCTCTCTTTATCTCTCTCTCTCTCTCTCACTCTCTCTCTCTCTCTCTCTCTCTCTCTCTCTCTCTCTCTCTCTCTCTCTTCCCCACTCTCTCACTTTCTCTGTTTCACTCTTTTATTCTTAGTAATTCCGTATGTCCGTTGCTGCATGCATAGCTGCTGGATGGGTCTGACTGTTGTAAAGCTGTTTGTTTAGTGTGTGTCTGTGTTGACCTTTGGCCCGTTTGTTGACTGTGCAGGCAGCCCAACGGTTCGAGTGCTGTGACTGAGGACAAGACAGCTCTACACCATCTTTATTGTTTGTGTAAAAGTGCCTGTGTGTGTGGTGGTGGGGGGGGGGGGGCATTTCTGCTTTATGTTTCAACAGTGTTTAACCTTTTGATGATAGGTCTTGGCTGGCTAGTGTAGCAAACCTGCATTCTAAGGCACCCAGCCAACTATTTAAACAAGTTCATTGAAGCACAAGGCCACACACACACACACATGCACAGCCAGGAGAAATAAGGATGGGGTAGTGAGAAAGAAAAGGGAAGAGAGAGAGAGAGAGAGAGAGAGAGAGAGAGAGAGAGAGAGAGAGAGAGAGAGAGAGAGAGAGAGAGAGAGAGAGAGAGAGAGAGAGAGAGAGAGAGAGAGAGAGAGAGAGAGAGAGAGAGAGAGAGAGAGAGAGAGAGAGAGAGAGAGAGAGAGAGAGAGAGAGAGAGAGAGAGAGAGAGAGAGAGAGAGAGAGAGAGAGAGAGAGAGAGAGAGAGAGAGAGAGAGAGAGAGAGAGAGAGAGAGAGAGAGAGAGAATCATTGCTCAATAGAGTCAATAGAGAAGATGAGGACACAGAAAAGAAGGAAGGGGGGGGGGGGGGGGTTACCATGGTGCAAGGAATGTCCCTTTCCAGCCTGCTGTTGGGTTCACACACACAAACACAAAGTGTAGGGTGGGTGATCTTTTCAGCTGACCTGGTAACTTGGATGATAGTTTATAATACTGTAACATGCGACTGTGTGGGGTTTTGCATGTTTGTGAGCTACCTGTGAACTAGGCATCCGTTAGACTCCCCATCACACACACACACACACCAGGGGGAGATGCGCAGAGGATGTGGAGCAGTGGGCCAGCTAGCGTTGAGAGAAATGGGCTGGAAACATTGAAGGCATTGACAACTGTTCCCACTCTCTCTCTCACACACACACAGACACCCATGGAAGTGGAACTGGTGCCAGCAGTATAGATTATTGATCAGTAATGTGAACCCAGTGGGGCAGCAGGCAGGGTCAGGATGGTCCGACCTCTAAATCATTCCCCGGAGCAAGGAAACGCTCAACAGAGTTCCTCTATTGATGCTGTGTTGAGGGGGTCTCTGATTGACCGTACTGTGTCAAATAACTTGTGCTGCACAACCCTGGCTAACTCACAACCCCGGTCTCTATACTGTACGCATGTAGATGATTTTGTACTGCGTGATGATAAACAGTGACATGATGTTCATCATAAAGGTGTTGGTTGACTTGCCACTCACCTAGTGGTGTTCTGAGTAGTCTCTACGCTACTGCAGCTGCTGCTACAGGCTAACGGGGCAACACAGGAACAGGAAACAGGAAATGGGTTTTGCAGCAAAAAGGAAAATTCTTTAGTTCATTGTGGGAGAGGAGGGGAGAGATGTCGAGAGGACAGAAGTAGAGGAGAGAAGGAAAGGTATTATGTGTCCTGCATGTATAATGTATCAACCCCCCTCATCTATAATGGAATGTATTATTTCATTATCGTGTGTGTGTGTGTGTGTGTATGCATACATTTATATGTGTGTGCGTGTGTGCTGGGGGTGGGAGCTTCTGTCAGTCTACAGCTGACCTGGTGTCTTCTCTATGCATCATAGAACTCACTAACACCTGCAAGATACTGTAACAGTAGACTGTACACCAGGTGTAAGCTGAGAGGCAGTCTGATACACACACACACACACGCTGTGTGTACTTACATGTGCACATAGAGATGCACGCACACACCGTGTCTGGTGTCAGGGCTGTTATTCCTTCCCAGGTGAGAGGACGCCTGTGGAACATGATGCTGTCAGCCCTGCAGCTGGTCTGGGACACTCCTGAGCTGCTGGAGATCAGGACGATCCTGCTCCACAGATGCTGCTGCTCTGCCTCATGCTGGATCTCTCTCTCCTACTGTCCTGTACAGTCCTGGATCAGAGGCTAGCCCTATATCTCTCTCTCCTACTGTCCCATACAGTCCTGGATCAGAGGCTAGCCCTATATCTCTCTCTCCTACTGTCCCGTACAGTCCTGGATCAGAGGCTAGCCCTATATCTCTCTCTCCTACTGTCCCGTACAGTCCTGGATCAGAGGCTAGCCCTATATCTCTCTCTCCTACTGTCCCGTACAGTCCTGAATCAGAGGCTAGCCCTATATCTCTCTCTCCTACTGTCCCGTACAGTCCTGGATCAGAGGCTAGCCCTATATCTCTCTCTCCTACTGTCCCGTACAGTCCTGGATCAGAGGCTAGCCCTATATCTCTCTCTCCTACTGTCCCGTACAGTCCTGGATCAGAGGCTAGCCCTATATCTCTCTCTCCTACTGTCCCGTACAGTCCTGGATCAGAGGCTAGCCCTATATCTCTCTCTCCTACTGTCCCGTACAGTCCTGGATCAGAGGCTAGCCCTATATCTCTCTCTCCTACTGTCCCATACAGTCCTGGATCAGAGGCTAGCTCTATATCTCTCTCTCCTACTGTCCTGTACAGTCCTGGATCAGAGGCTAGCCCTATATCTCTCTCTCCTACTGTCCCATACAGTCCTGGATCAGAGGCTAGCCCTATATCTCTCTCTCCTACTGTCCCGTACAGTCCTGGATCAGAGGCTAGCCCTATATCTCTCTCTCCTACTGTCCCGTACAGTCCTGGATCAGAGGCTAGCCCTATATCTCTCTCTCCTCTCTTATCCCTCTCCAGAGTCCTGTACAGTCAGGCTCTGATACACAGTTTCTCTATTAGTGTGACAGAGGATGTGAGGAGATGGTAGATTGGAACAACTGTTTCCATACAGCACAGCCATGGCAACAGACCTCTGGAACCCAAATGAGCCCTCTGACTTTGTGTGTGTGTGTGTGTGGGTACAGTGTGTGTGTGTGTGTGTGTGTGTGTGTGTGTGTGTGTGTGTGTGTGTGTGTGAGGGCACAGTGTGTGTGTGTACATGGGTCCTGTTAGAGGATGGTCAATAAAACATGTTGGGTCTTGCCTATCGTGTGTGTTGGAAGTATGTTGCCACGGTTGCCATTGTAGCCAAGGTCAGGTTTCTCCACACTGGTACACGGCTCCTCTATGTGCAGGAACATACACACACTCATGCACACACACACAGAGGCCAGTCTTCCTGTATGTGTGTGATGGACAGCCTAACCCTTCCTCTCTCTGGGAGGGGGGTCATTATTGCAGACAGACAGTATTGGTTCCTAACTGACCTCTATAAAATCAAGTCCGCTTGTCTTTCAGTCTTGTCTGTTCACACTCTTCCTGTTCCCACCTTCATGGCTTCCTGTTGACCTCCAGGCTGTTTCCTGTTGACCTCCAGGCTGTTTCCTGTCTGGCCTCCTGACGTTAACCCTCTACTGGGGGGGTCTCAGCCAGAGACTCCTTCTCCTCCTCCCCTGCCTCCTTCATTCTCCTCCCCTGCCTCCTTCATTCTCCTCCCCTGCCTCCTTCATTCTCCTCCTTCTCCTCCCCTGCCTCCTCCACTCTCCTTCTCCTCCCCTGCCTCCTCCACTCACCTTCTCCTCCTCCCCTGCCTCCTTTTAGCCTGACATTGTCATACTCATAATTCTAGTCAGAATATGAGTCTGAAAACTCTCTGTTGGGCTGTGACTACAGGGCGTGTTTCAACCGAACTCGTAAAACAAATGCCTCTTCGCTCAATTGGATAGACCTACAACCAATCAGAGCAACGTAATATGTTGTTTCTTGAAAACGAATTCAACCCAAGCGGGCTCTTTCGTGACGTTGTTGATTACGTTACTTTTGATCATCTGTCCATCATCGTATAAAGCCCGCCCTGGCAATTTCATTGGTCCGTCCCGATCCTGGTAGTGTTGTTGTTCCCAATACGAGACCCTCCAGACCCAACTTCCCGACCCAATTTTTTTGTGGGCGGGGAGAAGTTGGCTGGCAGCCATGCTAGCCTCCTTCATTCTCCTTCTAGTCCTCCCCCTGCCTCCTTCATTCTCCTTCTAGTCCTCCTTCTCTTCCTTTCCCACTCCTCCTCTATTCTCCTCCTTCTTCCTTTCACAGCTCTTATGTTCCATGGAAGACACCATAACATACAGTAGATCAGAGACTGTACTGTAGACCAGACACTGTACTGTAGACCAGAGACCATAAATTAGACCAGATACTGTACTATAGACCAGATACTGTACAGTAGACCAGATACTGTACAGTAGACCAGAAACTGTACAGTAGACCAGATACTGTACAGTAGACCAGAAACTGTACAGTAGACCAGATACTGTACAGTAGACCAGATACTGTACTATAGACCAGATACTGTACAGTAGACCAGATACTGTACTATAGACCAGATACTGTACAGTAGACCAGAAACTGTACAGTAGACCAGATACTGTACTATAGACCAGATACTGTACAGTAGACCAGATACTGTACTATAGACCAGAAACTGTACAGTAGACCAGATACTGTACTATAGACCAGATACTTGGGGCTCTTATACTATCTCTCTGTCTCCTTGTTTCTATAGGAGACTCTTCAGCAGCTGATTCTCATGCCCCTGCCCAATGTCCTGACCATCGCCAAGGACCCTCTCTCAGGTAACTCACACACACGCACACATCTAAGAGATTTATGATTGGCTGGAGAGCAGATCGAATGGGGTGTGAGGAGGGCCTAGGTTCTGTAGTCTCAGCCAATCAAGAGGGTCTCGTGAACCTTTTCACTGATTGTTGAGTACTTTCTTTTTTTTTCAGTGCAAATTTAGTAGACCGATAGAGACATGCAGAGTGTGTGTGTATGTTTTGCATGTCATTTCCTGTACCATTCCACCACTGTATCTTTACATCAGACCCTGCTTATTTCCATGGGCGGCCCTTATCTAGATCCTATCTGATTGGTTCAAACAAAAGTGTGTTTACCAATCAGGAACAATAGGTCGCAGGATGAGGAAGTAGCAGGGTGAGAGGTGATTGGCTGGTGGAACTGTTTCTATTGAGAGCCTTTCTTTGAACAGCCTCCCTCGGTCTGCAGGGCTGGGCCCTGAGGTCGCCATGACAACATCGCCCCCTGAGGCTCTTTTAAGGAGTCCCAGGATCACACACACACATACACACACACACACACATATACACACACACACATACACATTGGATGTTTGATAAGCCTAACCCTGTGTTTGCACTTTCTCCATAGCAAAGAGCATGGATGAAATCAGGAGGCTGCTGCTGCTGATTCTGGGCTGTGCTGTCCAGGTAACGGAAACAAAACACACCCATTTCTCACAAACACAACTAAACGCACCCTGGACAGATGTGCAGCAGGTACAGTAGATTAGGACCACAGGGGAAATGTACACAGGTGGGTGTACCCACTTAGGCAAACAACCCACCTGCCCTCACTGGTAATCTCTTTCCCTCTGCTCTCCTCTCCGCACACCCCCTCCCCCCCAACCCCCACCTCCCTGCCCTCCCCCTCCCTCCCCCAGTTTGTCTCCTGCCTCATATAGTTTGACTCTCCTGTCGTGCTCCACCGGCCCCTGTTCCAAGCAGTCTTAGCTGTGTCAATGCAGTGCTTTTCTGCATGTCAGAGCGGGCCTGTGGATCAATGCCTGCCAGCCCCAGGCCCTACTACAATCCTAGCCCCAGCCCCAATCCTAGCCCAAGGCCCACCCTCAGTCCTAGCTCCAGCCCCAGGCCCAATCCTAGCCCTCGCCCCCAGCCCTAATCCCACCCATGTGATTAGACTGTCACACATCAAAACTCTCTCTCTCTTCAGACAGACTGCAGACTGCAGTGTGCTCTGAGGACAGACAGAGGAGGGGGGGGGTGCCCCTGGAGGCACCCTGCAGTCTGCTCTGGGGTGGCCCACGGCCCTCTGAGGAATTAACCTGGGAGCCACCTGTGCCCTGCCTGTCTCCTTCTCCTTTTCTTATCCTCCACCCTTCCTCCCCCCCTGCTCCCCTTGCCTCAACTTCCCCTCTGCCTCTCCATGCCCCATCTTCTCTCTATATATCTCTCTCTCGCCCCCCTCTCCTCACTGCCTCTGAGGGCTGTTGTTTCTTTCTTCCTGGCTGTGCTGTCCTCCCCTCGCCTCACTCTTCCTTTCTTCTTCACCCTCTCTCGCTCTGCTCTCCCAGGCCTTTATCTGTATTTGTACTTCCTCTTTCTCCTGCCTCCCTTGTTTTCATCCCTCCTCTTTGACCTTCTACCTGCACTTGTTTTTCTGGTTTCTGGGAGAGGCGGAATGAGAGAGAAGGAAAGGCAACAAAGCAGATTTCTTTCTTAGTTTTTGTTTTGTGGAACCAAAAGGCACAACGTTGCAGCTAAACAGCTTTGCACCTGGATCCCATTCACTGTGGAGATTAGGTTGCATCCGGTATACTTACAATTGTTCCTTCTATTACAAGTCATGAGAAAGGCAATTCTTTTAGTTCAGATATTTTTCTGCAGCCTTAAATACCCCCCATGTTCTTATCAACAGTACACACCTTATGTCCTCAACCTCAGCTTTACACGCAGTACAGTATACCACTCCCATCCCCATTGTACCAGATCACTACCATCTCTATAGAATCTTAATGAGCAAATCAAGCCCAGACTCGCCCAATAAACTCATCCCTCTGTCCTCTAACTTTCCTCTTTCATCTCCCTCTCTCTCCTTCTTTTCTCCCTCTTTCCCCTCCTCCTCTCCCCATCCCTAATCTCTGTCATAGAGGAGCATGCTGGGAGGATCAGCCTGATCAGGAAGCTAGCTTAACTGTTAGCTTGGCTGTAGTTCTTGTGTGAACTCAAGAACGCTCAAGTTCATTGTGTGTGTATATTTGAGTGTGTATGTTCTCTCTGTATGTCTTATTGTGTGTGTGTGTGTGTGTGTGTGTTCAGTGTGAAAGGAAGGAGGAGATGATTGAGAAGATCAAGGTGTTGGACATCCAGACCCAGGCTGCCATCGTCTCTCACATCCAGGAGGTAGAGGAGGGGGTGGAGGGGTGGGAGGGGGTGGGAGGGGTAGGAGATGTGGAGGAATGGGAGGGGTGGGAGGGGTGGAGGAGTGGGAGGGGTGGAGGGGGTGGGAGGGGTGGAGGGGGTGGGAGGGGTGGAGGAGTGGGAGGGGTGGAGAGGGTGGGAGGGGTGGAGGAGTGGGAGGGGTGGAGGGATGGGAGGGGTGGAGGAGTGGGAGGGGTGGAGAGGGTGGGAGGGGTGGAGGAGTGGGAGGGGTGGGAGGGGTGGAGGGATGGGAGGGGTGGAGAGGGTGGGAGGGGTGGAGGAGTGGGAGGGGTGGAGGGGTGGGAGGGGTGGAGGAGTGGGAGGGGTGGAGGGATGGGAGGGGTGGAGGGGGTGGGAGGGGTGGAGGAGTGGGAGGGGTGGAGAGGGTGGGAGGGGTGGAGGAGTGGGAGGGGTGGAGGGATGGGAGGGGTGGAGAGGGTGGGAGGGGTGGAGGGGGTGGGAGGGGTGGAGGAGTGGGAGGGGTGGAGAGGGTGGGAGGGGTGGAGGGGATGGGAGGGGTGGAGGGGGTGGAGGGGTGGAGGAGTGGGAGGGGTGGAGGGATGGGAGGGGTGGAGGAGTGGGAGGGGTGGAGGGATGGGAGGGGTGGAGGGATGGGAGGGGTGGAGGGGGTGGGAGGGGTGGAGGAGTGGGAGGGGTGGAGGGATGGGAGGGGTGGAGGGATGGGAGGGGTGGAGGGATGGGAGGGGTGGAGGGGTGGGAGGGGTGGAGGAGTGGGAGGGGTGGAGGGATGGGAGGGGTGGAGGAGTGGGAGGGGTGGAGGTGGTGGGAGGGGTGGAGGTGGTGGGAGGGGTGGAGGTGGTGGGAGAGAGGCCTGGAGGAGTAAGAGTGGGACTGAATTGGTTAATCCATTGTTTGATTGCATTGCTTATTCGTTTATTTATTAGTTGATTGCTCGACCCCTAGGTGACCCACAACCAGGAGAATGTTTTGGACCTGGCCTGGCTGGAGGTGGGGGGGGAGCTGCCTGCTGAGGAGCTGGACCCCCTGTCCAGAACCATGGCCCTGCAGCTCCGCAAGCTCATAGACGACAGGGACGAGTCTGCAGAGGTACCAGGGAGGGAGGGATGGGTGGATTGGTGGAGGGATGAACAAATGGATGGGTCGGTTAGTCTAGCTGTCCTTTGATGATTCCATCTCCATGAACCCCAACCCCACCCCAGGTGATCATGGAGCTGACCCAGGAGAGGGACTACCTGGCCTCCCAGCAGTCCCCCGGCCCCAGCCCAGAGAGGGGCCTCTCCCTGGGGGGCCTGCTGGGCTCCGGGGGCCCGGGGGCCGTGCTCACCAAAGAGGAAAAGCAACACCTGTCTGTGGAGCTGGCTGACACAAAGTCTAAACTCAGACGGTCGCGACAAGAGCTGTGAGTTTAGCGGAGGGATTCCAGCTGGGGCTGGGTGGGAGCGAGTGTGTGTGTGTGGGCAATTAAACGTGTGCGTGTGTGTGTGTAATTATATGTGGTGGCGTGTAATTATGTGTTTAAAGCTGATGATGTGGGTTTGAACTGTAAATGCTGTGTGCGTGCGCCTGTGTGTGTGTGTGTGTGTGTGTGTGTCAGGGAGGAGAAGACAGAGCAGCTCCTGGACTCTAAACACGAGGTGGAGCGTCTCGATCAGGAGCTGCAGAGACTCAAGCAGGAGGTCAGCTCCTCTCCTCCACCCCTTTTTCTCCTCCATCCTCTTGTCCCTCATCCCTCCTCTTCTCTCCTCCACCCCTTTTTCTCCTCCATCCTCTTGTCCCTCATCCCTCCTCTTCTCTCCTCCACCCCTTTTTCTCCTCCATCCTCTTGTCCCTCATCCCTCCTCTTCTCTCCTCCATCCTCTCGCTTTTGATCACGCCACGCTGTACTTCCTCCCACCCTCTGTCCTCCATCCCTCCTCCTCTCGACATCCTTCTGTTCCTCTTCTTCATGTCTCTTCTCTCAAACTCCCCCCCCCTCATCCCTCTCCACTCTTTTTAAAATGGTATTAATATTTTCTTTTTTACAATTGATCTATTCAGTAAACTATCCACCCCTCCTCACCTCTCTCTCTCTCCTCCTCTGTCCTGTTCCTCTCTCCCAGAGCGTGCAGCTGCAGGCAGAGGCCCGCTCGGTGCGTGTGTACCGGGACGAGGTGGACGCCCTGAGAGACAAGGCGGCCAGGGTGGACCGCCTGGAGACGGAGCTGGGGCGCTGCAAGGAGAAGCTGCACGACGTCCACTTCTACAAGACCAGGGTGGAGGTGGGAGCCACGCACACACACACACACACACAGACCGACACACACACATGATTATTTCACCTACGCTCACAAGCCTCCAAACGGCACGTCTGCTGTGGCCTGGCCTCTCAGGAGCTGCGCGAGGACAACATGACCCTGCTGGAGACCAAGGCTCTGCTGGAGGAGCAGCTGAGCGCCGCCAGGGGGCGCTGTGACAAGCTGCACGAGCTGGAGAAGGACAGCCTGCAGCTCCGCTCCAAACTCCACGACATGGAGATGGTGAGACACCTGTGTGTGTGTGTGTGTGTGTGTGTGTGTGTGTGGGAGGTGAGGGTGTGTGTGTGCTAACCCTCCTGCTCCCCTCAGGACCGGGACGGGGATAAGAAGCGTCTGGAGGAGCTGATAGAGGAGAACATGCTGCTGGAGATCTCCCAGAAGCAGAGCATGAACGAGTCTGCTCACCTGGGCTGGGAGCTGGAGCAGCTGGCCAAGAACAACGACAGCAACGACAGTAAGACACATACACACACACACACCATCTCACACACGGAGACACAGACGCATGGACATACACATCAGACATCACACAACCAGTCCTAACTGCATCCCCTCTCTCACCCCAACAGCTCGGAAGTCGTTTGTGTTTGAGATGAACGAGTGTGCGTCGAGCAGCCTGCTCAAGCTGGAGAAGGAGAACCAGGGCCTGCAGAGCACCATCCAGGAGCTGAGGCAGGCCTCGCTGGCCCTGGAGGAGACCCAGCTACGCAACCTGGAGCTGGACAGGGACAACCAGGCCCTCAGCAAGAAGGTAGGACACCGCTGGACTGCACCCACACAGACATGCTCACAAGGACTCTGGGCCTCTGTTGTCATTGCGTGCCTGTTTGCGGCTCTGGGTGACCTTGACTGGCGGCCATCTTGTGTGTCTGCAGCTGGAGCGTCTGCAGACCCTGCTGGATCAGGAGAAACAGACCAATCAGGACATGGAGAGTCTGGGGGAGGAGCTTCTGAAGGACAAGCAGCAGCTGGAGAAGGAGAAGCAGAAACTACAGACTGATAAAGACCGACAGGTAGAGGAGCACACACACCAACACACACCAACACAGCAGGCTCACGGGAACATACAGGGATCACACTTTGGGTATCTCACTTTCATTGCTCGTTGCTCAATGGGTGGAGCACTTGCCATACGTGCTGAGGCCCAAACACTGCGGCCCGGGTTCGAATCCGGCTATTTCCGCATGTCTTCCTCTCTCTCTCTCTCTCCTGTGCAATGTCTTTTTGTATATCTCTGTTCAATAAGCCATGAAAAGGCCAAACTCGTTCTCATTTGATTGAGTCCCTCCCTCCCCCCTTCCCTTCCCCTCCTCCCCCCAGATCGTGGAGCTGGAGCAGGAGAAGCAGCACCTGAGCCAGGCGGTGAGCTCGCTCCGCCAGCGGGCGCAGGCCGACAGCGAGGCGCGCGTCCGCGAGGTGGAGACGGAGAACCGCGTCCTCCACCAGACCATCTCCGACACGGGCACCAAGCTGGCCCGCCTGGAGGCCCAGGCACGGCTGGCCAGCCAGGAGATGGAGGACCTGAACGAGAGGAGCCAGCGCTGCGAGGAGCTGGAGAGGGAGGCGGGGAGGCTGGAGAGGAGCAGGGAGGCGCTGCAGAGGGAGGTGGCCTCCCTGAGGATCTCCTGCGAGAGGACGGAGGAGCTGGAGCAGGAGAACCGCCGGCTGAAGAAGCTGGCCGACACGGCCCAGAACGTGAGCCTGCGGCTGGGCAGCCTGGAGGCCGAGCACAGGGTCCTGGAGGAGGAGAACATGGAGCTCAGGAGGAGCGTGGAGGCCCTCCGGCCGGCCTCGGCACGCCTGTGCCAGCTGCAGTTGGAGGGGGAGGAGATGGAGAAGGAGCGGGAGGAGCTGACGCGGGCGCTGGAGGAGATGAGGGGTCAGGCCAAGAGGGCGGAGAGGCTGGAGCTCAGCTGTGCCAGTCTGACCCAGGAGACCCAGAGGCTGCAGGAGGCCCTTGAGAACAAAACCAGCCAGAGCCAGAGTCTGGAGAGGGAGACCCGGCAGAGCCAGGCCAAGCTGGAGCAGCTACGCAGGGAGGTAGGTGGACCAGTTGGGTGTACTGCACGGGCCAAAGGGTTGCTGGTTCAAATCCCAAACACTGTTGGGACTTAGTTGATGTCTGATGACCTTCCATGAGTCGTAAATTGACCTTGAACGTAGGTGGAGGAACTTCGCCAGGAGGGGAAGAGACTGGAGGGTGTGGAGCAAGAGAAGAGAGTGCTGGAGCAGGAGCTGAGCCAATCAGAGAAGGACAGGAAGCAGCTGGAGAAGGAGGGACGCCGTCTGAGGCAGCAGCTGGAGGAGAAGGAGGCGGGACTAGAGGAGAGCACCCTGCGATTGGCCAGTCTGGAGAAGGAGGGCGGGGCCTTGAGCAAGGAGCTTGACAGGCTGAAGGAGGTGTCGGGGCGGGTCAAGGAGCTGGAGAAGGAGAATAAGGATCTGCAGAAACAGGCCACCATCGACAAGCGGACTCTGGCCACGCTACGAGAGGTAACGTCTGTCGGTGTTGGGGACATAGGTCAGGGGTTGGGGTTAAAGGTCAGGGGTTGATGCAAAAAACACCCCACCATCGAGCAGCAACCAGGCTACACAACAACAGATGTGTCTTCAGAGGACCAGGTCTAGATTCTCAGATAGTGGGGAAGGAAATTCTAGCCTTTGGGGTTTTGGACGCATACACTTAGTCAGTAGCTGTTGTTGTGGATTTGCGCTGACCTGCTGTGTGTGGGGTGGGTGTAGGAGCTGGTGAAGGAGAAGCTGCAGGTGCAGCAGCAGTGTAACGAGCTGGAGACTCTGAGCCAGGAGCTGGAGAAGATGGGCCTCAACCGAGAGAAACTGCTGCAGCAGGAGCACAGCTGGGAGGACAAGTAAGACACACACACACACACTCCCACATGAACCCTGTTAGCGCTGGTTGGTAACCTTCAGCTTGTTGTCGTCACCTGCTCCACGCTGCCCCCTACCTGCCGTGTCAGGTACCAAGGGTGAGTCTTGGGTGGAGTGTCCTTGATGTCTGTGTGGTCTTCAAACATTCTCTCCGTTATTGAGCTCACTGTGTGCCTCTCTTTGTCTTGGTACTGATGCCCATGTGCATGCTGGTTTTCTGTGTGGCGGTTTGAACCAGAGTGACCCTACCTAGAATGCATCTCGAAGGCATGTGCAGTGTGCTGCTATAGGTCTATTTCTGCCCTATTATAGTTCTGACATGCCCTCAGAAGTGGCAGATTACAGACCACTGCTGGACTCATTTCCTGTGGAATGTTTTCTGGACAGCAGATGGTTGGTTGCCTTTCTCTGAGTGGTGGCATGGAATTGTAGTCTTTTTAGTAGTTGTAGTCCGGTTGTGGGCTGAACCCGGGACTTGTGGCTCCACAAGGAGCGATAATTTCCCATGTGCTTCAAGGATTCATTTTCCTTCTGATATTTATATCCTGGGAGAGAAATAGTCCGGTAAAGTGAATTCGTCATCATTAAAACTGAGACTTTTTTTCTCTAACTGTTCAAGTTATACTATGCACTTCTAGACACTATTGGGTTAAAACTCTGCTGAAGTCACTCTCACATTCCTATAGTGTTTGGTAATCCGTTAGAGGGTGTGTGTGTAAGAGAGTAATGATATCTGGTTCCACCACTTGGCTGGGGTTTCCAGTGTTCCAAGCTCCAGTAACGGCACAGTTCTGCCTGAGGGAAGACAGCAGTAGGAGAACATGCTCTGGTCTGATCCTGGTGTCTCCTACTTGGCCCTGTCACACACTGTTGTCCTTCCAGACCCGGGGGACAGTCCCCTGTCCTGTGGCCCCACTCTAGGACCCTGCCATCAGATACAACCAGTTGACCTTGCCCATCACATGAATGACTGACCCTCTGAACGAATGGATCATTAAATGCAAGTCTGCACCTAGGTCCTGTTTGTGGTTCTAGTGGAAAAGGGGGTCATCATGAGACTGTCTGTCTGTTTGTACCCATCAGTAAGTACAGGTTGTTGGAGAGCAAGATCGAGTCGACCCTGAAGAAGACTCTGGAGATCCGGGAGGAGAAGATCCTGAGGCTGGAGTCACGCCTGGAGGAGTCCAGCAGCCTGAACCAGCAGCTCCGTACTGAGCTCAGCACCGTGAGGACCACACACACACATATACACACATGTATAAATACACATATACACAGTATACACACACATACACACACATACACCCCCCCCCCCCTTCCCACTGCCAGACGGACACACAAACCCCCACACACACAAGCACACATGGTGTACATGTTCCTCATATCCAGTATCCTTGTGTGTGTGTGTGTGTGTGTGTGTGTGCAGGTAAAGAGGACCTTGGAGGCACTGCGCCAGCGGCAGGAGGAGGAGCAGGCCCACAGCCAGAGCTCCCAGAATGCCGCATTCCAGGGTCAGGGGTCAAGGCAGGGGGTGGAGAAGTGGGAGGTGGAACAGAGAGAGGCCACAGCAGAGCTGCTCAAGCTGAAAGACCGCCTCATTGACATCGAGAAAAACGTGAGTGGTGGACACAACAGGAAGGGGTGGAGCCTGTTTTGAATGAAAGGATTTGATTGGCTTAGGGAGTACGGAATATTGTGTCAGCCTGTTTGTTGACATGCTGAGTCTTTAGAAAGGGAACAAAATGTAATAATTTCTGTGTGTGTGTGTGTGCGCAGAATGCAGCGCTGCAGACAGAGAAGCAGCTTCAGAAAGAGCAGCAGAGACAGCTGGCCTCCCAGAACTCTCAGCTCAACAACCAGACGGTGGCGCTGCAGAGACAGACCACCAACCTGCAGGAGCAGAACACTGTTCTACACACCCAGACAGCCAAGCTGCAGGTACACACACACCCAGACAGCCAAGCTGCAGGTACACACACACCCAGACAGCCAAGCTGCAGGTACACACACACCCAGACAGCCAAGCTGCAGGTACACACGCACACACCCAGACAGCCAAGCTGCAGGTACACACACACACACACCCCGACAGCCAAGCTGCAGGTACACACACACCCAGACAGCCAAGCTGCAGGTACACACACACACACACACACCCAGACAGCCAAGCTGCAGGTACACACACACACACACCCAGACAGCCAAGCTGCAGGTACACACACACACACATCCAGACAGCCAAGCTGCAGGTACACACACACACACCCAGACAGCCAAGCTGCAGGTACACACACACACACACCCAGACAGCCAAGCTGCAGGTACACACACACACACACACCCAGACAGAACCATCAAGCTGCGGGTACACACACTGACAACCACTCTCCAGACCTCCAGACACAACCGCTAACATCTCCCCTCCATCCCCCAGGTGGAAAACTCCACCCTCAGCTCCCAGAGTGCATCACTCATGGCCCAGAATGCCGTGCTGCAGGGTCAGGTGTCGGCCCTGGAGGCGGAGTCGGAGGCGTGGCAGCGTCAGCGCGAGGAGGCGAGGGCGGGGCGCGAGGGCGTCCTGCAGGACCACGAGCGTCTGCTCAGCGTGCACGAGAGGCAGGCGGCCGAATACGAGCACCTCATATCCCAGCATGCAGCACTGAAGACCAGCCAGAGGGCTCTGGAGCAGGAGCACCGCAGCCTGCAGGCCAAGTAAGGCCAACCAACACACACACACAGCAGGCCAGAGTAAGGCCAACACAGACACACACACACTTTGAGGCCCAGAAGCAGGTCGGGGCAGGCTGTGTGACCCCCTCATGATACTATGCTGTAGTCACACATGTGCCTGTGTAACGGGCTCCAGGGTGGAGCTGCTTGGCCAGCCTGTCCTTGGGAGAGGGGGATATATTTAGTCACCACGTGCTCACATTGTAAACACGCATTCACCCAAAGAACAAAGCACGCTCCCTGACCTTAACTCCTCTCTCTTCTCCTCTTCTTTCTCTCTCTCCCACTGTCTCTCCCACTCTCTCTCCCCAACTCCCTCCTGCTCTCTGCTCTCCTCCCCATCATTTACTCACGCTCCTTCCTGTGCCACTCCTCCTCCTTCTCAATTCGTCCACTTCTCCACTCCTGCTTTCCCTCCGCCCCTGCTTCTCCTCCGCTCCTCCAGGTACATGGTGATGCTCCAGCAGAAGGAGGCTCTGGGGGATCTGGAAGGTTCTCTGGAGAAGGATAGACACAGTCTGCAGGAGCAGATCCATAAAAACAGCATCCTCCTGGAGGAGAACTCGGGCCTCAGGGGGGAGCTGAGCAGGTCAGACACGTGCACACACACACACACACACACACACCACCACACTACACCCTCAACATTGTCCTGAAGCCTCCCCTCCAGCCATCCAGCAGACAGTTCTGCCCCCTGCTGGTCATGTAATAGCTTGGTTGACCGACAGAGCTCAGTGGTAAAGCATTTAACTACAGATCTAAAGACTGCCGGTTTGAATCTCTTGTATGTCGCTTCGAATAAACATGTCTGATATTCAAATGTATCATCATTGAATGGTGCGTGCTTCTTAACAAGCCCCTCCCCTGTCTACATAAAACCCTCCCCTTCACTGTTAACCCCTCCCCTCTCCCTCAGGGTCAACCAATCCCAGAGCCAGCTGACTAAGGAGTACGAGGGTCTCCAACTGCACACTAAGGAGCTGAAGACCTCCCTGAACTCGGCCCAGCTGGAGGTGAACCGCTGGCAGGCCCAGTACGACCAGCTGAAGGAGCAGCACCAGGGGCTGGACATCTCCATGACCAAGCTGGATAACCACTGTGAGGTAGGACCGCGGAGGGAGAGAACCGGCGCGTCCATGTGGGGGTGTGGGGGTGTGTTGGGTGTGAGTTTGGGCTCTGCGCGTTTGGGCATTTCCAAAAGTAGGAGCATTGTGTGTGTTTGTGTTTCCGAAAGCAAGAATATTGTGTGTGTGTGTGTGTGTTTCTAAAAGTAGTAACATTGTGTGTGTGTGTGTGTGTGTGTGCGCAGCTGCTGACCCGTCTGAAGGGGAACCTGGAGGAGGAGAACCACCACCTGCTCAGCCAGATCCAGATGCTGAGTCAACAGAACCAGACCTTGCTGGAGCGCACCATGGAGAGCAAGGAGCACTACCATGAGGAGCAGAAGCTCTACATGTCAGTGTGTGTGTGTGTGTGTGTGTGTGTGGCGGGGGGGGCTTGTTTTACTAGCCTTGCGGGGACCAGAAATCCCCTCAAGGATGGTAAACTAAGAACAAATTGACCTTGTGGGAACATTTGTGGGGGACCCAAAACTTAAGTAGCTATTTCTAGGGGGTTTTAGGGTGGTTGGAGCTACAAATTGTGTTAGTTAGACTTACTTTAAGGGTTGGGGCTCAGAGTTTTGGGTTGTTTTAAGGTTAGGAGTTAGGTTTAGGCTTCGATTTAGGGTACAGGTTTGGTTTTAGGGTTAAGGTTAGGTGTTGGGGTTGTAGGATAGATAAACAAAACATTTGTGTGGTGGTAGCTTCCTACTTGAGTGTTTGTGTTAACGCTCCTCTCCCTGCGCTCCGCAGAGACAAGCTGAACACCCTACGACGACAGAAGGAGAAGCTGGAGGAGAAGATCATGGACCAGTACAAGTTCTACGACCCTGCGCCCAAGAAGTATGACACATCTCTAGGTTTCTGTTTGTCAGCAGGCAGGAGACAGTGCTGCCTCTCCAGTTCAAACTATTGGCAGAGAGGGAGGGATGGAGGGTGGGTGGGAGGATAACAGAAAGCATAATCAGGTGGACACCGTGAAAATTCAAAAATTGAGGATCCCATTGGTTGAGCCAGATGGGAATGCAAAACTCGCAGTACCCTGTACTGTTCAAACAGGCGCAGTATAGAGTGGCTATGATCTGGTAGCTCCACATCTTCCAAGTTCCTCTCCATCCTTTCCTGTGTGAACCTCTGACCTCATATCCTGTCTGTCCCACCAGGAAGAGCCAGTGGGTGGGGGCTAAAGCCCTGGCTAAGCTCATCAAACCCCGCAAGGACAGCAGCTCCAGAGAGAGGGTTCGGTCTGCCGCTGACCTGCCCCTGCCAGACACCCCCACTCTGGACTACCCCGACGGATTCCCCCCTCTCCCGCCCCCGCCCCTGCCCCCTCGCCAGTCCCGCCTCGGACATGACACCCCCGAGGAAAACCACACCCACAACAACTCTCTCAATCACTCACAGACCTCCACCCACTCCATCAGAGGTAAGTCGAACAGCAAGACCCTAAATTAGACAGTAAATCAGACAGACAGTAAGCCAGTCAGACAGACTGACGGTCAGTAAGAAGTCCTTTCTAAGCAGAGATCCTGCGGTTTTAGAGATCCTGTAATAACCCCTCTATGGCCTGCTGGCGTTCTGGAATCACAAGTGTGTGTGGTCAGTGTTGGGGTCTAGTGTGTGCGTGTGTGTAGTCCCTCCAGGCTCTCTCTTCTACACACACACACACTCAGCTCTGTCACTTCCTCCACTGCCAGTTTAATGACGGTTTTACACAGAACTGCGAGGCAGCATAAAGGCGCAACATTCCCAAACCTTGATCAGGCTGTTTGAAAGGGCTGACTGGGCTGGCTGGCTGGCCAGACAGGCAGACAGACAGACAGACAGACAGGCAGACAGGCAGGCTTGTGCTGTGTTTGCAGGTGGCACCACCTCTTACTTTGGAAAAATCACTGGATGAAGAAAAATATGAAAATACAAATAAACATCAAACCCAAATCTTCCCAACACTTGGACGTAACTTGTGCTCCACTAGAGGGCAGTGCACACACACACACATACACACAGTCTCTCTCCCGCATTAATTTCAATCTGGTTTTCTTTCTCAGCATGATGACTGGTTCTACTAAGGTTATAATGCATGTTTACTAGAGTAGAGTTGGGTTCTATTGCATGCCATGACGCCTTTACTGTCTCTGTTGGGTTGTTTGGGGATCATTCTATGGGTAAAGAGTCACACCATTAACAGATTTATCTTCCACTCGCTCTTTCTCTTTCTCTCCTTTCATCCGACCTCTCATCTCTGTGTGTGTGTGTATGTGTAACATAACACATTCGCCACATGTGGCCCCCTCCCCAGCCCCCCTCTCGACCTCACCCTCCTGCCCCCTCTCCATACCCCTCTTGGCTCCCCTCTCGACCTCACCCTCCTGCCCCCTCTCCTGCCCCCTCTTGGCCCCCCTCTCGGCCCCGCTGGCCCCCCTGGCCGCCAAGCGGTTCAGGTTCCTGCGCAGTAAGAGCCAGGAGAAGGAGCGGGCCCCCCGGACCCCCCCTGCTCGGGGCTCTCTCTCCAGGAGGCTGCGTTTCTGGTCCTCCTCTGACATCATCACCACCTGCTCTGTCGAACCTCTGGTGCCTGGCGAGGCCTTCTAATGCCGCTGCCATCTTCATCTTCACCATCATCATCTTCAACAACATCTTTGTCATCTTTATCTGTACTCACCCATCCACTCTCTCCCATACTTTTATTTATTAGCCCTTATTAGTATTCTCCCTGAAAAAGACACACACACACACACACAAGCCCACACACACACACACTGTCTGAACTGTGAGCAGGTTCTTGAGGGGCCTGTAGCTATCCTGGCCTGTCTGGACTCTAGAACGTGCCGTAAGTAGTCCTGCCAGCTTGGAGCTCCTAGTACAGACAGCTTTACCACAGCTGGCTTTGTCTGTACGCGTGTGTGTGTACGTGTGTGTGTGTGTGTACGTGTATGTGTGTGTGTGTACGTGTGTGTGTGTGTGTGTGTGTACGTGTGTGTGTGTGTACGTGTGTGTGTGTGTACGTGTGTGTATGTGTGTGTGTGTGTGCGCTCCTGTGTGTGGACATTGTGTCCTGGCTTGTTCTGTGAGCATGTCTGTGTGTCTGTGTGTGGAAGACAGGATGGAGGGTTTAATCTAGTAAGTGGGGGTTGGTCGAGGCCACCACTCAGAGCTGGTGTAATCCAGACAGTCATCATAAATCTACTGTATGTAAGGTGAGAAGACACGAGGGCTGCATGCATGAGAGGAGGGGAGGAGAGGGGGGAGGAGAGGGGCAGGGATAGAGGGGGAAGAAGAGGTAGAGAGGGAAAGGGGGGGGGGGGTTGACAGATTAAGGAAAGAGCCAGTCTCTGGCAGAGCTGTAGTAACTGAGCACATGATGGTGTGTCTGTCTTCCCCCCAGACGTCACCATGCTGCCTCACATTGTTCTGTTCGATCCACCTGTCTCACCCATCCATGCTCCTCTCCCCCCACCTGTCTGACCCCTCCCTGGTCTTCTCCTGCCTGTCTCACTTCCTCATGTCCTGAGAAAAAGAACCATGTTCACGACACATGCTGCCCAGGCTGCTTACATGCTATCCTCTGTCCACGCTTGTGTACCTGCTCTTACCGTGTCCTGTCTGCAGCGCTGTCGAGTCACTTGAAAACTCTGTGTGTGATGTTCCAACAGGAAGGGTTCAGTGATTGGTTCGTCAGTGTGAGACCACTGTTATTTATGTGTCAGGTGACCACGGAGGTTCCAGTGGCAGGAAGCTGTTCCCGACACCAGGGGGCAGTAGTGACAGCGTCAACGGGATTGCAGCT
Source organism: Hypomesus nipponensis (assembly GCF_054491055.1). NCBI lineage: Eukaryota > Metazoa > Chordata > Actinopteri > Osmeriformes > Osmeridae > Hypomesus > Hypomesus nipponensis. The sequence goes on from NC_140363.1 coordinate 15,377,105, forward strand.
GAAGACTTCTACTCCAGGAGGAGAGGAGGAGAGCTGGGAGCCGTCTCATACTCCACCCCCTCCAACCAGACCTCCACCCCTGCTCTGACCCCCTCCAACCAGACCTCCACCCCTGCTCTGACCCCCTCCAACCAGACCTCCACCCCTGCTCTGACCCCCTCCAACCAGACCTCCACCCCTGCTCTGACCCCCGGTTCCAGGCCCAGTCGCAGGACCCGAGGTAGCACAGTTTGGTTTACATGTGTGTGCGAATGAGGGGGAAAAAATGAAGTCATAAAATCAGAGACTATTTAAATTATTAAAATGTACATTACCTTTTTCCAACAATGTCACTTGCTGCTTTGCCACGACTCGCCCCGTGTCACACCAGCTTTGTACTGTATCTAGGCACAACACAGCTCACACACACACCTTTCGGAAATCAGATGGCACTGATTGGTCAGTCATCAGCCAATGGGGCTGCTCTGAGCCTCTGTGCTTCCTGGAGAGTACCTCAGTCACGACCCAGCCGTCTACAGGGAACACACACACACACACACTCCAGCAGGAAGCTACACACACACACACAATCCAGCAGGAAGCAAGCTGAGGCCGCAGGCTACAACAGCCTCACTAGGCCTTCATTACCTATGGCTCCGTGTAATGTATCTGGAAGGGAAAATAACAGCACTATTCATTTAACACGTGCACGGGTGGTTGGTTCCAGTTGAATGATGGGACTCAAGGTAAACAAACATCAAAGCTGTACACAACAGAACATCGTCTCCCCAACGAGTTACTCTGGTTTAAGCAAAGAAAGTTTCAAGCTGTCGTTGGGGTGCTGTGGTGTCTGACCGTCTCCTCCCCCACACCCAGGTCTGCTGTACGACGACGACTCCCGCCTGCTCTCCTCCGACACTCTGGGGGGATCTGGTCTCCATGGAAACACAGGTAGAGGAGCGGTTGGATCGATGTGGAAAGTTCCTTGAGTGCCTTCTTGGTTTCTGTCAAGACACACTCTCCCTCAATCAATGAGTTCCTCATTATCTGAGTCAGTTTGTGTGTGGCGTGTGTGTGTCTCTGTGGTGTGTGTGTGTGTGTGTCTCTGTGGTGTGTGTGTGTGTGTTTGTTTGTGTGCAGGATATAGACCAGGCTCTGCCGAACTCAGCCACAACACCTCCAGCAGCAACTCTCCTGTAAACTGTCGAGGTGACAACTTTACCCTTCAACACTGTTACTACACTGTTAGATTAGATTACTATAGTACTACACTGTCACTATAGTACTACACTGTTACTATAGTACTATACTGAGACTGTAGTACTTTCTTTAGCACTACACAGTTTCCACAGTACTACATTGTGACTACAGTATAATGTTTCTGCTACATGCTATACTCACAGTACTTCACTTTGACTACAGTACTACATTGTCACTATGTAACTCCAGCTCTTTAAATATCAAATACCACTACCACCACTAGAAGCACTGCATACCATGTCTGCACAGATTTTTACTGTTTAAGATCTACCCTCAAAAAGCATGTCTGAGCATATAATAGCCTAACTGTCTTTGTTATCTGTCTGTCTGTCTGTCTCTCTCTGCCTGTCTCTCTCTGTCTCTCTCTGCCTGTCTGTCTCTCTCTGTCTCTCTCTGCCTGTCTGTCTGTCTGTCTGTCTCTCTCTGCCTGTCTGTCTCTCTCTGTCTCTCTCTGTCTCTCTCTGCCTGTCTGTCTGTGTGTGTCTGTCTGTCAGACTCTGTGGAGCGACTGCAGGGTCGCTCTGCCAGCATGTCCAGTGATGACATGGCAGGTCTCAGCCAGGAAGCGTCCCAGCAGGCACTGCCCCGCAGCTCCACCCTCCCCTACGACCCCCCGGCCCAGAGAGGCTCGGCCCGCCCCGGCCTCGCCCCCGGCCTCGCCCCCGGCCTCGCCCCCGGCCGGACTCGGCCGTCCTCCCCCGGCAGCCAGATGGTCACCCTGGAGGAGTTCCTGTATGAGAGCAACACTCTGTCCCCGCCCACCGTGAGTACTGACCACGCCTCCACAGACTCATGTGTCCTATCACAGCCGAGGAGAGGTTAGCATTAGCATTGTGGAGAAACTTGGCTGTGTGTGTTTAGTTTTCAACAGACTATAAAGCACTGGTACTCATTCTGGCCTGTGCGTCATGTTATCGATGATATCTGTGATGAAGTTATTAAGAGTAATTGACGGAGAAACTAACGGATTGCATGAAATGTGATCGTGTTTGTAAGGAAGGAAGCAGGATGGAGGAATCAATTGTGCTGTTTGTTTTACAGCTTGTTTTAAGGCTTTTTGTCTCAATTAAATTAGCCAGTAGTTGATTGGCTGTTTGGCTGGTGGCCATTGCCTGCTGTAATAAAGGGCCATTCAGATAATTGTGTGAGCGTATGTGTGTGTGCATGTGTGTGTTTAGATTGATGGCTTTACGACCTGCTACACTGTAAATATGTTTTACTTGGTAAATGCATGATGGAGTCTCTCACAACGCATGCAAGCACACACACACTCTCCCAAACACACTGGTCTGTGGTCCACCCAGTTCTGTTTGTAGTGTTTAGACAGAGATTAGTCTCTCTGTCCCTTCTGTGTTCTTCTAAACAAACGGGCTCTGATTGGATCAGCCCCTTAGCGCTATGCTGATGTCACTAATCCAGGAAGTTTAAAATCTGGTGGGAGTTCTCATCCCCTGACAAAAGAAGTTAGTGAGGGTTAGGAGAGTATGTGAAGCTGCAAAGTTTGGAGTATCTAACCCTGAGTGTTTATTTGTTTGTGCGCGTGCGTGCGTGCGTGTGTGTCCATCCGTCCAGGTGCAGACAGGCAGCAGAGAAGATCTGATGACTGAATATTTCACCAGGGGTCCGGGGGGAGAGAGGGACCGAGCCCCCCCCGGCCAGACCCCCCCCCTCCGGGACGTCACCAAAACCCCCACCAGCTACGTCACCCCCACCCTCAAGACGGGGGGCGGGGCTAACAAGCCGGGCCAGAGCGTCAAGCCCAGCATGCGTCTGCCTGACTCCGCCCCTCCCGCCTCTAACTCTCAGACCCTCCCTTACAGGGCCAGCAATGGGCTTGGGGGGTCAGGGGGGACACCTTCCTCCGTACACTCCCCTGTGTCCCGGGGGGGCGGGGCTGGCAGTGGTCTGAGTCGCACCTTCAGCCTGGCGTCAGCTGACCTGCTGCGCTCCAACGGGCCGGACAGCTTCCGCCCGGACGGTGCCCAGGAGGGTGTCGTGAGGAGGCCCGGGGCGGGCTCTGGGGCGAGGGAACGCCCCCTGTCTGCCCGACTGGCAGGCCCCACCACCAATCAGCATGGAGACGGAGGTTACTCCCCCCTAGCCCCGCCCCTTCACCACTCGTCCTCGCTGTCCCTGCCGCCGGACCGCCACAGCGCAGCAGGAGGGAGGTCAGGAACCAATCGAAACAGCCTGTCTCAGGGGCGATCCGCCCCCCAGCAGCATCGCGGGGAGGTTGCCATGGTGACGCCGGTGCGGGCGGTGCCGGCTCTGCGTCTGGAGGAGGCGGAGGGAAGGGTGACGTCCGACTCTCCCCTGCTGAAGAAGACGGAGGGGGGCGGGGTGGGCTGTGGGACAGAGGAGCCACCCAAGACCGCTCCCTCCTCCCCAGACCCCAACGACGACCCCCAGACCGTCTGGTACGAGTACGGTTGTGTCTAGACGTCTGGGGTGAGGACTAGCCTACAGGACAGCTACTGCCACGGTGGACTGTGCGGGACTGGAACACACACACGCGCCTGGCTCGGTTCCCTTCTGATTAATGAACCCAACCTGTAATTGACTGGTTCACAGATGGACATCTACACCCCAAAGAGACCACTGACTCCCCCCCTGCCCCGCCCCCCACCCCCCCCCTCTCCCCAGACTGCTGTCACAGCTGAACTCCTACAGTAACACAGAGAAGATGAAAGGCACTAGAGACATGAATGTTTGCTCCCTCCTCCCACGCCAGTTCTGCTGATCACCCCCCCCCCCCCCCACCACCAGCCGAGCCATGTGGTCCCAGTTCTATTCTGACAGGGGACAGAGGGACACTCAAGACGGAGCTTGTCGACCCCTCCCAGTGTAATTACACCCTCCTCTCTGTCCTCACGGCATCCCAGCATGCAGCACTCCAGGGCTTTACTGGAAGGGTTTCCTCCCTGGCCGGCGTGGCTGAGTCCTGCTCTGACCACACTGGCTGGCCCAGATACTACTAACACTGGTCAGCCTAACTACGGGGTAGAGGATGGAGGGAGAGGGAGAGAGAGAGAGATTGTAGAATAATGAGAAGCAGAGAACCAAGACAGAGAATGAAACCATGTATATCCCTGCTACTTGTTGCTGTTAAAATGTTCTGTAAATATGAATTATTGGTTCAAGTACATTCCTAAGAGCACTGGAGGAAGAAGATGATGAGGATGACGATTTAGATGATGAAGTAGTCAATGCGTCTGAACACTGGGTTTCTGCGGTCACTGTTGATGCCGTTACCGCACAGTCGTGGTTGTAGAGTTCTTGATTATGTTGAAACACTGAAACAAACCTCACAAAAGGCAATAAGACTTCCAATGTATTTATTTATGTTATTCAGACTGATCTTTTGAAATGACTGTGTCCACTGACTTTGTTTGATTGGTGTGTGTTGGCTTTGTGGTGCCGTTTGTATTGGTGCACAGTCTGGATACAACACTCATCCCACTTCTGTCTCCGACTTCCTGTCCAGACTGGAATTAGAAAGCTTGTCTTCCTGTTTTCTGTCCAATGAGGAGACTTGTGTCTCAGTCCAAATGTATACCACTTTTAAAGACCTCTACTGATTAACAGGTTTAGCGTTGGAGATTTCTAAGATATGTTAATAAAAAGTGATTAAATGTAATAGTCCACTGGTGAATCCAGGTCTGGCTGCAGGAGATGTATGTCTTCTATTGTGAAAGTGTAACTACCACAAGGACCTGAGATTTTCTCCCAGACCCAGCTAGCTCTTTGCAGACCTGGCCCAAACCGCACACAAGGTCCAGACAAACAAGCAAATCTGTTTCAGGGCTGACCTGACCAAACAATACTGGGATGAAACTGTGTCATACCAGCATGCTTTGTGACTGGAATTAACTTAATGAAAATGCTTTGTTTTCATAGTTTCATGTGAGAGAATTTTCCTGACCAAAACTATTTGCCTCTTTTTAATAATAAAGTTTTGTAAACTGAAGCCTCTTGTTGTCTTTTTGTTGTCAGATGATTGAGAGAACTTTTTTGTTTATAGTTAAGTTATCGTAACTTAAATAAATCATTTCATCTTTTTACTTTTCCTGCGGTCATCTATTGACATGCTCTGCGCAACACAAACACGATTTCACTGTTTGTGAAAGTAAGTGTTTATGACTAAAACAGGGAACCCCCTTTTAATCGAAATAGGGGAGGAGGTGAGAATTCATTTTATGACGGATAGTACGAAATGTGGAGTGGAATGTGGAGGAGTCTTTACCGTTTTAATTACAAGTGGCATAGCAAAGATTACTGTGAAGATAGCAGCACTTCAACACGCGCCGCCCCGTTGATATACCGTAAGAACCTTATTTCCTGCGCTATTTCATTTCACATCTGTCTGAGAGCATGCAGCTGTTTCAGACCGGGGCTTAACACGCGATCTGTTACAAGAAAGGAGTTAACGAATAAGGTTAGAAAACGGCTGCTTGTTTTATCACATGTACCTATTAACTTTGCATGTATTTCTGTTTTGATTTGACATGGTGGTCCTGATCGTTTTATGGTGCTTAATGTCTCTCATCTCTACTTTAACGATGCTTTAATTAAACCTACCAAAAACATGGTTATCTGAATTTTGACTTGCAAAAATGTAATGTTTTTGTAATTTAAGTGCATAATGAATTAATTCTAAATTGGCTTGACCATCAGTGTTCCGTGTCCAACACACACATTCGGAGCACAGTATGCTGTGTGTACTTTTCACCAACCAAAATAAACAACTATGAGCAGAATGGCCTTCTCGGAATCGACCGAAGAACAAAATCAAATCTTTGAAACATTTGGAGCTGTTGTTATGATGGCTCTCGTGTCTTTTAGTAAAACAGCAAGTGGCAGGTGTTCGCTAGTCTAAGGTACAGGTGCAAGGTTCCTAGTGGACCCGTTTTATCTCCCTTTCTTTTCGACTTTATAGATTTTGAAAGTTTGTTCTTTTCGTTCGTGTGACTTTTAACGTGCAACATTTTTGTAATGGGAACATTCTAAAGACACATCGCGTGACTGGAATGACAAATGACAGTTGGGTAGTTAGCAAGCAGCATGTTTTTTCAAGGCTCGAGCAGAAAGCACTCCCCAGTGGGAGAGGTTCTGGGGCTAACCAACACATTCCTCTGGTGGAGGCATGGTCTCTGGGGTGTTCTTTTGGTCAGCTACTGGGCTGTACCAAGGCTTTCTAAAGGCACATGTAGTCCTGGCCAAATGACTTCAACCCCTCCAGCTCCAAGACTGGTCCTCTCCTGCTGGCAATCTTGCAGAAGGTGCCAGTGCGAGGCTGGTGCCCTCACCGGCACCACCAAGGCAGGATGCCAGCATGCATACTGTTCCTGACGGTTCTCTGGGCATTCTATTTGTCTCAACTGTCCCTCAGGAGTTTATTTCCTTAAGGTCCTTGTTCCCTTTAGCTCCGGTTTAAATGGGGCCATCCTTTCTCCGGGCACCATGGCCTGTTGCCATGGTCCTGCCATCAGTCTCCGGTGGAAATGCATACGAATGGACCTGGCTGACTAAGCTGCCTTAACGTTCTACTCTACTGAATGAGCCGCCATTTGGTTCTCCTGAGTTTAAGTAACCAGGCTGCCATAGTGTCCTACCAAGTTCCACTGACCAAACCACCAGACTGAATTCCACTGAGCAGACAGCTAGACTGACCTTGATTACCAGAGCGCATGGCCCAGATTCTTCTCCATTCTCCTCAGACTGTTAGAGAAGCCTGGCAGGTCTGCAGTCTCTGGAGCTGCAGGGGGAAGAGGTGGTGAATACACTGAGCTCTGATGATGTAGGCCTGTCTGTAGATTTAGCCTACAAAGTGAACATCCGTCTAGATTTAGTTCTGTGTTGTGTATCGGTTCTGTGGCGTGTGGTTTATAGATGTAGTTAGCATATATAGTAGTGGTTTCCTGGGGGAGACAACAGGCAGAGAATATAGAAGTCATTACCTACTCAAAGGTAGGTACTGAAAGTCTTTTTTCATTTTTCTTTTTGTTTTTGTTAGCTTTTCGCCACATCCTGTTAAAGTTGGATCTAGACAGGTCTGTATGGGAAAGATGTGTTGCACTTGGGACTGAAGAAACAGCTCACCCGAAATTCAACAAACCATTCCACCATACCACACCATTATTCCAATATTCTTTCTATGCTCTTATCACGATTATGTTCAAGGTGTTCCTGACATTTTAGTCTTTAGCCTGCATGTCCATACACTAAAACAGTTTCTGAGTGTTGCTTTTTAGAGTAACCGGGCAGAATTCTGCCTCATGGTTTCTGGGAAAAATAGTTTCCATGTATTCATGTCACTGATTAACCTGTTAGTCAGAACATTGTTTAATCTTCAAATCCATAAAGTCAAAAAACTGCTCAGGATGTGGTCATAGCAAAGCTCCCCCCTTTACCCTGAACACACACGCACATGCACAAACACATACTGTACTGCTCATGTCCTGAGGGTGTTGTATTATACTGAACACGTTGCCATAGGGACTCCGAGCAGATTGAGAGCTGAGCATCACACAGAGCTGTCTGACAGCCTTCCTCTAGCCTTCCTCTAGCAGTGACTCACTCTGGAAAGGGGTTCAGTAAAGTTTCTGAAAAAAGTGATGCCTTGGACACATATATACGCACACGCATACGCACATCTGCTGTCATCACTGACAAAAACGGAACTGAGACTATGTGGTTTCCTTTCACAGAGCAGAGAAACAGACAAACATTCACTTGACTGAGATGCACCAATAGGATTGTTGGCCAATACCAATAGCCGATATTCATAAAACATAACTGGTCGATACTGATACTGTTTTGACATTTCAGTCTTGACTATGGTGAGCCTGGCTCAGAAAAAATTCACCTTAGAAAGATCCAAGGAAAACTAGCGTTCATTACGGATGCAACTAATGGATCCTTGTATATGAATGAAAAAAAGCCAAGGTACCCTGGACTGTCCGGGTCCAGACGGGACCAACTGTCTGATGTCCTGGCCTGGGGATCTACAGAAGCTGAGTCCAGATTCTCCATCATCCAGCACACCCATGGGCCTGTCCTCTCTCCTCACAGGGCTGAGACACAATCTTGATAATAAGTGCAGACCCTGGGACACACTCACACCATGGAACAGTGGGCTGCTGTGAAGATGATGGTTCACCAATGTGACTGTGGTTTCTGCAGCCCTCTGTTTTTCCTGTCACTGCTCCTCTGAAGATAACACTAACCACGAGCCCAGGGTGTCAGGGCAGTGTCCCCAGCTCCTCTCCCCTTTGCCTGGACACATTCTACCACTGCTGTCCCCTGACGGTTAATCTGCCTTCCATAGGAAATGGGTCTTGTCTGGTGCAAAACTCTCTCAATCTAGATTTATTAGGTGGGCTTGACTTCGGCAAGAGCACAACCTTTGTTCTGTCATATATATTATTATTTGTATTGCTGTTTATTTTCCCACCCCATTGGATCCCAATATTTGGACTACAGACAACGTCGATGTCAAACTGTTCGTCTTGGTAGCGATTGCGTTGCTTGTATTGAGATTTACGTTCCGTTGCACGGTTTACGCTTAAATCAAGTTTTTTGGGCGAAAAGTGAAGCCAACAGTGGCTAACTTGCTAGTAACGTCACGAACACACGCGTAACTACATGTAGTAGAACATTACTAGTTTAGCAGCTTGTTAACTTTTGGGAGATAGCTAGCTAGGCTAACTAGATTTACATAAAACGGCAAGACAGCTGTAGAAACGCCACAAGTAGAGGCCAGAGTGATATTTAATGTTAACATTGTGATACAAAAAAAAAACTCAATTGTGAATGTATATTACATGTAATGGACAATGTGATATACGCTGATATGATTAAGCAACATCTACTTTCGGAAACAGTAGTCTGTGGCTGATGCGTTAGCAATGGCATCATGACATTACCCCCTCTTTCCTGATACATACGACAGCTGTCTGTGATACATCTGTTTTCCATCGTTAAAATTTCACACGAATAAATGTTCGTTTTTGGATTTATTATGACATTAGATTACAAGTAAACGATGTGTTAGTAAAATTATCATTACTTGTAGTTTTAAACCAGTGTTGCTCACTGCAACGCTGTACGAGACACTGGTAAGAAAAACAATTCCACTGCGGTTTAACCTACAGACAGTAGAATGCCAAAACGGCGACAGAATATTTTCGGCGTTCTCCTTACCTAAGTTAAATCAAAATGCCCAGAATCGTTTTTCAATTGGTGAAACTATTAGACTACTAACCTCAACTTCTGTTATCTTAGAAAGGCAAAACTAGCAGGCTGTGATAGCTCTAGCCTACCTATTTTCCCACCCTTAAAACTCCGTCAATGTTTGCACTATATACAATGGAGATGCCAAACATGTAGCTAGTTTCCATGCTGTGATATCAACACCCTGTATTTTAGTACACCCTTCGACTGGTTACTGTAGCTCCTGCGATTCCCACACAGCAGTATTCTAGTTAGCTAGCTCGTAGTACAATTTACCAGGGTCAGCTTCTCCACGGAGGGCTCTAGACTGAGACCAAATGGTCGCATTTGGCATTGTGACTGACTATGATCGTTACCAGTAAGCTTTTTTGAATGACATTTTCCCTTTAATAAATGTCAATCTTATTTACGTTTTTAGGGGGCATATTCTCAGTTTGCAGATGGTAGCTGGTAACAGTTTGAATCGCGATTCCATCGGAAATACTGCCGGTGACGTTGTTACAATCAGCTTGTTTCAAAGGGGGTTCTTCATGAATGAATGAATGTAATGAGTGGGCTAGCTAAATGCTTGAAAATATCACTAAAAGGGGAAACTTAAGGGACGTCTAAGTCATAGAGTCACCATTCACTCTTCTCTTGTATTTTTGTAAATGAGCAGCAACAAATATATGCTTTTAAACCTATGAAATCTTCATAAATAATAAGTATGCATTTTTTAAATAAAATATACAGACATATCAGTTGTAAAATGTCAGTTGTAAAATACTGACCCATCTGCAACCGACACAAGCATACCACACAATTTCCCTCTTGTACCCTCTCTAGTTTTCTAATGTTTTGTTATTCTAATGTAAGCATTAACAGAGTCAACTGTTCTCTGTGTGTGTACGTGTTTGGGTTTTCTTTGCTTGTCCTAGGTCAGAATGGAATGGCCTTGGCAATCTATGGACTGTGTAAACCGACCATAGACGCAGCACCCACCCAGCAGTGCGCGTGTGGGCGGAGCTAGCAAGGCGATGTGGTTGTTCCCCTTACATTGACCATGAATTCGAAGCAGTACATCAACTGCAGCATCAGCCATGAGATCCACCAGTACCTGTTCTCCTGGGCCTACATACTGGTTCTGCTGCTGGGGGTTCCTGCCAATGTGTTCTCCCTTTACCACGCTGTGCTCCAGCTCAAGGTGACTGATGTACTTTAAGTTGCAAGTTGGGTTCTTTTATTTCCTTAGGTTCTCATCTCTTTGGTGTTTAGTTGTATATTGACATTTAAAAAGTATTGTTTTATTGTTCTTATCCTGACTGTTATTAACTATTTATCTATTTGTACTGATCATTTATTTATTACAACACACCTTTCATCTTTGGAGCTTTTATTGTGAAAAATGAAATGTCCGCTCCAATAAGTAGTGGTGCTGTTGTGTTCCTCTGCAGGTGCGTAACGAGCTGGGCGTGTACCTGCTGCAGCTGACCCTGTCAGACCTGCTGTACCTGGCCGCGCTGCCCCTTTGGCTGCAGTACATCTTCCAGGGTGACGACTGGCGCAACACGGAGTGGCTCTGCCAGGTGTGCGGCTTCCTGCTCTATCAGGTAGTGAAGGACGACCCAGGACCCTTCACCTCTGACCCCTTCATCCCCTTAACCTATGAATTTGACCATCCAACCTTTAACTAGTGACCTTTAACCCCTGACCCTTCAGCCCTTAACCCCAGGACCTTAACCCTTCACTCTTAACCCCTGACCTTAATAATGATCAGGTCAGGTCATTTGCTATTCTTGGTCATTTGACATGTTGATTATTTGAGCTTAGCTTCTTTATCTCTCTCTCCTTCCCTCTTTCCCTCTCTCTCTGTTCTCTCTGTCTCCCTGTTCTCACAGAACATCTACATCAGTGTTGGCTTCCTGTGCTGCATCTCCATAGACCGCTACCTGGCAGTGGTCTACCCTCTACGCTTCACCGCTCTCCGCAGCATGAAGGCCGCCGCCATCGCCAGCGTCGCCATCTGGCTCAAGGAGATTGCCGTGGGCGTGGTCTTCTTCCACCACAGAGAGCTGAGCACGGACAGGACTAACCAATCGGTGTGCTTCGAGCACTACCCCATGCAGTCGTGGGAGCACCCGATCAACTACTACCGCTTCATCGTGGGCTTCCTGTTCCCGCTCGCCATCCTGGCCTTGTCCTACCTACGCGTCCTGAAGGCGGTGGGGAAGAGCGCGGGGACGCAGAATGCCCAGAAGCAGCGCATCAAGCAGCTAGTGACCAGCACGGTGGTGATCTTCCTGCTGTGCTTCTTCCCCTACCACGTCTTCCTGCTGGTGCGCACCCTGCTGGAGAAGGACTGCGACTTCATCGTGAGCGTCTTCAACTACTACCACTTCTCGCTGCTCCTCACCAGCTTCAACTGCATCGCCGACCCCGTGCTGTATTGCTTTGTGAGCGAGGCGGCCCAGCGCAGCCTCCAGGGGGCGCTGAGCTCCATGGCCAGGGCTCTCTGCTGCTGCTGCGGGCGGCGGGGGGAAGCTAGCCCCGCCCAGCCGCAGACCAGCAACTCCAACGAAGTGGCGGCCTCCAACGAGAACGGCTCCGCCTCCGCCGTCGTCGTCACCCTGCTGCACTCCACCAATGTGGAGACGTAGGTGCCATGGGTACCACACGCACATTCTACACACACACACACTAACACACACACTCACACACACACACACTCACACACTCACACACACTTCTCAGCGGTCACGGCAACGGGTGTGTCCGTATGCTTTTCGGAGAGATAGACAGAAAGTTGATATTGTGTCATAGTGTTTATGTAACGTGCTAATATAATGTTTCTGTTTATGTCATGCAAACTTACTTCCATGTTGAGCTTCAGACTCACAGAACGTGACGTTGCCTTGGTTGTGGCTGGTCAAACACCAGAGCTCCAATCTCAGGGTCAGGTTCATATCTAACTGAGGTGTCTGTGTGGGGCCCGCTCCACTCAACCCTCACACCTGGTTTGCCCTGTCATACACTTCACTTTAACCAGGATCCCTTGTTCTGCCGCAAAGGCATGGGATTGATCAAAGAGACAAACTGGCCAGTGAAAGAGGTTGGCTTTCTCATTATCAGCCATTGACATGGTTGTGTAGCCAGCCAATCACCGTGCAGGGATGTAAGATCTTCCTCTTTGTTTACATAAGTTTATGTCCATGCGTGGCTGTGGATGTGTAACCTAATTATGACGTTTATTATAACAAAATTGACCTGTGGAGTTATGTTGAAAGTATATTTTTGTAAGACGTATGTATTCTGAGGTGTATAGTGATGTCTTCCTGTTGCTTTAGATACTCCTTGTTTGTGGTTTATTCTACCTTTGGCAGTTATTCTGACAAACTTTCCTTGAGAAATGTGAGAATGGCTTGTGCAGTGTGCGTGAGACGAGCGATTCATCATCCATGTGTGTCTGTTTGTATGCTTGTGTCTTTGGTCTGCTGCCATATCAATTTGACATTCTGAGGTGTGTATGAAAACTCCTCTTGACTTCATGGACAATGTTCTCTCTGTCTGTATGTCAGTCTGTATGTCTAGCTCTTTACATGTAATAAACCAGACTGTACTACAATTACAAATTGGACTTTGTGTGTGTGTGTATGTACTAGTGTGTGTGGTGCTGGTGACAGATGTTTTGGTTCCTTGGTCCTAATTAATCTTATGAGTAATTACCTGCCCAGGGACATGGGCAGATGGGGGTGTAGATGGATGGATAGAGGGAGGGAGCTAAGTAGAGAACATTAGAAATAGAAAGAGGGAGACCTTGAGGGGGATCATGACACGCAGTGTTATGTTCCTGTGGGAATTACAGATTCAGGCTCCAGAATTGAACCCGAGCCCTCCCCTCTGCCTTCGCTTGTCTCACTGCCTTTACTGGGTGGCTTGGGTCCAGACATAAACAACAGCACACACACATTTGACTTCATTTCATATGTTCAACTGTATTAGTGTATGAGGTGCTTGTGAGGACGCAGATATTGCTCACATAAAAACACACACACTGACGCCCTGTGTTTGTGTGTTTGAGTCCAACAGCTGATTGGTGTGTGTGTGTGTGTCTGAGAACAAATCTGTTTATGTGTGTCTGAAAGCTGTGCTGTGGGTTTGAGAGTTGTGGTGTGTGTGTGATGGGGTTGTTTATATTGGTCTGAGTTCTCGGTTCTTTGACTGTTTGTTTATTTGATATCCCCAGGAGATCATTAATTTGCAGGCTGATAGGACAGCTGATCAGGTGAAGGGAGAACCGGCCAATCAGAGGCCAGTTTGTGTTTATTAGTTTGGTAATAAGAGCATCCCTGGACACCATGGTAACCCCAGGCTTACAATCAGGAAGCAGGCTTATGATGAGAGTTTAGGGGTGAAATGTCATGTTAAATGTCATTACTTTCTTATTCTTACTGTGGTCAGTGGAAATCTGTGTTCACCAAATGTCACACACACACAAAAGTTATCAGTGGGTGTAGAGTGATGCTCAGAGACAGTCCCTGAGTGTGTCTCAGGGACCTATGATTGCCATGAGGATAGAGTACAGTCATACAGACACTGAAATTACTGACCCATGACACTGAAAGTACAGTAGGTAAACTACCAACAGTGATGTGGAATATTACAACATCTTCCAGACAGAGGAGAGCCTTGATTCATCCTGGCACAGCCCCCTTACTGTGGCCCCCTTACTGTGGCCCCCTTACTGTGGCCCCCCTACTGTGGCCCCCTTACTGTGGCCCCCGTACTGTGGCCCCCCTACTGTGGCCCCCCTACTGTGGCCCCCTTACTGTGGCCCCCGTACTGTGGCCCCCCTACTGTGGCCCCCTTACAGTGGCCCCCTTACTGTGGCCCCCTTACTGTGGCCCCCTTACTGTGGCCCCCCTACTGTGGCCCCCTTACTGTGGCCCCCGTACTGTGGCCCCCCTACTGTGGCCCCAGTACCATGGCCCCGTACCTTGCAAAACAGATGAGGACAGTATCAGTGTCCAGCGAGTAGCAACACAGTGTTCACCAGGCAGGAAGGCCAGCCCTCTGGTCTGTCTGCTACTCCAGAGCTGGAGTAACCACACACAGGATCACAGCAGGGCAGGGGGTGGGAATCAAACCCACAACCGTCCAGGCACATCCGAGCGTCTGTGTGTGTGTTCTAATGAAAGGTCTAACCACTGAACCACACTTCCGTTCCTTTATTCCAAAACGTTTCCATACACGGAGCTTCAGTCCGGATTCCGACCGAGCAGTAAGGGAGGAAAGCAGCGGGCATCTCCAACGAATCAGCGGCCAGTCTGAGCGTGATTGGACAGTTTTGTCCGTCAACACGGTGTCTTCTAGATTTAGGAGACATCTGACACATTCACAATCTCTGTTTTATTACTGAATCACAATCTAGATTACCGCACAGTGTCATGATCCAGGCATGTGTTTGTCAATTGTGTGTGAGTATGAGTGTGACAAGTGTGTTTATTATGTGTGATAGATTACAGGTTGTTCTACTTTTTAAGTGCTTTGCCCACTCACTCGTGGTGAAGGAAAAATTGTGAAAGGTAACCAAGGCAGCATCTCTCCCTCTCACACACCCACACACACATGCAATAACCTTTAGGCTAGAGGAGGAGGTGGCAAGATGATCTTAACAAGCAAGAATGTCGAGGTCTGGGCCCTCTTCCCCAATCACTCACTTCCTATACTCCCACAATGCACCGTGTTGCTCCCTGGCATCAAGGTCAGACAGAACGAACAGGAAATAACATCATCAACCACAGGCACTCAAGAGTGTGTGAATGTATGAGTGGTGTGTCAGTATTTTGGTCCAATCATCTTGATGAAAATATCTCTCTCTGAACTTCACTTTTAGCACTTGCTGATTGCTGCTCTGAGTCTTTCTACTGTTTCACACACACACCCGCACATCCTTAGACACATTGTCACACAAGTATATAGAGTGTGTGTGTGTTAGGTGTGTGTGTTTGTGTGTGTGAGGGTGCAGTCGCGTAGGCGGGCGATAAGGTCAGAGTGCGTGGGGTGGAAGGTCAACCCGTCCACCTCCATTCCCAGCGTGGCTGTCTTCCCGCTGCGCACGCCAAACTTGACCAGGACTGCCAACATCTCTTCCTCCTGGAGAGGAGGGGGAGGGGCAGGTAGCAGGACACAGAAGTGGTCAAATCATCAGTTAGGTAGTAGAGAAAGATGAGCTTCAAGTTTAACAATAAGAGTTACACTTCTTGACCGTCAACCTGTCTCCACCTGAGATAAGATAGGGTTCTGGAAGTTCTAACTCCTGTTCAGAGCGAGGCTGAAGGGGGGCGGGGGGGCGGGGGGTACCTTAGCTACGGAGGGCAGGCTGCTCTCAAGGCCCTGGGTGTGGGTGGGGGAGGGTGTTGGTTCCAGACCCTTGTGGAGGTAGCGCTGGTGGATGGGACAGAGGCTGAGGATGTAGAGGCCGTAGGCCACCGCGTAGCCTCCCCAGTTTGACACTCCTACAGAACAGAAATGCTGGTGAGATGAAGGTTCAAACACAAAAACTCTCTAACCTGACATCAACAGATAATTAGTTACACATAACCATCTGGGAATTAGTCCTTGGAAACTGTTTGGAAAAGAATGGGTACTTAAAAAAAAACAAAAAAACAAATACACTTGGCAGTTGATTGGGGTCAAACTAACTTTGTCAGATCATGGCCACATGAGAATCCATCTCGCCAATCTCCATGTGATTCATTTGTGTCTGAACCACAGTGGTTCGGACCAATCAGAGTCCTTTGAGGAACTACTGGCAGACATGAGCATGGTTGAAATTAGCCCGTGATAGACGATGATAGACAGATGGTTCGTCCATTCACCTCCCAAGTATTTCTTTTTTAAGGCCTGCCCTTTTCCAAACCGATTCCTAAGGACGACTTCCCAGATGGACGACTTCCCAGATGGACGACTTCCCAGATGGACGACTTCCCAGATGTGCAACAAACCATCCAGCAAGTCAGGTTAGGGTCAACTCTCATGAACAACGTCAGGTTTTTCTTCTGGTCTGACACAACCACAGGAAACCGCAAGCTCTTCTGCTATCTATGTATGACTCAAAGTGAAGCGTGATGTGTGGCTGGGTACGTTTCCCTATGCTGTGCACTGTAAATGCCAGACAGAGTTGTGTCTAAACCTGCAGTGATGGCGAAATCTGCTGCCACGTCACAGGCAATCAGCGCTCCGTTCGGCATGTGTGTCCGAACTGCCTCCTTTACCTTCCCCATGCCCAGCTCGTTACCCCCATCACCAATACCTGGGAAACACATACACACACATTGCATTGTAAATCACCATAGGTCTTCTGTGCATGTGTGTGAGTGAGAGAGTATGTGTGTGTACCTGTGGTGATGATGCCAGGGATGTTGCTGGCAGCTATGAACAGGTCGTCTACGGGGTCGACCAGGTGTTTGATGTTGATTCCTCTCATGTTGTAATAGTTCCCGTCTGCAGCGCGACCGCTGCGCTCTATCGCCACCAGGTGGTCATACCTGCACAGCACACCCAGGGGAGGATGTAAAGACTATACGGTATATACGTACGATACAATGTAATGTATTCATTGCGTTGTTACCTAGGTCTGGTTGGGTCTCCATCATGACACAGGAAGTGTATGGCCGACTCTGGGCTGGTGTTCTGGAAAGTGACTAATGGGAAGGCAGTCTTGATCACCCCTGCGGTCACAGGTAAGACCACGTCAGACAATTCGGAAGACACTCAGACACTCACATACCCTACCTCTTAAAACACACACCTCTCCTCACCGCCTCCTCCACAATCGCCTTGTTCATGTCCAAGGCGCGCTGATCCGTCACCATGGTGACCTGCTTGCCCAGGGCCAGGAGGGTGGCTGCCATGGCGATGGCCCCCGGGGGGCCGTCGGTCTCGTCGGGGGGGTTCAGGGTGTGGTGTGTGGGGAAACCGGTGGTGATCAGAACGGAGGAGGAGTGGGAGAGAGACAGGCAGGAACGCAGCAGCTCGTCCTGATTGAACAACACCTGGATCCCCCTCTGGCCTGGGGAGGCAGGAGGGGGGAGGTTCCTGTCCTGTTTATTTCATGTTATAATGACACATAAGCTTTTTTCCTGCTTAGTTTTTTTTTGACAGAGACAGTGAGAGAGTGCCAGAAAAGGCAGGGAGAGGGAGAAAGAGAGAGGGGGGGGGGGAAACCCTTCTCCCGGAATCTCCTGGCCCGAAATCGACCCCAGACCCCTGCATGTAACATAACGTTATAATATAATGAGAGAGACAGAGAGAGGGGGAGGAGTCGAGGGGTTGTTGAGGGGTTACCTGGATCCTCCCCTATCAGACTCTCCAGGGTGCGTATACGTTGGACCAACGCCCCTGACGCCATGCTGTAGAGCAGAGGCTGCTGGGAGATGAGGAAGGTGAGCGGGGATTGATCCAACTGGGGGGTCGTGGGGGGGTCGGAGGAGGAGGGGTCAGGCAGGTCGGTGATGAACATGGACCCTGGGGAGTGGGTGAACGCCAGGGAGGGCTCTGGAGGACACACACACAAACATACACACACACACACAGGGCTTGTGTTCTGCACCACAGTGAGAAGTTTATATGGGATAAAACTGTGTTTCATGTAAGAATGAATGAATGATTTAGTTGAGTGTCAGCAAAACTCACTGCAGCTAAGCACCGCCTCTACTCCTGTAACGCCACAGGCCCAGAACACTGTCACGTCGCCAGGCTCCGCCTCCACACTGTCCCCATAGGCTGGCTTACTCATATCCTGAATACCCAGCAGAGCTGTGGAAATAGACAGGAAAGGAGTATAAGCTTTGTGTGTATGTGTGTGGCTGTGTGTGTGTGTGTGTACGTGTGTGTGTGTACCGGGTTCTCCTATGTGTATTGGCGCCCCATGGGCCTGGGGGGTGAGGTGTGTGCACTGGGCCACAAGATCCAGCTTGTCTGCAGGAACAGGTCTCATAGTCACCACCAGAGGGCACTGGAATGCCCCCCCACCTGCACACAGCAGGGACGTCTAGACGGACATACACACACGAAACAAATTTGATTGACTTTAGATTTAAGACACAATATTAAGGTGATAGAATTCTGCATGTAGTCCATCCCTCCATGGGGTGGATGACTGTATAGCGTGTATATATATAGCATGTAAGCATGTAATAGCATGTATAGCGTGACCTCGGGATGCTCACCCTGTACATGGATACGTTGCGATGCTGTTGGACGTTGCGGACAGGGACCCCGGCTGCCTGCAGGCTCCTCTCAAAGCTGAAGCTGCAGCCCAGGTAGAAGCTGACCATCTGCTGCAGCTGCAGTGCGTACGGCTGCAGACTGGACACCCTGCAGGCCAGAACGCCGCCCTCGTACACGTTGTACTGGGGACAGTCAGTCCTAGAGGAGATGGACACACGCACTCACATTGAAGGAGCCAGACACTGCTGTTCAATTATTCACAGAGTTCAAGGATGGGTGGAGCAGAGGTGAAGTTGAGCTGCAAGGATAACAGGCTTATATGACCACCAATCTGCTTGCCTGTCTGTTATCCACCTACTCATCCATCTATCCAACCCTCCACACTCACTCATCCATCCATCCCTCCCTACCTGATGTCTGCTTGGTTCGCGAGTGGTGGGCAGCCCCAGTCTCCCGGTGGGCTGCGGTGGAGGAGAGGCAGGGGTGCGGGGTTAGCCCGGCAGAATGCTTCAAAGTCATCAGCGAGGCTGCTGGGCAATATGACCACATTGGCCTGCAAATATCCTAGCAACCATATAAAACCAACACAATGTTATAAAATGCCCAATAAAGTTTGGTCCAAAACATTGTCAAGCAAGCAACATTTATGCTGGCACAACTGCATCTCAGACAAGGCCTAACCGTCACACACTCTGTAACTAGACCTGTAAGAAGACATTTTGACACCGGGACAGGAAGCAGTTATGATAAGTGATAATGATACTCTGGAAGTTACTTTTCACCTGGTGACAACACAACTGGTTAATCTGTAGCAGTGTGACAGTGTGTTAAAGGTAAACTTCCAAGTTTGAACGGAGGTGACCATTTTCCCCTCAAAATGCACCACGTAAAAGCAATACAGCAACACAGTAGACGGACCGAAATAACAGTATACATTTCGCTGTATATTGTATGAACAGGACAATCCCTTTAAAAATACTTAAGTAGAGTAACCAAGCATCTCTGTTGGCTTACTGCTCAGAACTGCACTGTCCTCAGGTCCTACTGGTCTCTGTGTGGTTCTGCTGTTCCCTGGTTCCTACCTGAGGCCAGTCCAGAGGTGTTCTGCAGGCCGTGCACGCCCAGCCGAATGACAGCTCTCAGAGCTGCAGGGCTCAGGTCACTGACGGACATGCCGACTGT
Source organism: Hypomesus nipponensis (assembly GCF_054491055.1). Classification (NCBI taxonomy): domain Eukaryota; kingdom Metazoa; phylum Chordata; class Actinopteri; order Osmeriformes; family Osmeridae; genus Hypomesus; species Hypomesus nipponensis. The sequence goes on from NC_140363.1 coordinate 15,396,968, forward strand.
GCCCAGACACTTCTCTTCTTACCTCTCTGACACATGCACGCACCGTTCTCTGAGGAGAACCTAAACGCAGTCTTCTCTGTTTTTTTTTTTTTTACAACAGTCAAAGTGTGGGTGTGCCTGCACTGGTTAACTTTGCTTTGAATCAAGACCTATGACACATTGCCCAGGCCACGACACTCCAGACCATTTGGGTGTTTTATATACAGTTTTAGAGATACCCAGTTTAATATTTACCATGGATACCAACTGTTCTATTACTGAGTGAGAGTGTGGAAGATTGCTGTTTGCCTGCAAGAACAGCTTTCCTCTCTTAGGCAGTGTGTGTGTGTGTGTGTGAGTGTGTGTGTCTCACGTGAGTCCATGGTGGAGGAGGAAGCTCTGCCCCAGAGCCTCCCTGGCCGTCTGAGGAAGCAGCAGAGAGGTCTGCTCACACCTTTCAGAGCAGGGAACAACATCCCATTCCAGGCTCTGGAGACAGGCTGCATTACATAAGATTTAGGGCAGACATCAAATGATTATGTAACAGTAATGATGAAACCCTACGTAAATCTCAAACAGAGTTTACAATGCAAGTGGGATTTTGCCTGTGCAGGTGTGCGACTGATATTGTAGGCTACTTTTCGGAACTCCCTTTGGATGTAAGGAAGCAGAACAGTGGTTTTACGAAGTAGGCCAGGCCATTGGCATAAGCCCCCGGTTTTTTTGGGACTAGCCCCGAGTATTTGATACAATTCCAATAATGTAGCCTATTTGTACTCCCGATTATTTGGCATAACGGCATTGCTATGTGATCATATACAGATCTAATTCATACTGCGTGTCTTGCAATCATATGAATGCCTCCCCCCACACACAAAACACCTGCCAGTCAGCCCCGTTTTCGCGCAGCATAAGCAAACCGAAGCAGGAAAAAAATGGGGACATTCATTTTTTACAAATATAGGCCTACGGCTCACAAAAAAAACTTTTTTCCCACATCTGGACCTGTCAGAATGTCACCTCCCCGTTACAAACTTTTTTCACTGACGACAGCTATCAAAATAAATGACCTGGTCATTTATTTTGATAGCTGTCCTCAGCTTAAAAAAATATTTGTGAAAAAAGTTTGTCAACTTTCTTTCAAAAATATTTTTTCAACCTTTCGAAACCTTTTTTTCACTAACTTTTTTTATTTGACTGCTATCAAAATGTGACCTCTGGTTTCCAGGTCCAGATGTTGATCAGATCAGGGACTGTCTTTCGATTGTACATCGCCAGGACAGATGAGTCACCTGAGATGGTTTGGTTGGTGTGTCAAACATTTTCAAACGTTTAAACAGGGAGATTACAATATTCTGTCGACAGCTATCAAAATATGTGACCTCTTGTGAGCCAATGTACATCAGTTAAAGTCCGCCCGCACCAGTGAACAGCAAGCTTCGTTGGCGTAATGGTTGTTTGTCGTTCAATACCTTGAGTGTGAACGTGCAACACGTGTTGAAAATGCACAGAAGACAAATTGCTTGAATTTGATTAAAGTTTTGATTTTCAATGCAATTTTTGTAGGCTACAGCCTATTTTGTTTTATCTATAGGCTACTTGTTTGCGCGTGGGTTAGAACGTAGGCTAGTGAAAGTGCAACGGAATTGTTAACCCGACGTACGGATTTGAGTAGTGCTAAATGTAATTTCCCAGATCAACAAATAAGTTAATGTTGGATTGTCTCTACGTCAAACTCCCCTGACTAAAGTGCATTTGAGTAACTGCGTAGGCTATGTGTATCGATCCACACTAACCTTCTAGTAGTTTGGTCAGAGCCAGGGTTGCCAGGTCTGTGTGACAAAACCAGCCCAATCGCCAATCAAAACCAGCCCAATGGCCAATAAAACCAGCCCAAAAAACATCCCAATATCAGAACTCAAACTATGCCCCTGCCAAACCATATACACTGCTTTTAAAGTCCAACAGCATTGCTATCATTGCCAAATCTATTGTAATATCTACAAAGTAACACCAAATGTTTAGTATGCCAGCATTAAAAACAGTTTTCAGGAGATTTGCTCAGGAGACTGAGAGCATTAGGCACGTGTGCACACGCACAGTGCGCGTGTGTAAGTGGGAGTGCCCCATGTCCATGTGTGTATGTGCTGATCTGGAGTCAGTTTGGTAGGATTTGGGCATAAACAAATTATTTCATTTAAAATATAGATTTTTATTTAAAGATATTAATGTAATTTGCATGCAAAATAAATCTAACCGAACCAGCGGACAAAAATTCAACCCGCGGCAACACTTCAAAAGTAGCCCAATTCCGCGGGAAAACCTCAAACCTGGCAACACTGGTCAGAGCCTGTTTTGGTTGTTGGAAATATCTTCTCGCGATAAAAAAAAAAAATGTTTTAGAGCATGTGACGGATTAAACAGACCTTGGTACAGTAGGTATGAATGAGATAAAAACAGCACGATGAGAGCGGGGGGGATTTATAAACAGTATAATTTATTGTGTCTGTAATATTATTTATATAATCATCATTACTCATAAAACAATATACATATTTATTTCATATTTGATGCCTTTATGATTATTGCTTTACAATAAAATTCATTGGTTGGATACATCCATTTATAGCAAGACATTACATTCAGGTTACACACCAAGGTCTTAAAATTTGGAATTCCATAGAAGATAAGCTATCCTAGATATTAATGTAGTTTCAATGCATGACCCAATGTCACTATTCTTACAGTGTACCTGGTCACATTCACTCTGTATGACACGCAGTCGCATCTGCAGAGGGTGGGTGTCTGGGTGTTAGATGAGAGTGTTTTCATGCATTGACGTACAGTGCAGTCAATAATAGTGGCGGATTGTTTCTATCAAAGTGTTGCTTATAGGTAAACAGAGATCAGAGCTAAGGATAAATCAAGTGACACTGTAGACAGAAAGCTATGTCTGTTTGATAATTAGGTTCTAAATATGTTCCGGTCAACCAGTCAATTAAAGAATCAGTCAGATTATAAACCATTTCTAAACACCAGTCAGTCAAATAATTGGTCAGGTAAAAAATAGGATCTAAACACCAGTCAGTCAAATAATCTGTCAGGTTGTAAACATGTTATAAACAGTCTGCCCATCAGATAATCCATCTAGATTATAAACATTTAATAAACAGTTAGTAAAACAATCTGCCAACCCGACAGGTTCCAAACATGTTCAAAACACGAGTCAAAATAATTAGTAGGGTTACAAACATGGGTACAAACAGTCTGTCAAAGAATCAGTCCGGTTATAAACGTGTTATAAACAGTCGGTCAGGTCTATCATCAGACACGTTGTAAAAATCAGTAAGAAAACCTGACAGGTTATAAACATGTATTAAACATTCAGTCAGAGAATCTGACGTCATGTATGTGTTCCAACACAGTCCTCCGGGGGTGACCAGGAGCAGCCTGCTAGCTTGTGCCCTGGGGGTTAGACACAGGTGAGATCGTCTGAGGGAGAAGGCCTGGTTGCCTAGGGTAACAAGTCAGACTGTAGCCAAGTATACTGAGGTATAAATGGATAAGTACAGAGCAGGTCTAAGGTGTCTGGGATGAGGAGGTCGAAAACTGCTGCCCTAGTGGGCTTAAAACCTCAGCGTCATGTGACTTTATACAAGATAACAGACGGCTATGGACAGAAATGACACAGGGGAGCAGCCTGAAATATATACATGACAGACAAATACGGGGATGTTCCAGACACAGCTCTATTCAGAAGAGAGGGGATGCAAAACACAGGAGACTACCTGCAGGGAGTCAGAACTTGGGAATTTGTTGAATGGAATAGAGAACTCCAGATAATGTGTCTGCAGGGAGCCCCAGCAGGGAGCCCGAGCAGGGGGCCCCAGCAGGGAGACCGAGCAGGGGGCCCGAGCAGGGAGACCGAGCAGGGGGCCCGAGCAGGGGCCCTGAGCAGGCTCCAGGTGTGGTGGGGAACCAGCACCAGAGGAAGGAGGACACTGAACAGGACTTCGATGTGTGGAACAGAAAACAAGAGACTGTCTCAGTGTTTGGGAAAAGAAGACTCTGTCTGTCAGGAGAGAGAAGCTAGCAGTGTGTTAGTGTGAGGAGTAAACCCTCTGACAGGACTGACTTATTTGTCCCTAGTCTGGGACACGGTGTCAGATGGACTGTTAACCAGTGTCTGTGTCACCATCCGTAATCATGGGACAGGGAGAAAAGAGTTGAAAAGTGTGTGTGTGTGTGTAAATCTGATCGTTTGTGTGTGTGAAAAAGTCTGTGTGTGTGTAAGCAGCAGCATATCAGCAGCTTTCGTAACAGCATTCCTACTCACCTCAGGTGCATATTCACATGGAAACCGTTCCTCTACTTTAGAGGTTGCATACATGTCAGTTACATGTAACATGTTTAAATAAGACACAGAACACGCCAACAACTGTCTTCCAACACGGACACAGCCACAATACTTTGCAACACGCAACACCAACATCCAACAACAGTTACCACGGACACCGACAGAGATTTCGTACCCTCCTGTTCCTGGATGAGGTCGTGGAGGTGAGAGGTCAAGAGGGTGGAGAGACTGGTTAGCTGCCATAATCAGGAGGTTTGCATGCATCACAGCATGCATTGGTATAGATCTTAAAGAGACAGGAAGTATGTAACATATCTACACAAGAAGCGGACCCCCAACAGACACGCACCCTGGACTGCGAGAGGGAGCCAGAAAGTCAGACAGCAAGTTGTTGACGCGAGGCTGGGCGCCTCCTGATGACATCATCTACCACCATACAGTTCCATAGTCACTTTGACCTCATCACCCCATGCCACAGGGGCAGAGAGGGGAGGGAGGGGGTTCTGTATTACTGAGTCCCCCCATCTGCCAGACCTCTCACAAACACACAGGATAAGCCCAGTGCTGAAGTGCAGTTTCACACAGTGGGCCAGTAAGAGTCAGTGGGAGAAAGTCTCCCTCTGCTGGATACAGAGGAAGAACTGAAACATGTATAAAGATGGAAACCCTTACACCCTAGATCCAGGAAGACAACCCTAGGTCAGCAGTGTAAGAAGGGGGGGCGGGGGAATACGAGTATGTGTGTGTATATTTGTGTATGATCGAATTCATTCGAATGAATTGCATTTAATTCAGTTGTTTGGGGAGAGGGGGTAGGGAGGGAATAGGCTAGTGCGTGCTCAAAAATGTATGTTAAAACCAAGGTGTGTGTGTGTATACAGGGGCCTCATAACCGTACAAAGTAAGCAATTGGCTTTGTGCCTCCCTCCCCACCCGACCCCCTCCCCACCCACCCGACCCCCTCCCCACCTGACCCCCTCCCCACCCACCCACCCGACCCCCTCCCTCGCTTCCCCACCCGGCCCCCTTCCAATCCAACCCCCTCCCTCCCAACCCACCCAGCCCCCTCCCCATCCAACCCCCTCCCCACCCACCCGGCCCCTTCCCCATCCAACCCCCTCCCCATCCAACCCCCTCCCCACCCACCCAACCCCCTCCCCATCCAACCCCCTCCCCACCCACCCGGCCCCTTCCCCATCCAACCCCTCCCCATCCAACCCCCTCCCCACTCACCCAACCCAACCCACCCACCCAACCCCCTCCCCATCCAACCCCCTCCCCACCCACCCAACCCCCTCCCCATCCAACCCCCTCCCCACCCACCCAACCCAACCCACCCACCCAACCCCCTCCCCATCCAACCCCCTCCCCATCCAACCCCCTCCGCACCCACCCGGCCCCCTCCCCATCCAACCCCCTCCCCATCCAACCCCCTCCCCACCAGACCCCCTCCCCTGGCTACAGTGGCTCCAGACACATGGGCAGGTTGACGAAGGTGAACACGTTGTACTCGATGAGGATGGAGAAGCAGAGGAAGACTGCGTACAGCACCAACACGTACACCCCCAGCCTCAGGTCCAGCCTCCAGCCGTTCACATGGATGCCCAGCACCTGGGGGGAGGGGGGAGGGGGGAGGGGGGAGGGGCGGGGGTTGGAGGTGAGCAGAAGAGACAGAGGATAGAAAATAGCTCAGTGGTAGTGCAAACATTTGACTGCAGATCAAGAGATTTATGGTTTTATGTTGCATTGGATAAAAGTCTTCTATGAACACATTATGATGATTATTGTAAACAGCATATCAAAACTGAAATAGTGTACACACACGCATAGTACACAGACGTGAACTTCAGGGTGGGCCGTGTGTACTTACAGTGAGAGCCACAGATCCCAGGAGCAGCACCACTGAATACACCAGCCCTCTGCTGTTGATCATCACCTGGAAACACACACACACGCGTCAAACGCACACAAATCACACGCGTCACAGACACACACAAGTCACACACACACACACATCACAGACATACGTCACATGTCACACATGTCACACGTCACACACACACGTCACACACAGGTCACACACAGGTCACACACACACACACAGGTCACACACAGGTCACACACAGGTCACACGTCACACACACACACAGGTCACACACAGGTCACACACACACACAGGTCACACACACGTCACACACACACACAGGTCACACACAGGTCACACACACACACACACAGGTCACACACAGGTCACACACAGGTCACACACAGGTCACACACAGGCCACACACACACACAGGTCACACACACGTCACACACACAGGTCACACACAGGTCACACACAGGTCACACACAGGTCACACACAGGTCACACACAGGTCAGTGTAGCAGGTCAGTGAGCAGGGCAGAGCAGCAGAGGGGTGTGTGTTCCAGCACCTCGGAGCCGTAGTCCACAGCCATGGTCTGGATGGCCCAGGGGACGCCCAGACCCACCAGGATATCAAACACATTACTGCCTATGGTGTTGGACACAGCCATGTCCCCGAGACCTGCACACACACACACACACACACATATATATAAGGATTATGAAACCAATTAGGATGTGTGCATGAGAGAGAAAATGAGAAAGAGAAAGAGAGAAGGGGTCATGGTGGTGGTGACAGGTAGGGGGCGTCCCCTACCTTGCCTGGCGACGATGAGACTGGCAATGCAGTCAGGAACACTGGTGCCCGCTGCCAGGAACGTGATGCCCATGATCACATCAGGAATACCCAGAGTGAAGCCTATGATAGTCACCTGCACACACACACACACACACACACACAGGACGAAACAGAGATTCCTGAGCGACACACCACCCACAAAACCTCCCTCCCTCCACCAGCACCACCCACTCACCATCCAGACCATGAAGTAGGAGAAGACGGCGATCCAGACAGTGGAGAGGAAGAAGGAGAGCAGGAAACAGCGCTCCCAGCGTGGCTTGGCACAGTCCGGCACGGTCAGGTACAGCAGCAGCAGGATGGGCCAGCACAGCAGCCACTTCACACGCTCCATGGCGCCCCCTAGAGGGACACGAGCAGCATTGGGGACGTGCTGCTGCTCTGATACTCTCAGTTTGGCCATTCAAGTCACTCTCACTCCCCCGTCCCTCCTCCCTTCCCCCTTCTCGACTCTCCTCCCTCCCTCTCTCCTCCCCCTACCCTCCTCTCCTTCCCCTCCTCTCCTTCCCCTCCTCTCCTTCCCCTCATCTCCTCCCTCCTTCTGCCCTCCCCTCCTCCCTCCTCACCAGGGACAGTAAAGGGGGAGGCCAGTCCCACCTCCTCCCCCTCCTCGGCAGGTTTATCCTCGGCCACGCCTCCGTTCTCCAGCGTTTCTGTTTTACCGTCCAGCACCATGGTGGTGTCACCGTTGGACGCCTGCACCAGTCTCTGTTGCTGAAAACACACCACAAACACACACACATATGAACACAAACACACACACAAACACTCAATCAAACGTTATTGGTGAAGCCTCATTCCCACAGTGACATGAGGATGATCCTACCTCGTTGATGATCAATCGGCTGGCCATGCGGAGGCGTGTCTTAGGTCCAAAGTGATTGGTTATCATCACGCGTAGTCCCGCCTCTGGGAAGCGGTAGTGCGGTGGACTGGAGCTGATCATCTCATCCACCATCACCACTGAGCCCCTGCTGTACGACTTGGCAGGCTTCACTGGAGAGACAAACGCACACACACACACACACACACAGGGACACACGAGCATTCACACAGACAGGCACAAGTGTGCACACATTGACGCACACACGTGACAGGGTGTGTCAGGGGAGACACAGCGTGACAGCAGCTGAGTTCAAGACCCCTGTACAAACTGACAGATGGCCTCATCAATCGCTTGAGTGACACACACACACAGCACCTGATATTTGAGTGATTGAGAGAGATATCAAACGGAGAACAGGTTGACAGACAACACAGCACATGACTACATTACCCAGCAGGTGTAGCAGGCCCAGAGCCATGGGCCAGGGCAGGGCCAGGGGTCAGGGGTCAGGGCAGGTTTAGTAAGGCTACACAGACAGGCACCCAGAGAAGATTATCAAAGTCCTGTGCTACAGCTGAGAGATAGAGAGGTTAGCTGTACACAAGAAGAAGTTAAAGAAACAATCAGAGGGGGTGTAAGAGGAGGAGGTGGTGGAGGAAGTGGAGGAGAGTGGAGGAGGAGGTGGAGGAGGAGGAGAGTAGAGAAGGGGGGTGAAAAGAGGGAGTAGGAGGAAGAGCAGAAGGAATAGGAGAAGGAGGAGGAAACCGAGGAGGAGCCAAAAAGAGAGATCAAAGACCCAGGATTCAGGGTTCTAGATCAAGGGTTCCAGATTGGGGTTCTAGAGCAGATTAGAGCATATGCAGTCAAACAGAGCCCAGCAGTAGAAGCCTCCAGAGGAGTTGGGGGCAGAGCTGGAAGAGTTGGAGTCCCAGTAGAGAAGCACTCAGCCTGGGTTTGGCGGGGGCATGGCAAGGGTGTGTCCAGCCTGTCGGAGTAGCTTTACCTGGGGGGAGGAGCGGTGTGGAAGGGTCGTCCCAAATGCTGTCATAGCAACCATTACCATCCTCCAGCTCGCTGCTTGCCGTATTCCCATTGGCCAGTGCTTTCTCTTCCTTTCCTGAGAAGTAGCTCTGTAACTGGGAGTTGAACCTGGAGCAGGAAAAACACCATGCGGTTGGTTTGTGTGCGTGTGTGTGCTTTGTTAGTGTGTGTGTGTGTGCTTTGTTAGTGTGTGTGTGTGTGTGCTTTGTTAGTGTGTGTCCGTGTGTCTTATTTGGTGTCTTTTACTCACTTCATGATTATGATGTAGCCAGAGTACATCACCACCAGAACCAGGCTCTCCCACCTGCACAGACAGACAGAGACACACATTACACACACACACACACACACACACACACAGACACACACAGACACAGACACACACACACACACACTCCTTACACAAACCACACGCACAGAAACACAGACAATGCAGGGTACTCACCACACTATCTTTCCATCGTAGATAAACTGAGGAGAGGGGGAGGAGACAGATGAGTGTTTCAGACTCATCTGTGTCGACAGCAACAACAAGGAAAAGAGAGAAAACGAGGGAAGATTGGACTTACCGCTATCAGAGCGACCACAGACAGCGTGTAGTAGAGAGAGTCCCGGAACACGGAGAACTTGGTCAGGTAGACCACCTGTAGTGGGGAGAGGGCAGATCGATCAGATCGATCAATCACAGTCATTTTCCATAACATCCTTGTAAACAGTGTTTAAAGGATGTTACACTGGGTTGTCTATGGTCTGTGGCAGACCAGAGAGAACAGAAGCCCTTTTCTCTTTCTCTCTCCCTCCCTCTGCTCTCTCTCATCCTTGCTAAGTCATCCTCTCTCCTATCATGTGTCATGTTAGCGTGCTACTTCGAAAGGTCAGAGGCCTTAAATCTGTAGTTTAGTCTGCAGCTCAGTCACACACACCACACTACATTACACAACACACCATACTTACTAGTCCAGCCTAGTCTAGTCCTGACAGATCCAGTCCAGTCAAGTCCATACTAGTCCAGTCCAGAGAGTGTGGAAGCAGGACTTCTAAACAGCCTGACTGCAAGAGTGATTCTATTGGTTTGGAATTCTCTTGTCTAACACAAAGCTGCTTCTTTTCTGACTTTGTAAGGATGAAGATGCCTTCTGGATCTCCTGCAGTCTGTTCATCCAAGTCTGCTTTGTGAGGAGTGAGCGATGGAAGTGTGTGAAGTGCAGTCGTGTCGTCCGATACTAGCTAATTGTTGTCTAAAGAAACTCCTACTGAAAGTCACTCTAATGGCTGCAGGCTGCACTTACTATCGCTTCAACACACACACACACACACACACACACGCGTACACAAACACCCTGGCACACACACCAACACCCGTCCTTTAATAGAAGAGCCAGCAACAGGACAGTACTGTAGAGAGGAAAGTGTTGGACGATTGACAGGAGAACGGTGTAGCAAAGGACAGAGAATGTAGCGCCCCCACCTGGCCTGCGAAGATACCACACACTCCGATGATACACAGGATGTTGAAGACTGCTGAGCCCACGATGGTCCCCACTCCCACATCCCCGTGGGTGATAAACACACCTGCATACACACACACACACAAACACACCACCAACGTGGTTTATAAAGAAATTAACAGAAAGAAAAAGAGATGCGAAAGAAAGGCAGAAAGAGAGACACAGACAGACAGACAGACAGACAGACAGACAGACAGACAGACAGAAAGACAGACAGACCAAACTCACCTATGACAGAAGCAAACAGCTCGGGGGCGGAGCTTCCAGCCGCCATAAAGGTGGCACCAGCCACGTCCTCACTCAGGTCCAGTTTCTGACGGACAGAGACGAAGAGAGAGGAAGAGAAGGATGAGGTGTTGGAGGACAGGGTGGTGAGTCAGTAGTGAGGAGGAGTGGGAGGAAGGAGATGAGCTGGAGGGGGTCTTACTTCACAGATCTTGTCCAGAGACATAACAAAGTAGTCATCACACACAATGGCCAGAGCCAGGAACATGTAGAGAGCCTGGGTGAGACAGAGAGATGAGATGGAGAGGGAGAAGAGAAAGATGGATAATTAGGATGGATAACATCTTTAAAGCAACAGTCTACCGAGGCATATACGGCATGTTTGACACACACGCCACGCGTCTCTTACCGCAAAAATGTGTAGCAGCACGGCTCCTTGTGTGCGTTGTCTGTTGGTGAACATGTCTTCGGGAAATTCATGGACAGCTGCAAGTCAAAACACACACTGGTTTGGACTACTGACACACACACACACATACACACGCAACCGAGTCCAAACCAACACACCCTATAACCCAACAATCACTCACTCTCTCTGCATCCCTCTCTCCTCTCCTCTCTTCAAGCTCAAGTCTTTTATTGTCAGATGTGCAGAACAACACAAGGTCAGACTGGGCTCTGAAATTCTTGGGACAAGACAACGCAAAGCAACCTGGCATGACATATACATCTATGATTACATCTATGATAAGCAAAAATATAATAAACCTCCTAAATATACAAAATAATATACAATATACAGTACAGAATACTAAACCTCTAATACACATATTAACCTATACTAACCTTGTAAACCTATACTAACCTAGAGACAGAGGGCTACAATATTGCTGACAGTGTGTAATGTGGCTTGTGAGTAGTGTATCAGTGTCCATATCAATGTCCATTCAGAAGCCTGATGGTCCTTGGAAAGAAACTGTTGTCCAGTCTGCGTGTGCCAGACCGAATGCTTCGGTATCGCTTGCCAGAAGGCAACGGGGTAAAAACACTGAAGGATGGGTGGCAACAGTCTCTTAGAAGACTCTTCTCTCCCTCTCTCCCCTCTGGTTTATGTTGGGCTACAGCCCAGCAGGCGGGAAATGGCCTTGAGGCGCGCACAGAGGAGCCATACTCAGGCTTTAATCACAGCTTCACACAGAGAGAACACACACACACACAGAGAACACATGCAGAGAACACACACATACATACTCACACACATACACACACATACACACATACATACGCAAATACACGTTTACACACATCCATACACACACATATATATACACGTACACAATGCTAATCATTCTCAGCACTTGCGCCACTACAGGCACAAAGTCGATCACAAGGAATATTTCACATGGTACCACAACGTAGCCTTGATCAGGTTTCCTCTATCCATTTGCCCATCCCTCTCTCTTTCCCTTTTTTTCTCCTCTCTCTCCTTCTTTCCTTTCTCATCCTCCTCCTTCTCTTCCTTTCACTCCCCCTCCCTCCCCTCAAATCAGAGGACGTGAGAAGGTCATCTCCTGTTAAGGGAATCTCTCTGGTATAGTATGGGCAGCCAAACACACACACGCCCACACACACACTCCCACACACCCGCACACACACACTCCACCCAAGCTGTGTGTCTCCAGTCCCACCAGCTGTCCCTGTCCACCACTAGAGTGTGTTTGCCGGATGTTTGCATGTCTGTGTTTGTGAGGGGTGTGTGAGTAGTGTGTGGATACAAGGAATGGTTTGACACATAGATCTTAGTCCAGCTCATTTACCTCTAGTTTAACTAAAACATCCTCAAAACAAATAGGGTGGTGGAGAGGCTCATGAGATGGAGCCGATAACACACACACACACACACACACACACACACACAGGTATGGAGTGGAGGACTGTCCGTGCAAATCAACTGCATGAACACACAGATGACTGACTGATGTTGCCATGTTTGGATGTGTTTGTTTATTGTCTTTTGGTGAACAGCAGATGTCGTTTCTCAGATCATCCTAAATTTAAACCCTTCATCTGAACCTTGACCCCTTAAGACCATGGAGACTCTCTCTGTCTCCCTCTTTTCCTCCCTCTCTACTGGCATGTCTGTCTGACCATCTAACTGTCTGTGCACCCCACCTAGCTATCTGTTCAGAATGTCTGTTTCTTTATCTCTGTGTATGACCATCTACTTGCATACCTGTCTATTTTTCTCTGTCTCTCTACCCATCTGTCTGCCTGCCTGCCTGCCTGCCTGCCTGCCTGCCTGCCTGCCTGCCTGCCTGCCTGCCTGCCTGCCTGCCTGCCTGCCTGCCTGCCTGTCTGTCTGTCTGTCTGTCTGTCTGTCCATGTCCAGACAGTGTTCCTCTCAGTCCTCCACTAGAAGTGTCGCTGCAGTGATAATTACAGAGGGGCAGAACCCTCAGACCCACACCTTGAACACAGGCCAGGCAGCGCGCGCACACACACACACACACACACACACATACCATAAATAAATGTAAATGTAATACCACCATACACACACCAGGAACACAGGGCAGGCCATATATTCAAACACACACAAGATAAATTCAAGCCAGGCAGCAAACATACAACCCTGTACAGCTATTCCCCTACACACCTTCACCACCAACCTTTGTCTATGGAACCCAAACCCCCACCAACTCAGGAGGACCTCCTGTGGTCTCAGTGTACAAGTCTAACTTTTCTTGCTGAAGGTTGACAGCTGAAACCTCACCTGACCCAGCTTTAAAGCGCACCCAGAGTATAGAAAAACCACAGAACTATGAGATCACAACAAACTACAATTACACATCTTAGTATTTATTCATAGACCAGATGTATTCATAGACCACTCTCCACCCAGCCTGCCAGCCACTGTGTGCTGTGCTTCTAAATATAGCCTCCCCTCCTCATCCTGGGTGTGTTTCTGCAGCGTGTGGTCCTGATGCTGTGTTACTATCTATAGTCTGCCGCTGGTCAGGGGCTGTCGGTTGTTCTCATCCACGGTAGGGAGCGAACCACTCTGAACATCATCTATTATGCAGGACTGGCCACACATGCAACATATGAGAGGCAAGAGGGACATTCACCCTCACGAATGCAGTCACTGTAAATGCAGTCACTGTAAATACAGTATGGGCAATTATATGGGTAAATATGTGCGTGCGACTATCCATATATGTGTATGTGCTTGTCTGTGTTCAGGTGTGTGTGTCTGTGTGTTTGTATGTGTATTTATGTGAGGTAATGTGCGAGTGTGTGAGGGTGTGTGTATAGATGTGTGTGAGTATGCAGGTGTGTGTGTGTGTTCTACCTGGTTCAGTACAGTTCTTGGCCAGTGTGTCGTTGTCATCGTCCACCGCCATCAGTCTTCGCCCCAACAGATCAGGAGTCCCAGCCGGGCTCCTGCCAGTGTCAAGGACCAACCCATGACCTGCAACACACACACACACACTCTCAGAGTCGAGGCAAGAAGCATAGTGTATTTGTTCCTCCCTAAGCATGTGTGTATGTGTTTGTGTGTGTGTATGTCAGAAAGAGAGAGAAAAAATTAAAGAAAGAGAGAGGAGAGAGAGTAAGAGAGAGAGCGAGAGAGAGCAGGACAGGGAGAGAGAGGGAGAGAGACAAAAGAGAGAGAGACGAGAGAGAGAGAAACGAGAGAGAGAGAGACGAGAGACGAGAGAGAGAGAGAGAGAGAGAGAGAGTGAGAGAGAGAGAGAGAGAGTGAGAAAGGCGACGGATTAGCATATTTCAGACATATGACTGGGATCCAGTCGTAATGAGGTTATTAAACCTCACATTCCCCCATAAATCTGGAGGGAGGTGGAAGACAGAGAAACACAGGGGTGAAGGTGAGGCGAGGAGGGGTGTGGGGGGTAGGGTGAGGACAGGGAATGGGGGAGCAGTGTAGGGAGAGAGGTGGGTGAGGAGAGGGAGCAGGTGAGGAGTGTGGGTACGGAGGTGGGGTGGGGAAGGGAGGATTGTTAAGGAGGGCGGTAAAGCGAGGCCGGAGAACCAGACCTGAGGGACGGGGGTGGGGGTAAAGAAGAAGAGGGTGTGAGAGAGGAGATATTCAGTGTCAACACCTAATCACACTAGTGAAGAGCTAGACGGGCAGTGTTTAAATCTTTTCTTTCTTTCCCCCCTCCTTCCCTTCCAAATGATACTGATCTGTCATTACTCGTCAGGTGCAGTATATAAGTATAACGACGCAATAAAGCTTTTATTCGGCGGCAGTGAAGGATACTAAATCTATCTATTAGCACTGTGTCCTGCCACACACACACACACACACACACACACACATTAATATGCAAACACGCGAGCACACACACCCTGCGACTACCTATACACGTGAGACGGGGCCGGCCCATAGGTAGCCCGTGTGAATCGGTCGGTGAGGATACACCCACTCAGACACGGTATGTTAGGGAGCGGAGGACCTAGCCTTGCCCGGTAGCTTAATCCTGTCCCGCGCACTCTACAGCCCACATTCCGTTGTGTAGTTGAGAATGTAAGAATCTTCCCTAAATGGGACACAGCGAACGATCCAAATAACACGCACAATGAAGAACACAAAAGCGCGCGCACACGCATACACACAAATAGGCACCTTCATCCGATTCTGGAGCTGTGTAAAATCCGTCTTATATTTTCCATTGCTCATGACAACAGCCTATAAACGGGCACGCCATGGCATTCTTATCTAATTCTAGTCCCGTTATGAAATAGGCACTGGGCTACTGCTGCACCAACCGGCCCCGTCTCTCGCGGTCTGTATCTCACCTGTTAGGCTGAGCAGAGCGGACATGCACCACGTCAGGCACAATACACTGCAGATGAAACACACTTGGATAAAAAGCATTTGCCTCCTCTTGCGAACTTTAAATATTTTGGTGATGATGGTCTTTTTTGACACGGTGCAGCTCCGGTCCGGCTCCATGCTTGTGTGCGCTTGCGGTGGCGGTGGACCAACCTCCCCTCCGCGTTAAAGCTGCCGCCCCCCTTGGCGGTGCAGATGGTGCGGACCGCAGGAATCTCCCGAGTTTCACACCGTGAGAGATCGAGGTGCCGATGCCGATATCATCTCAAATGGCCGAGGCGCAAATACAGACGGAGGCAGCGGAGCGAGCTGCTCGCCCATGTGAACGTGTGAGCTCGGTCTCGGTAACCACCGGGGAAACGCTCCTATGATGCTGTATTTTTAAAACGCTTCGTGAGAATTGTATCCCGTGGAAAGAGAATGCTGTTGAACGTTTTTTCATCAGATAAAATTATAATATTTCTCCGTTCTGTTCAGCAAAGACTGAAGCACTGTGTTTGATAGCATATTCCAACAATGTTTTATAACCTATCAAACCACCTTTTCATCCTAAAAACAGCAGTATTGGGCTACTAAAGTGTCCTCGATTGCACCCACTTTCCGCGCAGATTCATTTCACTGTTCACGGAAGAAATGTCATCACCGTTCGGTTTCGTTCCGGTCCAGTTCTTGTATCTAGACCCCAAACCTCCCGGACTGAAGCGGTTTCAGTAAAGAAAATTAGCTCATCATCCCGCTGGCTCGCTCTCTTATTCCATCGTAGCCTCGCGCCCAACAGTAACTTCTCCGCGGGAGTGATGCCAGGACACGTGACAACGGCCTCTCGGCTTTGTAGTGATATTTTCTATGGTGTTATATCTCCCTACAGATACCCCTCTCTCCCTTCTCCCTCTCCAAAGCTGTAATGGAGCAGCAGAGCAGCCCAGTCCATCTTTTAAGATCTCTAAGATCTCTCTCTCTCTCTCTCTCTCTCTCTCTCTCTCTCTCTCTCTCTCTCTGCCTCTACCCCTGTGGAGAATCAGTACACAGGCTACAAAGGTCAATGTGGGAACTCAGACACAGTACCTACCATGACCATGACCAAGGATGACCTTAGAGTGGTGACTAAGGCCGTTCCAGACGGGGCTTCATCACGTGTGAGCTGCTGCCTCAGAGAGGTCAGTTTCAAACAGGTCTCTCTGTGGAGGAAAATGATGAACCCTTAGAACACGACACTGATAAACACCCATCCCCTTCTCCACCACACAAACACACACACACACACACACACTCACGAACACACACTACCCCAGACAGTCTCCATCTCTTTTATGCTTTTCTTCAGAGTCTCTTTCTTCTGTGTAGATCTGCTTGTAGAAGACAAGAGTAACAGAAAGTGAAGGAGGAGAGGAGAATGAGAGTGGTTCTGCCAGAGGGAGGGACTCTCACACAAAGGAGGAAGTGTTGTGTTTACATCTTTCTAGCTCCTTCTCTCTCTCCGTCTTTCATAACCCCACCCCCAGGGTGTTACGCTGATCACATGCTGCTCTGTGATAAAGGTGATAAAGCGCCTGATTGGTCAGGGAAAAGGACCTCATCTCAGGTCAGATCCCCTCAGGTGGAGAGGTTCATTGGTACATCTGCCGGGGCAGCATAGCTGGGTGGGGCAGCGTATGGGAATTTAGATGGGGCGGTGGAGCTGGGTGGAGCATTAACTTTGTCTACTCAAGTTAGGTATGTCTTCTTCTGTGGATTATGGACATATTCTCTCTCTCTCTCCTTCTTTCTCTCTCCTTCTCTTTCTCTCTCTCTCTCTCTCTCTCTCTCTCTCTCTCTCTCTCTCTCTCTCTCTCTCTCTCTCTCTCTCTCTCACACACACACACATGCTTTCTAGGAACTACATGCAGTTAGCCATACTTATTTATGCCCCCCTATCTCATAGTAGTCATGGTCGTCACATGTTCTTAGCGTGCAGTGGTGTTGATAATGAGGATTTCACATTCCGGAGGTCTCTGTGAAGTGTCCGCCATGCTCCAAGACAACCCAACCTCACTTCATACCACATAGCCCCACATCCTACACACCCAAGCCCCCCTCCAACCTAGCCCCCCGCTATACCAGACAGCCCCACATCCTCCAGCCTGACACACTGAGCCGTGCGGTGCAGTGATGCCATCCGGCCAGCAGCCACAGCTCCTGGTTCTGTAGAGGCGGGAGGGCAGGAGAGAACCAGCCACAGCTCCTGGTTCTGTAGAGGAGGCTGTTCCCCGCCCCCTCTTCTGCATGGGTGTGTGTTTCTGTCAGTGTTTGTGTATTTCTCTGTGTGTGCGTATGTGTGTGCGAGAGTGAGTCAGGGTCCACTGACCTGCAGTTGGAGATCTTGAATTGCTGACATTCTCTATACATGTGTGAAACACAGAGAGGCACAGTCTGTGTGAAAGTAAGTATGAGATATTGTGTGTGTGTGTGAGTCAATGCGTGCATGAGTCCCAGCATGCAGGGTCAGCTGACGAGGATTTGGAGCGAGAGGCACCAGACTAGACCATCAGCTGAGAGCTCAGCAGGAAATACATTGTAATACGCTGTGTGTGTGTGTGTGTATGTTGCCCAGATGAAAATGTGTGGTCAGTCCCTTTCACCTGCTTGGCAGCTATAACAGAGAAGGCAAGTAAGTAATAAGAAGCAGCCCGTAAGAGGCAGTTTGAAAGCAGGCAGTGGAAAATAAACAAAGGAAGTAGAAAAAAAAGCAGAAAAAAAGAGGTAGAAAATCTTTAAAAAATACAAGTGTTCCCTTAAGACCAGGACCCAAATAAACACTCAACAAGTAAAAACAGACTCTTGATGTTAAATTAAATCGTTGAAATGAGCTGTGCAGGTGGGCATAAAGAGCAAGAGAAAAGCGTCAGATGATATGAGGCCGGTGGTAACAGGCAGCCACTAATACAGGCAGCTAGAGAACAGAAGCAGGCAGTCAAAGAGAGGGCCGTGAGAGGCAGCTTGTAAAACGTGGGCAGACAGACAGCAACAAAGCAGGCAGTAAGAGGATTATCAGATGGACTCAGCATTGCTGCTCAATTATGGAAATGAAAGGTAGACACTCCCCTCTCACCTCATTCTCTCTCTCTCTCTCTCTCTCTCTCTCTCTCTCTCTCACACACACACACATGCAAGCACAGTTAATCACTCGGCGGAAGCTATATTGAATACATTTTCTGGGGGAATTGTAGCTGGTAGGTTTGTGTAACGGGATTATAAAAATATTGAAATATTACTGTGTTCTAAAGAAGTCAACATTATGTAAGTCTTTAAACCCATGTGTGTTGCCTTAACAGTCCCATAAACAGACCGGTAGATCTCTATCGCCACCCTCTGGCCATACGTGCAGTGAGCAAAGAGCTAGAGTTATGAAGGAACATTCCTTCCTGCCCTTCCTTGGTGTCAACTGTGAAGAAAAGCACCGTCCTTCACCTATCCAAGACACATGAACTCCTTGACATGCCCTCGATGACAGAACAGCAAGGGCCAGCAGTTTTCAAATCATTTATTGTGCTGCAAAGAAAAAAATAAAATAATACAAGAACTTGCAAAAAAATCTTCTGTGCTACGGGAAATTCAGAGTCCAATCTTCATTTATCCTCTTTATAAATCTTGTTTTGCAATATCATTATCATCAAGAACATATTTTATCTTTTTACATAAGCACTGAACAACAGTAATGTACAGATAGGTGTTGTGTGAAGAAAGAGACAAGGTGCTGAAGGAAGAAAGAGAGAAAGAGAAAGAGAGATCACATGACCCTTGGTCTCTCAACTGGTTGCTCTGATTGGAGCAGAGGAGGTCTGTCTGGTGAAGGGGCTTGGTGATTGGTCGACCACATCTACCTGGCAGAGGATGTGGAGGAAGTCCCCCTTCCTCCTGTCATCCTTGGCCGAGCCGTCCTTCACTCCCCCACACCTCCGCGTTCAATTATCTGATCATCAATAAATTATTTCGGTCATCAACACAATAAATTAAGTTCAGAATTTTTTTTTCTTTTCCAACTAACTTTTTTTTGTAGTTTTTTTGTAGTTTTTTTGTTTGTTTGTTTTGGCAACACTCAAGTATTTACAACAATACTTGGATTGATGGAAAAGGATTCAACATCAAGTCTTTAGATTAGACAGAGAAAGTTACCCACCCTGGACACCCCCTCCCCAGTTTCTGTGTCTATCTGTACAGTAGTTCAGGAGGTGATGAGACAAGGTGCTGGGGAGAGAGATAAAATAGAAGGAAGTATGCTTTTTTGGGTGAGAGAGGAATAGAGAGAGAAAGAGGGTGAGGGACTGAGAATGTTGACAATAGAGTTTCGGGGATAAAACGTGAAAAGAAGAGCGAGAGAGAGAGAGAGAGAGAGAGAGAGAGAGGGAGGGAGAGAGAGAGAGGGGGAGGGAGAGAGGGAGGGAGAGAGAGAAAGGGAGAGAGGGAGAGGGAGGGAGAGAGAGAGGGAGGGAGAGAGGGAGGGAGAGAGAGAGAGAAAGGGAGAGAGAACGTTGTGGAGAGCGAGAAAGAGGAAGGAAGAGATGTTCGAAGTCCAAACGAAAACTCAGAACCGACACATGGTAGAATGGTAGGACAGATTGAGAAAAGAGTGAGCTGTTCAGATGTGTTCTTTCGTTCCACACCTCCCCTGACTTCTATCAAACAAGCGCAACCGCCCGGGCGCTTGTTCTCATCCTGTTCTGCTCCCACCTCGCAGGTCCGGTCTTCTCCATCATAAATACATTCAATAAGAAAACCAACAAGAGAAATTTACAAGAGAAAAAACCCCATGTGTGCATGCATGTGTGCTGACACATGTACATACATGCATGCAGACACATATACAAACATCCAGACAGACACACCTCCATCTAGTCACACAAAACCCCAAACTCCTTTCTTTTTCGTCGTAGCATTAATATATACACAATGTGTTCCTAGCTCCCAACCAATCAGCTTCTATCTGCTGATCTGGAGGGGGGTGAGGAGGTCATGTGATTAAAGAGCCTCCAATAGGAGAAGGCCGTGTCATCATCCGGAGACAGGTGGAGGGGTATCTGGGTTGAAGAGATAAGGGAACTTTTTACGAGCACACTGACCCAAATATCTCTGTCTACCAGCAATGACCCCTGACCCCTGCCCTTTACACCGACACAGACTTCACACCTGGGATAGGTGCAGGAGCCAGTAATAGCTATACACGTGGGCAGAAAATAGAGGAGTGAGGAATAGAGGGATGAACCACTGCGTGAAACAGTGACCCTGCTCCCTCCTCTCCCCCTCTACCAGAAGGGGGCGCTACATAACCAAGAAAAAACAACAGCCGCTCTCTCCCTCTCTCCTCCCGCCCTCTGTCCTCAGTCTTGTTGTGCTTTAGGTGCGTCCTCGGCACAGCACGGCCTCAATCCTCCTGCCCTCCAACACATGCGTCAAAGTCACACACACACACACGTCAGATGTGTGCGCCGTCCAAGTGTGTGTAGGGTCCAGGTGTGTGTAGGGTCCAGGTGTGTGTAGAGTCCAGGTGTGTGTGTGTGTTTGTGACAGGAGCTTTGGTACAGTTGAGGGGGTAAAGGTCAACGAGGCAGGGAGAGAAGCTTAGCTTTGTTCTTCCTCGAAGCAGGAATGCAGGAAAATACCATAGAAGACCCAGATCCCAAAGATGTACATCTAATGCTAAACACACACACACACGCACACACAAACGCCGATCCATACACACCAAACTGATAACACACACTCGCAATAAAGAAAGAATCATCTAGGAAAAGTCTAGATTCAGTTCCTCCCATTTTGCTAGCTAAGTTTGTTTTAAATCATCATTATCATTATTATCATTATCGTCATCATTATCGTCATCATTGTCCTGTGTTTGGTTTGATTCCATCTTCAGGGGATTGTCGTTAATCTGTTGATGTTCTAATTAGTTGTGATTGTTTGTCTTTCTGTTGACCTTCTTGTTGTCATGGCGACATTGATTATGGATGTCTGTAGTGACCTTGCTTGGTGTCCTGTTCCCATGGTGACCTTGCTTCTGTTGTTGTGGTGGTGATCTGTTTTACATAGCGATGCAACTGTTGTATGCTGTCAGGGGTATCTTAAACTGTCTGTCGGCTCAGTCTGTCTGTCAATCTGCCGTATCTGTCTGTTTGCCTGTCTGTCTGTCTGTCAGTCAGTCAGCGTATGCATGTTGAGTTGTGTGTGTGTCTGTTCAGTTGTGTGTGTGTGTGTGTCTGTCAAGTACATGTCAGGGTGTAAGAGTGTGTGTATGTGTGTCTATCCGTGGTGTG
Source organism: Hypomesus nipponensis (assembly GCF_054491055.1). Classification (NCBI taxonomy): domain Eukaryota; kingdom Metazoa; phylum Chordata; class Actinopteri; order Osmeriformes; family Osmeridae; genus Hypomesus; species Hypomesus nipponensis. The sequence continues at coordinate 15,418,778 of NC_140363.1, forward strand.
AGTGTATGTGTGTGTGTGTGTGCTCGCCAGTCTGTCAGGGTGTCTGGTAGAAGTTGTCTTGCTGCAGGTTGAGGTTGTTCTGTTTCTGCATGCTGTAGTATCCACTGTAGCGGGAGTCTGGGTCTGCGATGCGTAGCATCCGCTGGGAGCTCTCCACCTGCACCTTGGTGCCCTTCTCACAGTCCACATACACCAGCTGGTTGTTCAGACAGGTGGGCTGAAAACACACACACACGTTCAGGTTTGAGTGACATCAAATAAAGAAAAAACTGTAAACGGGTTCAGATGGCTGAGTGGTGAGGGAATCAGGCTATTAATCAGAAGGTTGCCAGTTCAATTCCCGGTCGTGCCAAATGACATTGTGTCCTAGGGCAAGGCACTTCACCCTACTTGCCTCGGGGGGAATGTCCCTGTACTTACTGGAAATCAGTCTGGATAAGAGCGTCTGCTAAATGACTACATGTAAATGTAAATATGTGCCACATAGTAGCACTACTAGGAGGTCTAGAGCATGCTCTGGTATGGGCATCCCAACCCTACCTTGGTGGGGGTGCGGTAGCACAGCAGGGGGATCCAGTGCTTCCTCTGGTTGGCGTATAGTAGGGCAGAGATGAGGCCCAGCATCAGCACCAGGGGCAGGGCCACCCACGCCACGCCCTGCAAGGTGCCCTCTTCCCTGGGCACAGGGCTCTTGCCATCCAGGAAGGGCATCTGGAGGCTGCCGAAATCACCTGAAACCAACACACACACACAGACACACGCAGAGATGCACAGGAGAGCATTAAAAAAACACCCATTTGTCTGTTGTTGTCAACTGCATTTACACAAGCCCCGTGACCTACGACCTCTCACCTCTGAACTGGGGCATGATGTCATTCTGTCCGTGAGTGGGCCAGGCGGGAGGCGACTGCTTCCTGTCTCGCTGATCCGTCTTCTCGATGGGGACGTTGGTGGGGGCGTACATCTCTACAACACACAGGTCACACGTGTTACACACACACACACATGTAGTGTACATCTATCCTTGTAGGGACTCGGAATTCAGTTCCATAAAAAATCCAGGTCCCCCTAACCCCTAACCCCAACCCTTCATATCATTTTAGCCTTGACACTAATTCAAATCCAAACCCCCCCCCCAAAAAAAAACAAACAAACATAGAAACTAAAGTTACAATATCCAAGGTCCATTTATTCTTAATCCTTGTGGGGGTTTCAGGTCCCCACAGGGCTAGTTAAACAAAGCCCCACTGTCCATGCGTTGGGATGGTCCCTCCCACACCCACCGGAGCACATGGGGCAGCAGCTGCCGTCCACCATGATGGGCTGGTGGCAGGGCAGGGCGGGGCAGCTGACGGTGGAGCACAGCGTCTGGCCCTGCAGGCAGTAGCAGTGTGTGCAGCTGTCGATGTCCCAGCGCTCCTCGTCCGAGTACGTCTGCCCGTTGAAGTGGCACACGGCCCGCGGTGTGGCGTCTGGAACACACACCGTGGACGCCGTTAACACACACACACACGCGCGTCGACACACACGCCGCCGACACACACACACACACCGTGCCGGGTTAACACCTGGCGTGCAGAGAGTGTTAGCGATCACCGCGGCGGATCACAGGGCTGGCTGGAAACCAATACGGGCACGCACACGTACACGCACGCACACAGAGGTGTTTACAATCCCACCTCAGTGATCATGATCTCTACAGTGTAACGCGTGTTTGTGATTAATACGCTCCTTATCGTGCTGTGGTTATGATAGGCAGAGGGCCATGGCCTCACTTTCTCTCAGCCAATCCAGAAAACGGAACAGCTCTACACACAACGCTGCAACACTGTTGCTGAATCCGTTCCATGTATGAATCTGCCACTCTGCAAACACTCCCTAAACAGCTGGATCTATTTAAACAGTCTAGTTCCCTCCATACATCCATCTCCACCATCCCCTCTCTCTCCCTTTGTCTTCTCTCTCTCTTCTCTCCCCCCTCTCCCCCCCCCCTCTCTCTCTCTCTCCCCCCCTCTCTCTCTCTCTGTCTCTCTCTCTGTGTCTCTCTCTCTCTCTCTCTCTCTGTCTTTCTCTATGTCTCTCTCTGTCTCTCTGTCTCTCTCTCTCTCTCTCTCTCTCTCTCTCTCATACAGAGAAATGAGATCCCCTGGAAGCTTCTGCACATTAACTTTTCACAGCAACCTCCTGCTTCCTGTCCCTGCTTGCTGTTCTCCCCTCTGCATGACTGATGTCATCACTGGGATTGAGCACAGAAATGATGTACACAGAAAGTGTGTGTGTGTGTGTGTGTGTGGGTGGGTGGGTGGTGTTCTTCACTTCAAGGCACAAACAGTGCATGTGTGTCATGCCGAGTCCGTATAGACTGTCTGAGTGTGTGTGTGTCCTACCTAGGCAGTATGGACAGCACTGTCCCTTCCTGAGGACTGGGCGGGCACAGCCCACAGGCGGGCAGGACTCAGAGAAGCAGCTGATGCTGCCGTCTACACACACACAGCTAGAGCAGGTGTTGGGCTTCCAGGATTCTGCGGCCAGGAAGATGTCTCCCTCCTCACTGCGGCAGTAGCTGCTCACACTCCCGTTACCGGGGGCCGGGGGGGTGGACGGCTCGTCTGGACACACACACACACACACACAGTTAGGGCCATCTGATCTTAATCTACGCAGATGTGCATGCACACAAACAACATCTTGCTGTGTGTGTGTGTGTGTGTGTGTCTGTGTTTCACGTCTGGATAGTCCTGACTCTGCTTCCCATGCAGTATTCATGCTGTCCATCAGCTCTCTCTTATACATAATGAACCTCATCCTCCTGTAGGATTATCCCACCCAGAGCTGTGACATCATCCTCCTGTAGGATTATCCCACCCAGAGCTGTGACATCATCCTCCTGTAGGACTATCCCACCCAGAGCTGTGACATCATCCTCCTGTAGGACTATCCCACCCAGAGCTGTGACATCATCCTCCTGTAGGACTATCCCACCCAGAGCTGTGACATCATCCTCCTGTAGGACTGTCCCTCCCCAGAGCTGTGACATCATCACCCAGCCTCAGCTCTCAGTAGGAAGTGCGATGAGGTAATACCTGGACAGTGTGGGCAGCAGGAGTCCTGCGTTCTGATTGGGCTCTGGCAGAGCAGGGGCGGGCAGACTTCAGTCTCACAGAGGACACGCCCACTGTGGCAGGTGCACTGGGTGCAGGCGTCAATGTTCCACGTCTCCCCCTCGGTGAAGAACTCCCCTCCCGGGGCCAGACACACCGATGACTCCCCCAGAGCAGGGGGGGGCACGCTCGACTCATCTGGGGGAGGGGTGGGGGGGGGGGTATGGAAGGAGAGGGAAGGGGAGCGGAGATGGATATGGGCAGAGTGAGGGAAGTGGGTTAAGAATTTTATTGGGATTAGGAGTGATTTGGTTTTGTGTCACAGGCAGTGGACACGGTATCGTACGTTAGTGTGAAGGAGAAGTTTGTTTTGTATCACCTGGGCAGGTGGGGCAGCAGTGCCCGGGGCGGATGGCGGGGCTGTCGCAGGCGGGCACGGGGCAGGAGATCAGAGCGCACATCTCCCTGCCGCTGTGGCAGAAGCAGTCGCGGCAACCGTCGTGCCAACTCTCGCCATTGTCATGCCGACGGCCGTCCATGGACAAACAAGCCCCCTTCTTTACAGACGGAGCAACAGATGAGGATGTCTGGTCTGTAGAGGAGGAGGGGAAGGGGGAGAGGGGGAGAGGAGGAGGGGGGAGGAGGAGGGAGAGGGGGAGAGGAGAGGGGAGGAGGGGGGAGGAGGGGGGGAGGAGGGGGAGAGGGGGAGGGGGAGGGGGAGGGGGAGAAGGGAGAGGAGAGAGGAGAGGGGAGAGGAGAGAGGAGGAGGAGGGAGGAGGGGGAGAGGAGGGGAGAGGAGAGGAGGGGGGGAAGAGGGGGAGAGGGCAGAGGAAGGGGAGAGGAGAAGGGAGGAGGGGGGAGGAGGGGGAGAGGAGAGGGGAGAGAAGAGGGGGGTGAGGGGGAAGAGGGGGTCGAGGAGGGGTAGGGGGAGAGGGGAGGAGGGGGAGAGGGGAGGAGGGGGAGAGGAGAGGGAGAGGAGGGGGAGAGGAGAGGGAGAGGAGGAGGAGAGGAGAAGGAAAGGAGGGGGAGAGGAGAGGGGAGGAGGAGGAGAGGAGAAGGAAAGGAGGGGGAGAGGAGAGGGGAGGAGGCGGGGAAGAGGGGGAGGAGGGGGAGAAGGGGGGACAGATAAAGGATGAAGGCCATGACATACATATTAGATTAAGTAATATACACCAGTGTCTATATTGACTGCAATGATAGTGTGTACTCCCTTAGCTGAGTAGCCTGCTCTCTCTCTCCCTCCTTCTCTCTTAGTCTCTCTCCCTCCTTCTCTCTTATTCTTTCTCCCTCCTCCTCTCTTAGTCTCTCTCCCTCCTCCTCTCTTAGTCTCTCTCCCTCCTTCTCTCTTAGTCTCTCTCCCTCCTCCTCTCTTAGTCTCTCTCCCTCCTTCTCTCTTAGTCTCTCTCCCTCCTTCTCTCTTATTCTTTCTCCCTCCTCCTCTCTTAGTCTCTCTCCCTCCTTCTCTCTTAGTCTCTCTCCCTCTGTCTGGCAAATGCAGCCAGACCAGATCAATAACAGCCAGAGAAAAAACTCCTTGATTAAATCTAGCCAGCCATTGGGGAGACATAGGTGTGTGTATATGTGTGTGTGGGTGAGGCTCCTCTATTATTGATACCTCTGCTGTGTGCAGGTGTGAGTATATGTGTGCATGCATGTGTGTGTGTGACAGTAAAAGGAAGCTATCCAATCCCAAAACACCAGGACTGACAGATTAAAAAGTTTTCTCATTATGAGGAGAAGGCTCTGTGTTACAGTCATGAATATTTCACATCTGTTGCTTTATTTACACACACACACACACGCACACACACACACACACACACACACACACACACACACAGGATATGGTGAGTCATCACTGTGAGAGAGACCGAGAGGGTCACATGCTCCAGCCAGCCAGCCACACCCGCACACAGACACACACACACACACACACACACACACACACACACACAGACACACAGAAATGTACACCACGCAGCAGCAAGTTGAATAGAGGAACTGGAAGGTGCTCACCTATACACTGGCACTTGAGGCAGCCCAGATCATCCTGCTGGAATCCCATTGGACAGGACAGATCACATGGTAGCTCTGGACACTTCTTACAGCGGCAAGTGTCACAACTGTGCTTGTTCTTACTGAGGGGGGAGGAGGGGACAGAGGGAGAGAGTGAGGGACGGTTAGTGACGGAGAAGAGAGATTGGATCCCTCCACTCGAGGAGCACAGATGGCATTTTAAACGTGACTGACCTCGAGGGACCAATCACAAGCTCTACTCTGACCCAGGAGGACCAATCACAGGCTGCACACCTGTGCCATGTTCACCATCAAACTGCACATGTCATTTCCTCCCAGTTCTCACACCACAGCCCTTCCTTTCTTTCCTTCCTTATCCTCCTTCACCTCCATCCCCCCTTCCTCTACCCCCCCTCCTCCTGCCAGCCCTCCTCCTCCCACCATCCCTCCCCCCCACACTTCCCCCACCATCCCTCCACCCCCGCCTGCTCTTATCAGGTGAATAATAGCCGCCAGGTGTCGTCCATATTTGGTGGGCTGATAAGGACCTATCATAGTGCCTACTGATAAGGACCAATCAGGGAGCCTCTAGCAGAGGGGAATATCAATAGAGTCTGTTCACACGGAGAGACAATGAATAATTCAGCCTGGACCAGGTTGAGTCGAGCTGAGCAAGGCCATGTATTAGACAGGTAGAAATAGATATCTAAAATTAGAATCTGTGATGCGAACCCTGACGCCTCTCCGTGCCCCTCTCTGGTTCCAGTTCACGTGAACGCGAGGGTGGGAAGGTGACACGCTGTGATTGGGAACACAAGTGTTAAGCCTTCAAGGGAAGGGTCACTGCTCACAGCCAATGCAGCTGCCGGGTGTCTCTGTGTGTTTACGTGTCTGTGTGTGCGTTTAAGGATGTGTGCGTGTGTATGTGTGTATCAGGGTTTGTTTGTGTGGGTTTGCGTGTGTATGTTTACGTGTGTGTGTGTGTGTGTGTGTGAGTGAGTGTGTGCCTCACATGTATCCAAAGGGGCAGGCCTTGTCACAGACCAGGGCCTTGCAGCGTTTGGGGCGTGGCCGACACTGGCAGACGTCACAGCCGTGGGCGTCGGTCTGAAGACCGTAGGGACATTTCAGACTGCAGCCTGAGATCAGTCCACTGCACAGCTCCTCTCCTGAACCACACACACACACGCAAACACACACAAACTCAATGACAATGACTGCATGTAATCAAACTTAAAATCCAACATATGAAGCATTTGTATGTGTGTGTTATGTATGTGTGTTTTATGTGTGTGTTATGTGGGTATGAGTGTATACAGAACATACGTGTGCGACACTGGCAGGTCCGGCAGCCGGCGATATCCAGCTTGAAGCCGTAGAGACAATCTCTATCTGCCAGACTGCAGTTCTCCAGCTGGCAGCCAGGGGGAGCCATGGTGATGTAGCTGGGCTCTGAAACACACACACACAAACACAGCATGAGCCAGAGAGCAGAGAGAGAGAGAAAGAGAGCGAGAGACATAGAGAGAAAGAGAGAGAGAATGTGAGGTGAATAAGACCTGTCAGATCCACAATAAAGGTTACTACAATGTGAGTCATAGGAGTCAAATACACAACCACACACACACGGTTTTACTGTTAACAGTTGAACATTACTAACCTACAGCAGTCTACCCTTCTGTCTCCTCTCCAGTGCATGTCAGGGTTACAGGCTGTGTGTATGTGTGTGTGTGTGTGTGTGTGTGTATGTACGTGGGGGGAATCAATTACTAGATTATAGTGTGTCTGACATCCAGATGGTCATATCTGTATCCATGGACACCAATGTTCCACTGTTATGACAACTGTGACAGCTAACTTCCTGGTGAGTGTCAACGCGGCTACAAGCACTTGAATAAGAGAGGAGAGGAGAGGGGAGGAGAGGGGTGGGGAGGGGAGGGGAGGAGAGGGGAGAGGAGAGGGGAGGAAAGGGGAGGAAAGGGGAGGGGAGATGGGAGAGGGGAGAGGGGAGAGGGGAGAGGGGAGAGGGGAGAGGGAGAGGGGAGAGGGGAGAGGGGAGAGGGGAGAGGGGAGAGGGAGAGGGGAGGGGAGAGGGGAGGAGAGGCGATGGGAAGAAAGGGGCGCGGAGAAAAGACAAGAAGGGAACAGGAGAGGAGGAGACAAGGTCAGAGGAGACACCAAGACATGTCAGTGAATAAGTACCTCTCCTTTCCTCTCCCTCAGGAGAATATCAGAGAGGCAACCAAGCACAACGTCAACAGACTGCTGGGGAAAAACAACACTGACAACACTGAATCTCTTTAGAAAGACAAATAAACAAGCAACACAAACGAAAACAGGCGGCTTTTCGAGACAGAAGGCAAAGTGTTGGGGTGACTTTGTACTTCCACATGATGGGTGTGAATGAAGCCTTGCACCAATTACTCTCTGAGGGGGATTTAATTAAGCAGCATCAGATAAACGCCACCATGCTCTGAACACTCTCCCCTCCTTGCCACTGGATTCTCTATCGGCTAAATAGAGCTTTAGAGCTCTTGCCCATGTTTATGACTGAGTGTAGGCATGCGTGTATGTCTCTATGTGTTTATGTGCGTGTGAGTGAGCTTTCAAGCTGTCATTCAGGATGTCGAGCTGTAATGAATCAAGATTATTACTTGCCACCTGAGGCTGAACTTGAAAAACTAGATATAGCTTGTTAGCTTTGTTAACTAAAGGGGATTAGGCAAGCATTTGCATTTACACACACACACCCGCACACACACACACACACACACCCGCACACACACACACACACACACACACACACACACACACACCCGCACACACACACACACACACACACACACACCCGCACACACACATACACAGCTTTGTCCCAGCTCTCCCAAGCCAGACTAACTAAGGCTCCGCTGAGTCCCAAACAGCAACATGTGTGTACAAGAGTACACACACACACACGCCAACATAAACACCCACACACACAGACCCCAGACACATCTAAAGATAAACATCCAATGCAAACAACAGGAGGGAAAACAGCAAAAGAGAGAGAGAAAAAGTAAGAGAGAGAGAGACAGAGAGAAAAAGAGAGGGAAACAAAGGGAAAGAGATGTAAGGGGAGAGAGCAAGATAAAGAAGTGAGTGAGTGGAGGGTAGGGAAAGAGAGTATTAGATGTAGATAGAGGTGGAGCAGCTGACACTAACAGAGTCTGACAGGGTGACAAGATGTGTGTGTGTGTGTGTGTGTGTGCGCACGTGTGAATGAGAGAAAGTGAGAGACAGCGACAGATCAAATTGTTTGTGTATGAGGAAGATAGATACTGTGTGTGTGTGCGTGAGGAAGATAGATACTGTGTGTGTGTGAGGAAGATAGATACTGTGTGTGTGTGTGTGCTTCCTCACCCTCACACACGGGGCAGCACTCCCCAGGCACGGTGACAGGGTTGAGGCAGCTGTGTCCGCAGGCGGCCGCCACACAGCGGGCCTCGCCGCTCACGCACTGGCAGAACGTGCAGTCGTCCTCACGCCAATGGTCGCCATGCGCCAGGATCTCCCCGTTCACGTAGCAACCAGCGAAGTTCAGCACGGGGTAGACGGGGTCTGGAGGGAGGAGGAGGGACAGAAAGGGGGAGACGGAAGAGATAAAAATGACTAAATAAGACGCGATGCACTTTTGTAAAGCTTTCTTTTGGAAGTCGCTTTGGATTAAAGCGTCTGCTAAATGCATGAATGTAAATGTAAATAAGAGAGGGGAGAGTGTGTGTGTGTGTGTACCACAGATAGAGGTGGTACACACATAAGCTCCAGCAGTGAGGTGAGAGGATGAGAGGAAAAGAGAGTTTAACGGGGGGAGGAAGGAGGGTGAGGGGAGGAGGGGCAGGTAGGGGGGACGGGAGTGTGACAGGGTAGTGAGGGGAGGAGGGTGAGGTGAGGCGAAGAAGGGGGTGGTGAGGTGAGGAGGGTGAGGGGAGAAAGGGGGGGGGGTGACAGAAGAGGCGAGGGAGGGAGAGGGAGGGGGAGACAGATGAGATCATCAATCCCATCATGCAGCTCATGATTGCGTGTCGCCCAGAATTGTTAGTCATGCGCTGATGTGTGTTGGTCACACTTCATCACTCTCTCTCTCTGGTGTGTGTGTGTGTCAGGGGCAGGTTATTGATAGGTCGCTCTGGCGGACACGCCCCCTTCACACACTCATCTCTATCAGATGATGCCAACAGCTCACTGGAGCAGACTGGCATCTCTCTAAGCTCCCCACTGACCTTGAGACACCTCACACACACACACACACGCACACACACACACACGCCTGGTAACAGGGTAGAGAGGCGGTGGTTAGTGTGTCAGTTTGACTGATAGCCATTCTCTAATGGTTACAGAGAGGCACTAGTCAGCCCTGTGTATGTGTGTGTGTGTGTGTTTATGCCATCTACTGACCCATGCACACAGGACAGGGCCCTTCTGACTGTGATGCTGCGCTGATCACAGTCTCCAGCCCTGTGGCTAACACTGTTTATACTGACAACTACCAACTGACCCAAGTTGAACACTGGATTTTGGTGTTTCAACACCCATTGATAATTCCCTGCTCTATGACTATGTTTAGCCTGTGTTCTGCATCTCTCTCTCACCAACCGTCTCTGGAGGAGGGGATCCCTCACTGAATTGCTCCTCCCAAGGGTTCCATTTTTTCTCCTCTCGTGAGTTTTCCTGGGAGTTTTTCCCTGTCTTCCTTGAGGGTTTAGGTTGGCTGAGGGGCAGTTCTATGGGCGTATGTGAAGCCCTCTGTGACATACTTGCGTGTAAAAAGGGCCATACAAATACATTTTGATTCGATTCTGCTTTAGGACGTAGCAAGAGTAAAGCAAGTGTGTGTGTGTGTGTGTGTTGCCTCCTCACCCTCACACACAGGACAGCACTCCCCCTCAGGTATGTAGTAGCGCTGGCAGTGCAAGACGCCACACTGCGCGGCAAAGCAGCCTGACACCCCGCCCTGACAGCGACAGAAGCGGCAGGCGTCCATCCTGAACATGGCACCGTCATGGTACTCCACGCCGTTGAAGGAGCACGCAGGCTTGGTGTCTGCGGGCGGGGGGAGGAGAGGAGTTAGATGAGGAGAAAGGTGAGGAGGGGAGAGGAGGAGGGGAGAGGAGGAGAGAGGAGGTGAGGAGGGGAGAGGTGGGGAGGTGAAGAGGGGAGAGGTGGGGAGGGGAGAGGAGGAGAGAGGTGAGGAGGGGAGAGGTGAGGAGGGGAGAGGTGGGGAGGGGAGAGGAGGAGAGAGGTGAGGGAGGGGAGTGTAGAAGAGGGGAGAGGAGAGGTGGGGAGGGAAGAGGTGAGGGAGGGGAGAGGTGGGGAGGGGAGAGGAGAGGAGAGGTGAGGAAGGAGAGGAAAAGAGAGGAGAGGAGGGAAGACTGGAAAGGATTGGAGTATGAGTAAGGTGATACTAGGAGATAAGTAAAGAGAACAAGGAAAAGGAGGAGGAGAGGGGAGAGTAAAAGAGGCGAGGGTCTCAGTACTCTCTCATACAACGTTTCTGTCTGTCCTCGTCTCCATGGCAACACAAGGTGCAAAATTCACCTTTTAGCCCAGTGCCTTGATATGATGGCCACTGGTGTGAGTGTGAGTGCAACACACACACCCTTATAAAGACAGTGAGGGCGAACGGTGTCAAAAAACCCAAACATCTTGTCATTCACACTTCCCGCCTACCGCTCAGTCACTCTGACATCTGATAATTGTTGTGTCACTGCCCTGCCCACTCTGACATGACAGAAGTCGCTGGAAGGCTGGAAGGAGCAGTGTGTGGCCAGGGCTCCAAGGATGGTGCCAGGGTGGGTTTACAAGTGTGTGTATGACACTGCAAGTGAGAACATAAGGCAGCATAAAGAGCTGGTCTCCCAGCTGGTTGATCCTGTCGCCTCTCTGGCAGAAATGTTAACCGGTTACATCTGTGATGTGTCTCTATTCCCTCCTGTGTGATAAAGAAACTAACCAAGCAGACGGCAGCCCTCCGTCTCACAGCTACACACCAGCCCAGCTACACACCAGCACAGCTACACACCAGCCCAGCACAGCTACACACCAGCACAGCTACACACCAGCACAGCTACACACCAGCCCAGCACAGCTACACACCAGCACAGCTACACACCAGCCCAGCACAGCTACACACCAGCACAGCTACACACCAGCCCAGCACAGCTACACACCAGCACAGCTACACACCAGCCCAGCACAGCTACACACCAGCACAGCTACACACCAGCACAGCTACACACCAGCCCAGCACAGCTACACACCAGCACAGCTACACACCAGCCCAGCACAGCTACACACCAGCACAGCTACACACCAGCCCAGCACTGCTACACACCAGCACAGCACTGCTACACACCAGCACAGCTACACACCAGCACAGCACTGCTACACACCAGCACAGCTACACACCAGCACAGCTACACACCAGCCCAGCACAGCTACACACCAGCACAGCTACACACCAGCCCAGTACAGCTACACACCAGCCCAGCACAGCTACACACCAGCACAGCTACACACCAGCCCAGCACAGCTACACACCAGCCCAGCACAGCTACAAACCAGCACAGCTACACACCAGCACAGCTACACACCAGCCCAGCACAGCTACACACCAGCCCAGCACAGCTACACACCAGCACAGCTACACACCAGCACAGCTACAAACCAGCACAGCACAGCTATACACCAGCCCAGCACTGCTACACACCAGCACAGCACAGCTACACACCAGCACAGCTACACACCAGCCCAGCTACACACCAGCCCAGCTACACACCAGCACACACCAGCCCAGCTACACACCAGCACAGCTACACACCAGCACAGCACTGCTAAACACCACCCCAACACAGTGGAGAAGTCTATACTGTCTAATATTCTGGTTTTAGTCATTATACTGGAGTGTTAGAATACTCTTGGTTGATGCCCGCACACACACCTTTCAGGATCTGGTATTGGAACAGCGCTATCTTGAGGAGAGGAGATGATGCTCCTGTCACCATGGTGATGGATGATGCCCAGTCCTCAGTCTCTAAGAGGCTCAGTTTTAATCCCATAAGAACACAGGCTGCTCATCTGCAGAGGAGTGTGTGTGTGTGTGTGTGTGTGCGAGCGCGTGTGTGAGAGAATGAGTGAAGTATGGTAACAGAAGCATCATCACCTCTCTAGGCAGCTGTGGCAGCTATTATGAGAGGCAGGCAGTGCCAGGATAGGGAATCAACTGCAGCTTGGAGGCTGGAGGTAGGAAGCTGGAGAAAAGAGGCTGGAGGTAGGAGGCTGGAGAAAAGAGGCTGGAGGTAGGAGGCTGGAGAAAAGAGGCTGGAGGTAGGAAGCTGGAGAAAAGAGGCTGGAGGTAGGAAGCTGGAGAAAAGAGGCTGGAGGTAGGAAGCTGGAGAAAAGAGGCTGGAGGTAGGAGGCTGGAGAAAAGAGGATATAGGCTGGAGAGAAGAGGCTGGAGGAACGAGGCTGGAGAAAGGGGATATAGGCTGGAGAGAAGAGGCTGGAGGAAGGAGGCTGGAGAAAGGGGATATAGGCTGGAGAGAAGAGGCTGGAGGAAGGAGGCTGGAGAAAGGAGGCTGGAGAGAAGAGGCTGGAGGAAGGAGGCTGGAGAAAGGGGATATAGGCTGGAGAGAAGAGGCTGGAGGAAGGAGGCTGGAGAGAAGAGGCTGGAGGAAGGAGGCTGGAGGAAGGAGGCTGGAGAGAAGAGGCTGGAGGAAGGAGGCTGGAGAGAAGAGGCTGGAGGAAGGGGATATAGGGGAGCTGAAACTGTCGGTAGGAGCTTCGGAAGCCCACCATTCCAGAGAGCAGCCGAACCACAAGCATCTCACCCAGCCTGAGTCTGGGGGGGATGTGGATTCATGTATCTCTGAATATTTGATAACAAACCAACCAGCTGGATACAGGATCACCACTGGGTGTCAACATGGCTGAGGAGAGCGAAAACCTAGCCTGCCAAAGCAGCCTGCCAAAGCAGCCTGCCAAAGCAGCCTGCCAAAGCAGCCTGGCAAAGCAGCCTGGCAAAGCAGCCTGGCAAGGCTTGGCCACGCTCTGCAACACTTGCTAGACTAGGATAGCATGTCAAAACCGAAATGTCTCAATATGGCTGTTCACGCACACAACTCGGATCTGTAGACAGTCTTCCAGTCTGTAAAGACACTCTGTTCACAGGTCTACCGGCAGTGGCCTACAACATTAGCCAGCTTCTGTGATTGAGATGTTATTGTTGCACTGTATTTGAAGCAATTGAGATGTTGTTGTTGACTGGTAGTCAACTGTTTAGTTAATCATGCCTGGTAGCTGAGATGTTGTTGTTGACTGGTAGTCAACTGTTTAGTCATGCCTGGTAGCTGAGATGTTGTTGTTGACTGGTAGTCAACTGTTTTGTTAATCATGCCTGGTAGCTGAGATGTGGTTGTTGACTGGTAGTCAACTGTTTTGTTAATCATGCCGGGTAGCTGAGATGTTGTTGCTTCGTGATGTGGCCTCAACATACAGATCCTTCCCTTTCAGACTAGACAGAGAGACACGGATGGGGTAACTAACTTAACTTCACATTTAACATTTTACACTGTTTGTTATCTCATGTACATTACTATTTCACTTGCTTTATCGTTTGCATGTTTCTACTACTGTTAGTTACATGTTTATATTCTTCATATGTTAATATGTTCAAATTGTTCACATGTTTATTATTTGTCCATAGCGTTTGATCTTTTTGTTCATTATTTTATTTTTTTCTCTATATTTTACTGCAGATGTAACATCCCCATTTCCCTGGCTGGGGATCAATAAAGTGTTCTGTCATCTTATCTTCCTAGACTGCCCCTGGACAGAGGCATGTATTCTGAGCAGGACTGGAACAGTGTATTCGGCAGTACTTAAGCACAGCCCCTCAGCTATGATGCACCTGTCTGTTGTCTGTGTGGACGATAGATCTGTCAGTGGATGAAGCACCTGGGAGAGGTGCTGGAGGTAGGCTGTTAAGTGAATGTGCATGTCGACCAAAGCCTATTCTGACAAACTGCTGAAACATCACCTGTCAGCTGTAGGTACCAGCGTGTTTTCATCATGCAGATATTCAGGCGTCTGATTGGTAGTGCTTAGCGAATGGCAGGCAGGGTCGAGCTAACAGCACTGCCACGCCTCAGCGGTCATATGTACATGTGATGGAATTCAAATGAATGTGAACGCAGAATAGACCAGAAGGCAAAGAGTCCTTTAACAAGTTTTACACTTCCTCTTCCTTTTTAAATCTTGTTCATCCCCTTTTCGTTTCAAACACAGTCACATAAACACACACAGTCACACGTGCACACGCACGCACACACACACAGTCACACACACACACACAGAGTTGCTCTGCATCCTGTTGTCCTCACTCATACGGCTAACTGCCAATCAAACTCAGGTTGTCATGGTAACAGGGCGAAAACACACATCGCAGATTTGTTTTCCCAGCATGCCCCGAGGCAATCAGGGCCAGGGGTGATCTGTGCTCGGTTTAAAAGGCCTGTAGGGCAACAGGCTTTCATCTGGCCTGCCTGGAGCCTGCCACATAGCCACGCATTTCAAAATGTTAATTTCACACCACAAGCATTTTCTATACTCACTGAGTGTTTATAAAGGTCCACTCACAGGAGCATAGGGACCTAAAAACACTTCTGGTTTTAAATGAACACTTAGAAAATTCGCTGTCCAGCCACAACCACAGTTCCGTGATTCTCTGGAACATTTCTAAGTGCCATCTGTGTGTGTGTGTGTGTGTGTGTGTGCGTGTGTGTGGATCAAAAGTGTGTGTATGTAATTTTAGCGACTTCTCCACAGGTTCCAGTAATAGTTCTTTCCTCTCAGACCTACAGGTGTGTTTGACCTGTGCCAAGTGAAAAACACACACAAAAAGTCAAACCCACACAACACATGTGCACACAGTCTCAATGTAGAAACGTTTTTACTTATAAAGGAAATCATTGAGGACCCTTCACTCTGCCTCCAACTGTGTGTCTCTCGGAGGCCTTAGTGCACATGCAGGCATGGGAGGGCCCACAACATAGAGAGGGAGGGAAGGAAGGAAGGAAGGGAGAGAGTGTGGAGAGTGAAAGGGAGGAAAAGAATGAGAGAGAGAGAGAGAGAGAGAGAGAGAGAGAGAGAGAGAGATAGAGAGAAAAAGTGAGGTAAAGAGAGAGGGAGGGCCCAGTTTTCCATTAGGTCAGTGAGAACTGCTCAATGTGTGCCTGCTCATCTATAGATCCTTCTGTGATCCCCACAAAACATGTCCAATATGAAACCTACTGAACTGAATGGACAGCATGTTGGGAGGAGATTGATTCAGACCAGCATGTAGACATCTCTCCATCTCCTCTCCCTGTCTCCCCCTCTCTCCTTTCCCTGTCTCCCTCCCTCCCCTTTCCTCTCCATGTCTCCCCCTCTCTCCTCTCTCCTCTCCCCCTCTCTCCTCTCTCCTCTCCCCCTCTCTCCTCTCCCCTCTCCCCCTCTCTCCTCTCCCCCTCTCCGTCTCCACGCCCGCTCCCTCTGGTCTCATCTCCTTTCTTCCATCCTCTTTGTCTCTCAGCATGTCCGACTCTCTCCACCACTCCCTCCATCCCGCCACCTCTCCCCTCAGTGTGTTCAGTGTTAATTGGTTTTATGTTAATGAGGTGGAGTCACGACCAGCCAATCAGAGGTCAGGTGGAATAATCCCAGTTGGAGTGTAACCACGGCGACGCAGTATCAACAGCTGCCCGGTATTGATCAACAGATCAGCTTCCTCCCTTCAGGAGTGAGGTCATTCCCTGGGGCGGGGTGGGGCCAGGCCAGATGTTCTTTTTGTGAATGTGTGTGAGTGTGCATTCACATCTTTGATGTTCCCCTGGCTGCCGGCTTTGTTCTGATGTGAGACTGGTGGCACAGCAGGACAGCACAGTGACACACACGCTGGCAACACCAGCTGTTAGCTCTGGCTGGGCTGGCCGTACACACACGCATGCACACACACACACACAAACAGGCTGTGATCGGGAGGGAAGCGATGTCACACCATCCTCCCAGCTGCTAAACGTCAGCCTCCTCTCTTGCTCTTCTCTCTTCTTCACTCAATTCCTAGCCCCCTCCTCTCTCTCTCTCTCTGTCTCTCTCTCTGTCTCTCTCCTCTCCCTTCTCCTTTCCTCTCCTTAAATTGCTGTGTCTCCAAAACCTTTTCTATTCTTTACAGTCCTTGTACCTCGTCCTCCTCCCCTCTCTCCCCTCTCTTCATCTCTCCTCTACAACATACTGTATGCCTCCACTCAACCTGTGATCTCTCTCACACACACACAATCTCACAGAAACACACACTGACACACACACACACACACTCCAACAAACACACACTCTCCCAAAAACGTGGTTTCTTTTAAAGACCAGGGTCTTCAACTGATTCATTGAAAGATTTGGCGTTAAAGTTCACTGCCGTCCATATCAATGTGAACTACATGAATCATTGACAACCTGTTTTAATACGACCACGTCTCCCCTGCTCTTTATCTCTCTGACTCACAAGCCCTGGTCTGCCCCTTCAACCTTTCACTCACACTAATATTCCCTCTCCACATGCAAAATATGTTGTTAAACACACATGTACGGACACACACACACACACACCCTCGCTCATGCCTAAGTGTGTCTCTCTCCAGAGGTAATAGTCCACCTCAATGGGCAGAGGGGGAAATTGTTCAGCTGTTCCTTTAGAGGCATCAAACACACACACACACACAAACACGCACATATTTGCACTTCCTCTTTCTTAGTGTGTGTGTCATGACATAACTCTGTAAACAGTAGGAGTGTTTGAGAGACAAACACAAAAAGGCATTGACAGTAAATATTTATTTTGCTCCTAAATCGGAAAACGGAATATGCTCTGCTGCTGTGCTCATTTTTTTAGGAATGTATGCAGTGGTTAGTGCTGGGGTTGGGGCTGGGGCTGGTGTTGGGGCTGGGGTTGGGGCTGGAGTTGGGGTGGGGCTCGGGCTGTGTCTGGGGTTGGGGCTGGTTTGGGGCTGGTGCTGGGCTGGGGTTTGTGCTGGGGCTGGGATTGGGGCTGTGTCTGCGGTTGGGGCTGGGGTTGGGGTTGGGGCTGTGTCTGCGGTTGGGGCTGGGGTTGGGGTTGGGGCTGGGGTTTGGGTTGGTGCTAGATTTGGCTCCCTGGAGCTGGGGGCTGATGCTGGACTGCAGTGTGTGGCTCATATGCTGTCTCTCCCAGCTCCTACAGCCACAGCGTGGTAGCCAACTGGAGGGTCCTCACTCTCCCCTCGCCCCCCAACAACTAAAACAATTTCTGGCCACAGGGCAGACACAGCAGGAAGCTGCGCAGTCAGAGGACCACTCTCATCCAATCACACAGCAGGAAATGGGCCACGGCCAATCAGACATGGTAAATGTTGTCAGACCTACCGTTGATACACTCGTAAACATCACAGCATCGTCCTGGGGACCCGTCGCCGCGGGAGACCACTTGGGGGGTGCTCCCCGCCGTGCACTGGGGAAAGCTGCAGAGACCTGGTAAACACTCACACCTGGGGGCAGAGAGGAGAGGGGTTACACACGCTCTCTCACACACACACACTCATATTGTCTCTCTCTCTCTCTCTCTCTCTCTCTCTCTCTCTCTCTCTCTCTCTCGCTCTCTGACAGACAGGCAGGTTACCTGGTGGGCAGGGTGCAGCAGCCGTCGGCCGTCAGACGGACTTGGGTCTCGTAGCTGTCGGGAGGACACTCCCCCTGCTGGGCTGGAGGACACTCTACAGTGCTGCAGTCCACGCTGAACACTGGGGAGCAAAACCAGCACGCTTGCGTGAGAGGGAGGGTGTATGTGTGTGTGTGTGTGGGGGGAGAGAGAGCGCACGAGTGTGTATGAGTGTGTGAGAGAGTGTGTACGTGTGTGTGTGGGGGGGAGAGAGAGTATGAGTGTGTATGAGAGATAGTGTGTGTATCTGTGTGGGAGAGAGAGAGAGAGAGAGTATGTGCCCTTGGTGCTCTCTCACCTGGCTTGCACTCGTACAGGTCGCAGCACTCCCCAGGCTTGCCGGAGCCCTTGGACACCAGGATGTTGAGGTACCCCGGCTGGCACACCTTCCTGAGGCAGCCGGCGGGGCTGCACACACACCTGCTGGGGAGCGGGCAGCACTCCCCTGGGGGCGCGTAGCCCTCGATCAGCACCGAGTCCTCGGGACAGCGGGGGGAGAACTGGACCTCGCAGCGCGCCTTGGAGCAGTCTGGACGCTCCTCTGGAGAGAGAGGGGAGGAGGGACAGAGAGTGGGGAGGAGGGACAGAGAGAGGGGAGGAGGGAGAGAGAGAGGGGAGGAGGGACAGAGAGAGGGGAGGAGGGAGAGAGAGAGAGGGGAGGAGGGAGAGGAGAGAGGGGAGGAGGGAGAGAGAGAGAGGGGAGGAGGGAGAGGAGAGAGAGGGGAGTGGAGGAGAGAGAGAGGGGAGGAGGGAGAGCGAGAGGGGAGGAGGGAGAGCGAGAGGGGAGGAGGGAGAGGAGAGAGAGGGGAGTGGAGGAGAGAGAGAGGGGAGGAGGGAGAGCGAGAGGGGAGGAGGGAGAGCGAGAGGGGAGGAGAGTGAGATGGAGAAGGAGAGGAGAGATGGGGAGGAGAGTAGGAGATAGACAGAAAAGCTCATTAGCATATTGTACATGAACTGTACCATACAGTATTAATGTACAACTGGAGCTAAAACCAGAGGGAGTCTTCCATAATGAACAAACACTGCTGATTATTTAGAGCTCAGCCTCACCAGTCTAATGTGTGTGTGTGTGTGTGTGTGTGTGTGCGTGTGTGTGCGCGTGTGTATGTGTGTGTGCTTGTCTGAGCTGTCAATCACATCATTCGGTCTCATGATCATTCAGGTCAGATTTATCAGAAAACCATCGGCTTGTATGTCTCAACATCCCAGCCTCTACAGCCTGAGGGCTGTGCGTGTGCGTGTGTGTGTGTGCGTGTGTGTGTGTGTGTGTGTGTGTGTGTGTGCGTGTGTGTGTGTGTGTGTGTGTGTGCATGTGTGGTTTGGAAGGGTGTGGCAGGCAGAGCACTTGACACTGATGTGAACAAAGATGAACGGAAAATGTCAACTGGTGGAATCGCAGAACACACACATACACGCGCACACACAGACAAACAAAGACACACGCACACACAGACAGACAGCCCAGTATACGGTCCATGATCTCTAACTGCTACGAGACAGACGATACAGAGAGGGCTGTGTGATAACATTATGACGTTAGCTTTGTAATGACTCTCTGATTGAAGCCTGGAGTCATTAGCAGCGGAACAACAGGAGTGAGTGTGTGTGTGCGTCCATATGTCTGTGTGTGTCTGTGTGTGTGTGTGTTGTGATAGCTATGCATGTCTATGCGATACAGGGAGATTGGCAGCAGTGCAGCAGGCTGCTGGTAGATAAGCACACTCATACTCTCTCTCCCCCCACACACACACACATGTGTCTCTTTAACTAGAAACACACACAACAAACCGTTGTTTCGCAGAGAAATCATGTTATCTTTCCCACTTTGAAAAGAACATCAGAAGTACTAAATAGATTCATTATTTGTGCATGTGTGCGTGTGTGTGTGCATGCGTGTGTGTGTGTGTGTGTGTGTGTGTGTGTGCGTGAGGGATGTCTATGATGTCTGATGAGCAGAAAGAGGTAAAATGGGATCAGAGGAGGATAATCATATCTAATGGATGGCAGACGAGTAGCACAAAGCGTGGACACACACACACACACACACACACACGAGTGTCCTTAGCTGTAACACACAGCCGCACTGTAAAAGCATAAGAGAATGGAACAGAGAAGACCATTATCACCGAAAGAAAGTGTTCCGTGAAGGCTTGATTTCCGTGTTTAAGTGCAGTCTTCCAGCCCGCCCTTTTACGCGTGTGAAGACAGTCAGCAGCACAAACTACCTGCTCTTTCTGTGCGTGCCATCAGGAGTGCATAACCCCAGCAGCATGGCACTCTCCCTGTCCCTGCAGGATCCAATATTTACTGCTAAAATCATGTTTGAAGCGATGGGAACACGGCGATGCTGCAGTTCGATGTATCAGAGTTAGGAGGCTGTGGGGATCCGAGTGTTTCACTCCAAATGGGCTTTTCAGAAGCAGAATCTTCCTTAAAAGCAAAGACGTATCTCAGACCAGGTCTCTGTTCTTTAAAAAGCCATCATTCACACCAGACAGCTAACACACACACCTGGCCGCTCTCTCTCAAGCACACACACACTCAAACCCAGACACACACACATTCTTGCTCTCTTGTGGAAATGTGTTCTACAGCATCAGCAGTAAAAGAACAGAGCTCTTGTCACATTAGTGTCCCTTCTCTACACCTCCCTAAGGTTTTAAAGAGCAGAACAGTCAGTGCAGTCACACATTCACACGCTAACGCACTCACACACACACACACTTACACATTTTGCCATTTATCGGTTGTTTCTTTATTTTATTTATTTGTTGTTGTTTAAGTGTGGCCAATGTCTCTAACACAGAGATATAGAGGGTGGGAGGGGGGGGGGGTAAAGGGAGAGGAGAGGACATAAAAAGGAGAGGATTAAATACAAATAGAGGAAAAGAACAACTAAAAAACAACAACAGGTGTAGCTAGCTAGACTAACAACATCACACCTCTCCTAACCTCACCTGAAACCTGCTCCAAAAATATGCAGTTTTCACGCATACACAAACCCACACACAAAAAATACAAGCACACACACAGATAGAGACACAACCTTTTCAGAGTCGCAGGCCCCCCGGGATAAACAAACCTCTAAAAGCTGCATCAGAATATAAGACTATGAAAACAGAGGCACCAGTTCATTATAGCGACGTCTGAGCAGGACAGATAAACATGCTCTATCACACACCAGGCGCACACACACACAGCGTTTAAATTCCCAAGTGAAATTCATAAGCTAAATACAACGTACAGAGCATTTCCAACACGTGGACACGACAGAGAATCCTATGCCCCTGAGACACAGTGACATCAGCAGAGACAAGAAGAGGTGTGTCTACCAAGGGGATCACAGAGAGGGCTGCAGACACAGCTCGCTGCCCTACACAGACGTGACATGTCTGTCTGTTTTATAACTGTCTGTCTGTCTGTCGTCTGTCTGTCTGTTTTATAACTGTCTGTCTGTCTGTTTTATAACTGTCTGTCTGTCTGTCTGTCGGTCTGTCTGTGTCCCTCCCTCCTCCAGCCCTCCTCCATCGCACCACGCGTTTCTCAATTCGGTATAAAAATACGTAGGCTCTGGAACCCAAAGAGAACAGGAACTGAGAGCAGAGCCAGAAGGCCAATTAGGAGCAGGGTTCTAGATGATAGAACATCAGAACCTGTGCTAATGTTAGGGACAGCCCAGGGAATGCTAAAGAACTAAGAGGCACTGGACTGGATCAAATCAAATCAAAAGTTATTACTTTAGCCCTTTTCAAAAGTACACACAGTATTGTTACATATACATTTGTAACTGTATCCATTGTAATTGCGTTTTTTTATCGAGCTATTTAGTAATTATTTACTTTCCATACCAATAAACCACTGAAATTGAATTAAGAGCAAAGAGAGAAAATGCTCTTGAAAGAGAGAGTGGGGAAATGGTGACAGAGAAAGAGAGAAATAGGCAGAGAGAATGAAAGAGAATGTGAAAGAATCGAGTCAGAGAGACAAACATATATTGAGAGGCTCAGAGAAAGACAACGAGAGAGGGGAAGTGAGAGAGAGAGAGTGAGAGAGAGAGAGAGAGAGAGACTGAGTGACATGCAGAGGGGAAATGAGAGGGAGAGACTGAGTGAGAGACATACAGAGGGATCATGCTAAAGCGCTTGGTTTTCTGCTGTTCTATTTGCTCATATATCAACCCTCATCCCTAGCCTCAACCATGCGTGCAGTGTGTGCGTTTATCGGTGTGTGTGTGTGTGTGTAAGAGCGTCTGTGTGCCCATGTGTGTGTGTTGGATGACTGCAGAGGCGAGGGCACTGGAGGGAGACGAGGGGAAAACGAGGAAAGGAGAGACAGAGTGAGAGAAGGAGAGAAAGAGCGAGAGAAGGAGAGAAAGAGCGAGAGGAGGAGAGGCGATGGAAACGGCTGTAGGTTGAGTCGTTAACTCATCGCCTTCTCCTCCCGTCACCTTCTCCACACCTTCTCTCTCTCTCTCTCTGTCTGTCTCTCTCTGTCTCTCTCCCTCTCTCTCCCTCTCTCTCTCCCTCTCTCTCTCCCTCTCTCTCTACCTCTCTCCCTCTCTGTCTCTCTCTCTTTCTCTCTCTCTGTCTCTCTCTCTGTCTCTCTCCCTCTCTCTCTCTCTCTCTCTGTCTCTCTCTCTCCCTCTCTCTCTCTCTCTCTCTCTCTCTCTCTCTCTCTCTCTCTCTCTCTCTCTCTCTCTCTGTCTCTCTGTCTCTCTGTCTCTCTTCCTTCTATCCATATCTCTGATCCTAGTTCTCTGTCTTTCACCCCCTGCAACCTTCCTCTTCTTCTCCTCCCCATAGCTCCTCCCTCCATTCCTCCCCCCTCAAGCGGTTCTGTGGAGGTATAACTGTCCTTTGCCTCACTGTAGGAGCCAACATCTGCTGTGACAGTACAATATACCCTGCCACAATATATACAAGAACATACACACACACAGAAGTAGATGCCCTAAAACACACACATGCTCTCACTCTCTCACACACACCTGCTCTCACACACACACACACACACACACACACCTATAACACACCCCGTATTGTGTCCTCAAATGTAATATCAGCCCCCTGATTGTTGTTGATCCATTATGACCTCTTATCACTACGGCAACGGGTTTTTTTTCTCCCTGGTTTCTCTAGCAACCAGTTTGACAGCGTTTGGTTGCTGTCTCAATGTGTGTATAATATGCTGGTCTTCTCCTGGGGTGTATTCAGTGTGTGCATGTGTGTGTGTTGGGGGGGAGGTCATGATCCCCATATTTCTTTCATTTCATATTTCCAACATGTTGGCAAGGGAACAATTCCTACCTGCGTCATTAGAGCAAAACAAGCTAATTAACATATGCAAATAAGGATGTATTAGTTGGGGTAAATAGCAACTAAACATGCTGAACAAAAGTCATCCAGCTGTGTGTGTGTATACATTAGAGTGTGTGTGTATGTGTATGTGTGTGTGTGTGTGTGTGTGTGTAATGAATGGTATCCAAGGCTACATCGAGCAAGCCTCGGATTCAGAGCTGTGTGGAGTTGGAGAAAAAGCAGTCAACCAGACTAACAGTCTTATTGGCTAATCTGACAGCAGTCCGTAAGCCAGGATGACAGCCCCTCTACAGCACACAGCCTCCACTCTGCAATCCTCTCAACATAGACAGATAGGAATTAGCTTCTGAGAGGAAAAAAATAATTTCTGAGAGAAAAAAATATTCAAAGCCAGCTGATGACATTCACTGCCATCATTCTAATACCGCAGAAACTGAAATAGCACGTTCAACTTGGAAAACTGGCACTAAAACCTGGTGCAGTTGTCTCCTTGTATTTCTCTCTCTCTCCCTCTCCCTCTCTCTCTCACTCACCCTAACCCTCTCTCTTTCACTCCCCCCTCCCTCAATTTCTCTCTTTCTCTCTCTATCTCCGTCTCTGTCTCTCTGTCTCTGTCTGTCTCTGTTAGTGAGAGTCACGCCTGGCTGGGTATTTAAAGTGTGTTTACCCTCCAGGCCTGACTCCTGTCTCTGCCCCCCCCCCTCTTATCCTCTCCTCCCCCAACAGGTGAGAGCCCCCATCTCTGACCCCCACCCAGCCATGCTGACAACCTGGTGACAGGTTGAGAGAGAGAGAAAGAGAGAGAGAGTGAGGACAAGGGGGACAGAGAAAAAGAGAGATTGATGGGAAGCAAGAGAGAGAAAGAGAGAGACAGAAAAGGGGGATAGAATAGAGAGGGGGCAAGGGAGAGAAAGAGAAAGAGAGAAAGAGATCTGCCGTTCCCTGGCTCCTCGCCAGCTTAGACAGGATCAATCTGTCCCTCGCTCCAGTAGAGTCGCGCAAGTTTGCATGAATAAAACAGCCAGTCTCCTCCTCCTCTCATCTCTCTATCCTCTTACCCTCCTCTCCTCGTCACCCCCCCCTTATCCTCCCAGGTTCAACCTCCATCCCCTCCTTCTTCTCTCCTACATTTCTCCTTCTCCTCTCCTCCCCTCATCATCCCCCTCCTCTCTTCCCCTCCTCTCCTCCCCTCATCATCCCCCTCCTCCCCTCATCATCCCCCTCCTCTCCTCCCCTCCATTTCTCATCTGCACACTCTGCATATTATGGCGTCCTACAGGACAGCATTCCCAAGATGGCGACGGCAGCTCTCCTAAAGACTCCATTTCCCAGCATCCCCCTGTGGCTGCGGCTCACCGATGCAAGGATTTGGAACGATCAGGCCAGCCACACCTGAAGCCTCGGGGACTTAACGAGCCATCGAGGCAGAAGTGAACCGCCAGTCTCAGAAGCCAGCTGGACGAAGGCTCCGGGGGGGGCCGGGGAGGGCTCTGCGGGGCCTCCAAAGCGAGGCCATATTGATTCCCTCTTCCCTCCCTGCACTCTGCCTCATCTCTGCTGCGCTCTTTCTGCCTCTCTTCTCGCTATCTCCTGTCCTCTCCTTCTCCCTCTGCTCTCTTATTTCCTCTCCTCTCTTCTTTCCACCCAGTATATAATGCTTCCACATCTGCAAGAGGGCAGACTGACATTTGCTTGATGGTCCTGGAATTGACCTGTAGCCATCGTGTGTGTGTGTGGGCAGTCTGCAGTCAGACGTGAGTATTGGTGAGTCAGTTCTCAACTGTAGTGGCTGTCTGCACAGTGGGGATCCATTGGCATGCGTATGATGTTGCATTAGACTGGGAAACAAAATGAGCGATTTCACTTACAGGCAGCAAGCAGCTCCAGCTCTAAAAGTGAAGTTGTACAAGACAGATACACACACCCACAACCACACACATGTACACAAACACGCAGATGCACACATTTAATGTTATTTTTCTGAACATAGACAGGTTTCCTGTTGTTGCAATGTAAAAGGAACAACATGTTGATTTAATTGTCTGCACCAGACTTCTCTTCTCTCTCTCTTTCTTTTCTTTGACTCTCTCTTGCTCTATCTCTCTCTGTGTATTTTCCTCTGAAGGAGAAATAAGATTAACATGGTTTCAAAACTAAATTCCACAGAGGATTAACAGGCACTGATGGAGAGAAAGAGAGAGAGAAAACCAAGTGAGAGGAAAGAAAGAGAAAAAGAGAGAGGAGGGAGGGAAAGAGAAGGAAAGCACAAGAGGCAGTGAAAAAGAGCGTGAAGATGATAGGGTGAGGGTGATGGTGTTCAGAGGATGAGGAGGGGAGGGAGAGTGGGTGAGGTGGTGAAGGGATGAGGGTGAGCAGGTGAGGGTGAGCGGGTGAGGTGGTGAAGGGATGAGGGTGAGCGGGTGAGGTGGTGAAGGGATGAGGGTGAGCAGGTGAGGGTGAGCGGGTGAGAGTGAGTGGGTGAGGGGGTGAGACGGTAGGGGTGAGCGGGTGAGAGGATGGGGGGGTGAGAGGATGGGGGGTGATTGGGTGAGAGTGAGTGGGTGACAGTGAGTGGGTGAGAGGATGGGGATGAGCAGATGAGGGTGAGCGAGTGAGAGGGTGGGGGAAGCAGGTGTGGCTTTCTTTAGTATAATTCGGTGTGATAGAAGCACTACGGTATCGATGTTGACTGATCTACACAGCTAACCTCTAGACTGTGCATAGCTGGGTTCATACCAGCCGTCAAACATTGTAAAACACAAAGATCCAGCCGGACAATGTGCAACTCAAGCAGCAACAGGCTAGGAAAAGACCTTGAGATTCAACTGTGAGCAGAATGGTAACACCATCATATTGAACTACAGAAAAACGACAGATACAGAAGCACTTTGGATTTATTTCAGGACGGATACGATAGAATACAAGCGTCTGAACACATTTCTCAAAGTGCTTCTTGTTCCAACCAGGGCACTTACAGACGTTTGGAAAATATATTGTGCTGGTGAGGGGGTGTGAGGGAGGATGGGGTTGTCCTGGCAGCCAATACACACGGTAGCTGAAGCAATGTTACAGTAAGACCGTCAGAGAAAGAGGAGAGACAGTAATTGAGGTTAGAACACCCTCACTGTACAGGTGAAGCTACAAACAAACACACACACACACAGGTTTTTCCAAGCTTTTATGAGACCGAGACAGAACTCAGAGATAAGGCTCTAGTCTGGCTGTCTGGTTTTCAACATACAGGCAGTCTGTCAGACAGGGATATCTCTGCTATCACATCTGATCTGATCAACTCATACTTCCTTCAGCTCAGTTTTTTAACAATTGTAGCCACTGTCTCCCACACACACACACACACACACACACGTACACACGCTCACACACAGGCACAAGTATACGCACGCACACACACACAAACACAGGTACACAAACACGCACACACACAAACACAGGTACACAAACATGCACACACAGGCACACACTCACCCTTTACTTTCCATTTCTAAAGCTGCACCACCTCCACCCCCTCCTAACACCTGTCGTCTCCCCCTCTCCTCTGTCCTCTCCTCATCCTCCCCTGCCACCACTTGTCCTGGTTGCCCTCGACAACCGTCTGCATCCTCCTGCTGCCTCGCCAACAGCCTGTGTTCCTCCTGTGTGTGTGTGTGTGTGTGTGTGTGCATGTGTGTGTGCGTGTGTGCATGTGCATGAATATGTAATTGTGTGTGTGAGCTTGTGAGAGAAAAGAAGGTAAGAGGCTAATTGACCAACCAGGCAGAACAGCCAATATATATAGCAGCATTCTTCCAGTACCAGTCAGCAAGCCAACCTGCCAGCTTGCCAGCCAGCCAACCAGCAGGGATGGTGATTTTTCTGTGTGTCGTTAGAGGTTGCGGCAGAGCAGCTGGACACAGGATCCATGCAGTCCCATATGAGAAGGAGACAGTGTGTGTGTGTGTGTGTGACAGTGTGTGTGTGACAGTGTGTGTGTGACAGTGTGTGTGTGTGTGTGTGTGTGTGTGAGTGCATGTCCTGGCTTCGTTGCATGTAAGCAATGCTTCTACTAACAGTGTGCCTTCAGTTCCGTTGAATAAAAAGCCTGAGGTTCAGGTGTGTGTGTCTGTGTGTAATGAGGCTGTCTAGCAGGTCTGACAGGGGTGAAAGGTCACCAATTACGGATGCAATCTCTCTCTTGCAGCCTTCATACACTTCTACACAACCTTATCTTAGAGTCATGGTCATGACCTTGACATGAGGAGATATGACCTTGGGCAGATGTGAGGTGAAATGTTCCAGTAGTCTACCAGGTCAAAGAAGCTCCATCAGGTTACGTACACGTTTAACTGTCCAAATCAGACTAGCCTTCACCCATCCATCCATCTGTCCGTCTTCCTCTTCTCTCCTCCCTTCCCTCTTCCGCCTATCCTCCTCCCATCGTGTCATCCTGAAGGGAGTGTTATCTCAGTGCAGACACACAGCTACCAATCCCCACAGAGTCATCTGTCTCTCTTACATCTTTCACTCCCTCCCATCCTCCTTCCCTCCATCGCTGTACCTTACGGCTTTCTCCCTCCCATCCTCCTTCCCTCCATCGCTGTACCTTACGGCTTTCTCCCTCCCTGGCCGTTCTCTACCTCACGTCTCCTCCTCCCCTCATGTTCTCTCTCTCTCTTCCTGGCATCTCTACCTCTCCCCAGGCTGCTTGCTGTTCTGAACACTTATACACACGCAGGCCATAAAACCATAAAACCATCTTGTCTTGTGAATTAATCATATCAATAAAAACCAGCAAGTGGCTCGTAGAGATGGATCAGCTGATATCCAGTCTACAAGCTCCCCGACTGCTGGCTCTCTTCCTTGCTCCCTCGCTCCTACACATGCTCTCTCTCTCTCTCTCTCTCTCTCTCTCTCTCTCTCTCTCTCTCTCTCTCTCTCTCTCTCTCTCTCTCTCTCTCTCTCCCTCCTCTCCTAGGTTCATCTCTCCATTTTTCCTCCATATTGCTCTGGTTCTCTCTCGAATGGAGGGGAAAGAAAAATAGAGAGAAGAGAAGTGTAGGAAAGCAGACGGTGAAGAGAGAATAGAGAGAAGAGAAAAGAGCAATAGATGAGAGGAGAGAGTGAGGAGAGGACAGGAGACATTGACAGATAAACAGACCTCCGACAGGTTCGTCTATCACCCGTCCTGATCCTTGGGAACACGTCTAGATGACTGACAACAGGGAACACATGCAACTACACCCTGTCACACACCCCTCTGGACCGCTAACACACGCTAAAATGCTACTGCTACAATACACGCTCACACTCAGACTGTTGTGAAAGTTAAACTCTTTACCAAGAGCAGCACATTGCTGCCTTGCCGCTCAGCTACCCAGGGGGAGATGCTGCTGACAACCTGTGAACTGCGGTAACCGTCAGAGATAAATGTCATGATCACATCTAGACACCAGCATGGAACATCCTGACACGATGTTGATCCAGACATACTGCTGTGTGTGTGTGTGGGGGTGTGTGGGTAGGTGTGTGCGTGACATGTGAGTGTCTATGCGTGTGTGTGTGTGTGTGTGTGTATGTGTGTGTGTGGGTGTGCCTGCAGGTGTGTGTCTACAGTAGGTGTGAGTGCGTTCCTGTGTATGTGCATGCAGGTTTGTGTCTACGTGTGTGTGTGTGTGTGTGTGTGTGTGTGTGTGTGCATGCGGGTCAGTAGACATTCACAGAGGTGCTATCAAAAGAGACTCATCCTGTTATGTTCTCCACACCTCCATCTTAGATACGCGCCACTCCTGACTATAACGAAAACATATTATAAGTGCTCTATAATTACACACAAACACATTTTCAGCTTGTGGCTATCAAAGATTTTTGATGTTACATTTTCTGTAGTTAGGGCTGCTTTCCAATGAGAGGGACCCAAGTGAATGAAAGAAAAATACACCCGTTTTTAATGCGATGTTATGGGTGTTGCATGTATAGTATTTCTGTGAGCGTAAGTGTGGTGGTGAGTGGGGCTTAGAGGAAGTCTGTGTCTGAATGAGGCTGTGTGAGCCAGGATTTCACCAGAGGGAGAGGCAGGGATAAGAGGATCTGCACATTCCAGACTGGAGTCTAAACATGTCCTCCTGCACCTCAGGAATCTGGACCGCAGCCTGTTACATAATACATTAGCCATTAGCTATTAGTACTGGGACATTCATATAAAGTAGCATTAGTTTTTAGCAATGGGGCATTCATATCCAGTAACATTAGCCATTAGCAATAGGACATTTGCATTCAGTAGCATTACCTATTACTACCGGGAAACTCGAATACAGTAGCATTAGCTATTGGAAGTGGAACATTCAGACATTCAAATACGGTAGCATTAGTCTTTAGCCATTAGTACTGGTGTGTTGTAGCAAACTCTGGACCACAGGCTCTGATAGCCCAATCCGTTTTTATGAGCATGTCAGATCAAATGTATACCCAACATTTGTTGTTAGCAACATGTCACATTGTTAACATCAGCTCTTATACAATTACACCATAAACAAATTTGATAAAAACGGCACATGCACACACACACACACACACAGCCACACACACAAACACACAGCAAGAGAGAACACACAAACACACTCTGGAAGAAAGCGAGGTAGCACAATAGAATGGACCGATGTGGAAGCTTTAGCTAATGCTCAGGAGACCTTTCAAGTGTTCTGAGAGATTGATTTCTCCAGACTTGGTTTATGTACTGTAGGAAAGGTGATCAATAATTTTATATTTCTCACCTGTCAGCTTTAACAGAAATATCACCATCATCATCATCATCGTCATCTTCATCCTCACTCACCACCTTGGGGACAAGGGGCTGTGAATTCTTATTGGAGCTTAAACCTCTCTGCAAACAGAAACATTTCCTGGTGCATGGGAGTATGGATAAGTAGGGTGAGTATAGAGAGGTTGGGTGAGGTAGGGCGAGGTAGGGTCAGTGTAGGGTGAGGTAAGTTGAGGTAGGGTCAGTGTAGGGTGAGGTAGGGTGAGTATAGAGGTAGGGTCAGTGTAGGGTGAGGTAGGGTGAGTATAGAGAGATAGGGTCAGTGTAGGGTGAGGTAGGGTCAGTGTAGGGTGAGGTAGGGTGAGTATAGAGAGATAGGGTCAGTGTAGGGTGAGGTAGGGTCAGTGTAGGGTGAGGTAGGGTGAGTATAGAGAGGTAGGGTCAGTGTAGGGTGAGGTAGGGTGAGTATAGAGAGGTAGGGTCAGTGTAGGGTGAGGTAGGGTGAGTATAGAGAGGTAGGGTCAGTGTAGGGTGAGGTAGGGTGAGTATAGAGGTAGGGTCAGTGTAGGGTGAGGTAGGGTGAGTATAGAGAGGTAGGGTCAGTGTAGGGTGAGGTAGGGTGAGTATAGAGAGGTAGGGTCAGTGTAGGGTGAGGTAGGGTCAGTATAGAGAGGTAGGGTCAGTGTAGGGTGAGGTAGGGTGAGTATAGAGAGATAGGGTCAGTGTAGGGTGAGGTAGGGTGAGTATAGAGAGGTAGGGTCAGTGTAGGGTGAGGTAGGGTGAGTATAGAGAGGTAGGGTCAGTGTAGGGTGAGGTAGGGTGAGTATAGAGAGGTAGGGTCAGTGTAGGGTGAGATAGGGTGAGTATAGAGAGGTAGGGTCAGTGTAGGGTGAGGTAGGGTCAGTGTAGGGTGATCACTTTCTAAGACAGTCAGTCTGAAGAAAGAAGTGTAGTCATTCCGAAACAAGGCTGTGGTCTTTGAGCCAATCACAACATCACATGACCACAACCACAGGATCTAAACAATCTGCTCAAGTCTTTACTAACTTCCTATTGTTTAAGACTTGAAGTCGAAGCCTTCTCTAAAACTGAACATAGAGGAGCTTTCAGACACTGCGTCTCTCTCAAACTTAATAACCCTCTTCAACACACACACATCCTCTACAGACAGATGAGGAAACACACACACGTTCATACACACATGATGGCTAGCTTCAACAGCAGCTAATCCAGACTGTCTCAAATAGACAGACCAGCATTAGACCGCCCTCCAATGAAAACAGCAGACTCTACAGGTGTTCTAACAGTCAGAGTTTGCCCGCTGCACGCACGCACGCACACACACACACACACGTACCCACACACAAGCACACTTGTGTGTGTAACAAAATAACATTATTATCATGAAAGAGCAGTGAGGCGCCCTGCGTTTACAGCAGCTAAACAAAGCTGGGCCTGCATGCCTGGTCATTACCAAGAGAGGAAAACACATTTTTGTGTGAAAGGCGTTTTGTTATCGTTACAAATGGCAGCAGCAACGAGCACCACGCATGAAAGAGGCTGGGAGTGATTCATCTTTATCAGCTCCAGACCCAACGCACCACACCCAAACACACACACACACACACACGCACACACACATATCCCAACCAAAACACACAGATATGTGTCCTGGAATTCAAAAAAGACAAACAACCTTAATCTCAATTGGGACAAACACAGTCTCTCACTTACACACAAACACCGGTTCAAGCCAGCAGCAGTATGGCACACGTGTTCCTATTTACTTCTACTCTCTTCTCCTTTCCTCTTTTCTCCTCAGTTTTACCCTTTCTTCTACTTCATCTTCTGCTTCTCTTCTCTCCTCGTCCCCATCCCTCTCCTCTCCTCATCCTGTCCAGCAGGCAACCTTCCTATTCCGTGGCCTAGAAACTTCCGCCTGACAGAACCTGCCAATAGCATCCACTGACCCCAGACTGACGACCAATCGCACAAGGCCATAGAGGGAAATCAACGAAGAGACAGGGGCATCCTGTACGTTTCTGTGTGTTTCTGTATGTGTCTGTGTATGTGAAAATCATTCAAAGGAAGCTGCAGCATCAGTGGAGATCTGAGGTAATTTGATTCGATTGCTCTTTGTTCCTGACACAAAGGACACTGGTGTTTGACTGGGCTGGACCTGGATGTACCTGTAGTAAGCCCACCAGGCAGATCTATAGGCCATTGACAGATACAAACAAACACACACACACTCACACACACGCACACACACAAAGCATCCCTGTCTGCCAGGGTTAACGGAAATGAAAAACAATGATTTGTTTTTTGACAATAATTAGTTTATAGTTATAAACTAAACAAACACATACACACACACACACACACACAGACACAAACAAAGTACAATATCTGGTCTGATCCAGTATAATATCTGGTCTGATGCAGTATAATATCTGGTCTGATGCAGTATAATATCTGGTCTGATACAGTATAATATCTGGTCTGATGCAGTATAATATCTGGTCTGATGCAGTATAATATCTGGTCTGATGCAGTATAATATCTGGTCTGATACAGTATAATATCTGGTCTGATACAGTATAATATCTGGTCTGATGCAGTATAATATCTGGTCTGATACAGTATAATATCTGGTCTGATACAGTATAACATCTGGTCTGATGCAGTATAATATGGGTCCAGTCACATTTATTTCCCCTGCCTGGCACAGTGTGTTTCACAGATCCAACATGAAGTAGCTCTGGAAACAAACATGTTGGTTTTGGCATCAACAGTCCAATCTCTCATTTCTTTCCTTGTTCTCTCTCTCTCCTCACCCTTTCACTGTCACGGTCATAGAGAGGGAGAGAGAGGGACACAGAAAGAAATAGGGAGGTAAAAAGAAAGAAATAGAGGAGAGAAAGAGCAAGAGACATAGAGATGGAAAAAGAAAGGGAGAGAGATAAAGGGAAAGATAAAGAGAGGGAGAAACATAAATAGAGAAAGAGACAGAGATGGAAAGAGAGGAAGAGAGAGAGACAGAGAAAGACAGAGAAAGAGAGACAGAGAAAGACAGAGAAAGACAGAGAAAGACAGAGAAAGACAGAAAAAGACAGAGAAAGACAGAGAAAGAGAAAGAGAGAGGGAGGAATGTCTGGTATTTCCTTTAATGTGCTCTGGCCTGGCTGGGTCAGAGGAGCAAGCGGCTGCACCCTGCACACACACTCCTCTACAACAACACATCCTCTCTCCCTCCTTCCTCCCCCCTCGTTCTTTCAGTTCAAGCCACTCTACCTCCCTGTCTTCCACTCTTCCTTCATCTCTTCTTCACTGTCACTGTCTCCCCTTTCTTCTTCTTTCCCTCTCTCAATCTTCTAAATGCCAGCGATAACAAAAGAGTTATTTTACTTTTATTTTTCGGTTGTTGTGGTGATTAACACAAACAAACACAACGCATATTGTAAACATGAGAGACTAAGTTAAGTCTAAGCAGTAGTGAAGCCACAGAGCTGTTACTATAATAAAGTAGTTAAAAGTGAACAAGTTGTGGTGTGGACTAATTCAAGCGGAGAACCTTGAACAGGCTGATTCTCTGAGGACCAGTCTCCGGCAGGGGCTCCAATGACGTCATTGTGAGATACACCAAGGTCAGAGGTCATAACACATAGCTATTTCAGATCTGTCCAATCGCAGCGCACGTCCTGCCCGCATCTACCCAATCACATCGCGTTAAGGTCTGTAGCAGAGATTATTTATGGTTTATTTGTTGAACATCCGTTCATACCAGCAGCAGAGCCTGAATTCCTGTCATTCCTCACAATCCTCACATACCGGACGTGAGAGCAAAGGTCCACCAACAGAGAGAGAGAAAGAGAGATCACATCACCTATCTAGTACATGAAGTCAGAATCTCTTTGCAGGAAAATATATTAAACTTCTCCTAATAATAGCAGCATGTTTACATCCAACAAAGCTGTTTATATTCAATACATGACTGACATGACAACTGTGAAACCTGAAGTGTGTCTCAAGTTTAAAAAAAAAATTGTTACGTTTGTTCACACACATGGCTCTCCCCCATACTCTTCACACACACACACACACACACATTCCTCCATCTGCTTCACACCAGAAAACCAAACGTAAAGAGAGCCCATGTGTTCCGGTCACACATCATGATTCACCTCGAGAGAATCAGAGCGAGCAAGAGAGAGAGAGACAGACCGACCGACAGTAGAGAATCATTTACCCACATCTAGATCATTCTCCCTCCCTCCCTTTCTCTCTGTCTTACTTTTTTTCAATTTCTGTCTCTCCATCTTATATGTCAGGTAGAGGTGTAG
This sequence comes from Hypomesus nipponensis, assembly GCF_054491055.1. NCBI lineage: Eukaryota > Metazoa > Chordata > Actinopteri > Osmeriformes > Osmeridae > Hypomesus > Hypomesus nipponensis. Next base: position 15,453,070 of record NC_140363.1, read on the forward strand.
GTAGAACTAGAGAGGGTACAATTTCTGGGGAAATGTTGATAAGTGCTTTCGGCGGTTGCAGCTGGGCCTTAAAAAAAAATACTATATCACCTCCAAACCTTTCGTTGAAACTAATATCAAACATTCTGATCATTTTCAAAAAATGTAAAAGGACTTTTAGATTTTACAACTGACATGTCTGTATTTGAAATACATATGCATCCTTATTATTTATGAAGATTGCATAGATTAAAAAGCATACATTTGTTACTGCTCATTTACACTTCAAAATACTAAGAGTGAGGTGTACAGATTTCTTTCGCCATAAAAACATTACCGGTACATCTTCCCTCAGTATACCTGCGCCTCATCCATTAGGCTAATTGTATATAGCGGGACAAGTCATCCCTTACTTTTCAGCGTGAGATACGGTAGAAATGTGTGAGAAATACAAGGTGTTGGCGTGAGAGCGTGAGAAATCGCTGAAATCCGTGAATCACTGCAAATGTGTGACACTTGACCCTGTGTAGAGGTAGGCTGCAGGTAAAGGTAGACTTAGAGGTACAAAGAATTAGAGAATACCTGCCTACATCGGCAGACAGGTATTCAGACAGACACACAGACAGAGAAAGAGAAAGAGAGAGAGATAGAGAGAGAGAGACCGACAGGTGCAGGAGAGTGGGCCACATGAAAGAGCAGCTGTGGACTGTAGATCAGACCAGACCTGGCTAGCTGATCACAGAGTCAGAGTAGACAGAAGCACACCTGCCACTGCACGACAACAGTTTGGTTGCTACGGCGGTTGTCATAACAAGTCTTTATTTGAGAGTTTTAATTGCCATTCTGTTGCCAGCATTCTATAAACACACCGTCTTCCTTCCTTTCCACAAACCCTATCTCTACCTCCCTCCTCCTCCTCCCCACTTCTTGGTCAGTCCGTCTGTCTGTCCGTCCGTCTATCTGTACTCCAACACAGCCAGGGGGGTAACATTCCTCTCTGCTACATTAACATTCTGATACGCCGCTTACCACCTTATCAGGCCTCCGCAAAACACTGTGCACTTGTGTGTGCGCGCGTGTTTGTTTTTTATCTCGGAACAACTGATGAGAACCTGTCACAGAAAAAAAAACGCCCGACAGAGGGAGGGCGGAACAACAGAGCTGACTTCCAACACGGAGAATGAAGGGCTGAATGAAGGATAGCAGGGAGCACTGGCTTGTTATTCACTATGTGACTCTGCTGAATGTTAAATATGCTGAGCGACGGGACAACACGAAAGACAAAGCTGAACAACAAAGAGAGAGAGAGAGAGAGAGAGAGAGAGAGAGAGAGAGAGAGAGAGAGAGAGAGAGAGAGAGAGAGAGAGAGAGAGAGAGAGAGAGAGAGAGAGGGAAAGAGACACAAATCTAACGAGAACATAACGAGGTAGAAAGATGAAGAGAGACACAGAGGGAGTGAGAGAAGGATAGAGAGAAAGAGTGAGATGAAGAGAGAAGGGATAGTCTCGTCTATTGTGACAGCAGCCCAGTCTCTCAGGGAGTTAGGAGCAGACAGAAAGCGATTGATAATGCCGTTTGATTCCCGTCTCAACACTTATGAATTAACAAGCAGGCAGAAGAAAACAATTAACCTAGTTAATTACTGATACTGCCAAGTCTCTTACGCCATGAGAAGATTCCAGGGTTGAAGGAGGAGTCTTCTAAGACCAGACGACACAAACGACATTCATCACGGTTTTGGAAACAGACAGACACAAACCCACGCATACACAAACAGTCTCTTTTTCAAGCTTTCTTTCTTTGTCTCACACACACACACAAACACACAAACACACACTCACACACACACACACACACACCAACAGGCCTACCTTCGATCTTCTTGAGGGCGGTCTGACAGGCCTCCTGGCTGGGGAACTCGAAAGGGTTGTTGCAGGTGCGGATGCTGTCACACTCACACCTGCCATCCATGAGGTTGCAGCCGGTGATCAGGTTCTCGTTGCAGGGCTCGAACCCCAGCAGCTGGTCATCGTCCCAGTTCTCGTCTGGAGAGGAGGGAGGAAGAGGATATGACATCACTGACGTGACATCGTCAAAAGGCACCAGCGACCTGTTTACCAGGGTACAGAAACCTGGAGACATGATAACCGACAGGAATGGATGGCGATCACATTAAGGTGTTTATGACTACTACTGTGGCTTTTAAAGAGTCAGTAGACAGCTTTGATCTTTTAACACTACAGCAGTATCGTTTTTTTACATCAAATGTGTCAATTGTCCACTGCGCAAGTGTGAATGCACAGGTAGAGAAGGACGGTGAGAGACAGAGAGAGAGTATGACGGAAAAAGAGAAGACTAGTGATAGACAGTCAAGGCCATGTAGAAACCTTACCGCGCTCTGACCTCCACAATGCCATTATCAGCCCTTATTTGTTCTGCAAACAAACCCCCACTGTAGAACACTGCTTTTCTCTATCTCTACCTTATCACTGGTGTGTGTATGTGCGTGTGCATGTGTGTCTGTCTGAGTGTGTGTCTGTTTATGACCGCTTGTATATGTTTGCTTGCACTTCGTATAGACATAGGAGTGATAGTCATAGACTGTCTGAGAGTGTGTTTGAGAGATTAAATTAGAGTGAGAGAGACAAAGAGATGTTCTACTATGTGTGTGTGTGTGTGTGTGTGTGTGTGTGCCTGTGTAAATTAGCTATGTGCCTCTACATTAGTGAACAGGCCCTGTGTTAAAACCAAATCTGGCTGAAACCCACGAGCACTCATATGTTTTCATGTAGCTGTGGTTCTTGTGCTTTGATTAGCATTTCAAACAAAGCTACATGACACGCGATCCTGAGAGCCTGAGAGCCATCAGTGGAAGGACGTCTGCCTGCCTGCCAGAACTGCCATGCAACCTTTGTGTGCGTGTGCCCACGTCCGGTTGTGTGTTGCGTGTGACATCTGATAGCTGGCAGAGTGTAACGAGGGCTGTGGTTCCGAGGGCTGGGAGGAGGGAGTGTCAAGGGTACATGGTGGTAGCTAATTATCACCGACAGTTTAAAACACTCAAGCTGTTTAAGGAGCCAGGGGAGCAGAGTGGAAGAGAAGCAGACAGAAAAAATGATGCAAGATGAAAACCTCAGAGTCAGAGAGTTTTGAGAGGTTTGTGGATCGTCTGTAATCACACACTTTCACCATGCATGTTCACTCTCCAGAGGCTTTGCCCGGTTCTGTGGACCGGTTGGAGGTAATGAGAAAGAGAATGTGTGTATTTGATTGTGTTTTTTTGAGTGTATCTATGTGTGTGTCTATGTGTTTTGGTGTGTATATTTGATGACTGTGTGAATGTGTGTGTATCTGCAAGTGCACCTATGTTGTCCATGTGTGTGTCTACATGCGTGTGTTTGTGTGGGTGCATTTGTGACAATGTGTGCGTTTGTTGGAGTGAGCGCGTGTGTACTCAGAGGAAGAGCGTGACAAGAAGCCAGTGGAGGAGGAGGTGAACGTTTACGCTTGTCTTCCCTGACGACAGAAGACAACCTGTGTTCTTCTCTAAGTTCATCCAGCCTTCCAGCCCAAAGGAAGGCTGTGTGTGTGTGTGTGTGTGTGTGAGTGTGTGTGAGAGAGGCCTCAAAAGTCACAGGGGGGTACTCCTGCACAATAGACTGCACTCCCTGTTCCCTTGTGTGTGTGTGTGTGTGTGTGTGTGTGTGTGTGTGTTCTTTGGCCTCTCCTGTGGTGTCTCCATGCCTCCAGCAGCAGAGGCTTGATGTGGTCTCTTCCCTGCTCCAAGCGACAGGGACCCCTTTACACTCCTCACTTCCCTCACTTCCGCACAGAGCCACAGGGGGAAGTGCATTAGAAAGAGGACAAGGTTACAAGGGAACAAGTGCACACTTAAGACTGCAGGCCGGAGAGATTGTCGCACTAAGAAAAGCTTGTTCATATCCAGTCTCACAGCTCTGCAGTGCTAATCCACCCCTTCTAAGTGTTTTACATTGTGACATCATGTCAAAGTAGAGTGTTATTCTCAACCCTTCACCCTTCTGCCTAGGGTTCTAATGAGCAGCATTCTAACGAGCATTGTTCTAACAAGCACATGCCGGTATTGTAACGAGTAGAGGGGCCAGATTTTTAACTAGAAGAAACCAAGGTTCTAACAAGCAGAGATGCCAGTGTTCTAACGAGCGGAGGGCAATATTCTACGGAGATTCTAAGGAGTGACACCAGTTTGCTAGAACATTCCCTCAGCACAGAGACCCCTTATATCACGTTGCTGTCCAGGTGCACTCTGGGAATGCACTGTTTGTCACACCCTTAAAGGCTGTCACAATCACACCTGGTGAAACTCTGTAACCACTGTTACTATCGGTTAACTAGATGGGATTTATGACGTCATTCATCGTGTCAGCCAAATCTCTGGCAGTTCTCCAGCCTGCAGCAGAGGCTGCAGCTAAGGTGTAGAACAAACGGACAGGGAGTCGTGTTGCATAGTGTGTCACTGAGCAGGTGGAGGGATCTAGGGATCTAACCCTGAAGGTCCTTTCTGAAGGTCCCGACAGGGTCTTTCTTCTCTAACGTAGCTGAACAGCAGCAGAGCCGGATTGCATCACGGGCTAAAAATGCCAGCAATGTCTGCAGACCCAGACCTGGGTGTAAACTAAACAAATAAATGATCTTTATTCATCCTCAATAGGTACTTGTGCCCTAGCATGCAGCAGGCCTCTACAGGGTGGCTTCACAGGAATGCAGAAGCCAGGATATGGAGATGGAGCGTTTTAGGACCCAGCAGAGCACGCAGATGGAATGTTTAGAAATCCAGAACTCTGGATTCAGAACCTGTTCCAACATTCCATTCTAGGTTTTAGCCACTGTTTTCTTGTTAGCCTCCTGTTTTCACTACTTTCTTTTGGTGTAATTGTTTGAAAGTTCTGGTTTGAGCTGGTGCAAGCTGGTGACAGCTTGCCAGTCAGCTAGCCAGTCTGCTCAAATTCTGCCATTGAAGGACAAAACCAGCAAACCAGCCATTCAGTCTACCAGCCAGTTAGAGCCACATTCCTGGAGAGAGCTGCAAAAACAGGAGGAAGGGTATGATGTGTCCAGCTCTTCTCCGGTTCCTCTGCGCTCCCTGACCTTCTTCCTGACTGCAGACAGCGGGCAGCCCCCTGGAGTAACACAGGTCACTGTTGGGCTACCAGAACCACTCGTAAACAAGACTGGACCTGCCAGTGAGGCTTCCTCGGCAGGGACAGCACAGGGCCTCCCCTCAACTCAGAGAGACCATCATGGCTGCCAGTGGGAGGGGTAAACAAGAGTCATCGCTGTTCGGTTGTCTCCCGCTCCCTCTGAAGACCAACGAGCTGCCTCGATCTTCCAATCTACCCCCCGTCCAGTCTACACCCACCCACCCCCTCCACCCCACCACTCTGCAGCACTCAGGAATTGATGCATGCCGCCAGGTTCCATTGAGGCAGTGACGGGTAGATTGAATGGAGGATGCCTTGAGGCAGGATAAAGGTTTTCGGTTGATAGGATGGATGGATTAAAAGTTGGTTGGATGGATGGATGGAAGAAATTGTATGGTCTCAGCGCCTCTATTTGGGATGAAGTGGACCTGTCAGAAGCCTTTAGTTGTGGCGCAGCAGAGGGTCTGGTATCAACCTCAATGAGACTAATGAATGATTCATCATGTCTGGATGACTTTATAACCACGATGATCATCTGCGTTGGGCCAGCCTATCTCAGCCTCAGTGGTCGGCAGCTGAGTACGATTACACTTATAATTGTCCCCATAGCGATTTGTGTGCATGTGTGTGTGTGTGTGTGTGTATGTGCATGCAGAGATAATGGTCAGGTCTATTAATCCCAAATCACCGACACAATATCCACAGAGTGGATCATGCTGAAAATGTTGAGGGACAGCAGAGAAGTAGTGGGAATCCAACCATGGTCACGAACCACCTCCACTACCCTATACCCAACCAGGGAGAAGGTACCAGAGTCAGTGGACTAAATACCAGTGATTCAGAATGACAACAGCATACTAGGACACTAGAGCACGCTAGGAACGCCATACCAAAGATTCAGGAGCTTCCTATTTAGAACAGTGTCACTTCAATGTCACTCCCCGCACCCACATTCTCTGTCCAATGATAGAGCTGTGCTCAGTGACAGGCACCTGAGGCATCCAATCACATACACGGCAGAGGTCAAAAGCCGGGAGTTTGAAGGGATGCCATGTGGGTGATTTGCATTTTTGCCCTCTGGGAGAACATGGGGAATATTCCAGATGAGAATCGACCATCGTGGTCCAAACAACTAGTGCACGTAATCAATGACTTCCAATATGGTTCACATTAGGGCCAGGTCAGGCCAGCAGGGACAGGGCTAAATGTTTACCTCAAAATTTCCTAATATCCCTTGTAGGACGCCAGCTAAGCTTCCTCCACACTCCATAAACATTCTCCAAATTATACATAATTTAGGTGGACATGCATATATGCATGAGAGCTGATTATTTCATCCAGACGTCTTCAAAGACCGTCAGAGAGAACAAATACTTCTATTGCTGTTTCTCAGCTCTCAATGAGACCACACAGCTGTTGACCTACTAATACATAACACAGTCCACATAGCAGCACAAAACATGCACAATAAAACCTCCACAACAAAAGCAGAACGGATACAAAATATGGCCCTAGTCTAAAGGATGAAATACAGGCTCACTACAACTCACTATGGGTGGGGGGGGGGGGGGGGATAGGGGTACAAAGTGTTTGAATGTGTTTTTGTGTGTGTAGCAATACAATTGTCTGACATAGCCTCAGGGTGACAGGGCACCCATTTCTTCCCCGACTCTTCAGGGACCCTCACTGACAGACTACACTAACCTGGCAACCCAGACTGACAGCCTGGGACTACACTAACCTGGCAACCCTGACTGACAGCTTGGGACTACACTAACCTGGCGACCCTGACTGACAGCCTGAGACTACAATAACCAGGAAACCCTGACTGACAGCCTGGGACTACACAAACTTGGCAACCCTGACTGACAGCCTGGGACTACACAAACCTGGCAACCCTGACTGAAAGCCTGGGACTACAATAACCTGGCAACCCTGACTGACAGCCTGGGACTACGCTAACCTAACACGGTAGCTCCACAGCTGGGCTGCTAACAGGAGGTCCCCAGGGTCAGCTCGGATCATGTTTTTCTACAGCGGCAGTGAGAAGAAGAGAAGAAGGCGGGAGAGGGAGTGAAGAGGAGGAAGGGGAAGTAGAGGAGAGAGAAAGAGGGAAGGGAGTAAAGTGGAGTATGAAGGAGCAAAGACTAGAGGAAGAAGGAGCAGGACTGAGAGAGAGCTACAGGTGTGAGGATACTTGTATGCCTGTCTATCTTGCCTGCTTATAATAATCGGTGTCCGCTTGGTACAATGTAGGTGCTTGGATTTGTTTTACATGGTTCAAACCCTATCAAACAGAGTGAAACTCAGGTGCACCAGTTCCTCTATGTATGAGGTCGAGAGGGTGTGGGTGTAACAGAGGTGGTTAGATTTTAGTTTTCGGTTCTATTGTAGCCTTCTGTTTCTTGCTCAGTACAAAAAAGGGAGACAAAATGAGGGGGGAGGAGTGGGGGTCGAGGAGAGAGACTCATCATAATAGATGATTTTCTGCATGTCTGAGGAATGAAGCATCAAATCACGACCCGTCAGATATAATCACGATCTCTCGCACCAGCCAAGCACCCCGTGCCCCAGGCGTCATCAGCATTCCAGGGGAGCCGTAATTACCGGGGCTATCACGCAACATCACAACTATGGTCTAGAAAGCGTTACGGCAAAATGATAAGAGAAGCGGTGGCTTGAAAGAACAAACCCCCGTTCCTTTACGGGGAGCACCTGCGCTGCCAGGTAGCAGGGGGCGGTTCGACGTCCTCGGTGAAAGGTAAATGTTAAAGTACACGGGGTAGATACGCAAGTTGAGTTGCATAGCAGACATTCCAGCGAAAAACCAACAAGCCTCGGCGGAAAGAGAGGGGCTGGCACGGCGTCCAAAAACAGCACGGAATCCGTTAGCTATACCCTAAAGAAATGGAAAACCGACATGCTGCAAACACATTAGCCAGCTCCGCTTGCTCAATCCCTCTAGTCTCCAGACCTCGCAACACTTGGCGTGGAGCGCGTGTGTTTATGCAACTAGTTATGTAGCTTGAGGGACATAACACGAAGAAACTATTTGAATGACCTTTACGATATTGACAACATGACTACGGTGTCTATGATCTATTGCACTGGTACCTTTCATCAACATCAGGCCTGTCAATTGGCTTGATTATGCATATAGCAAATACAAGACATCGATATTTACAGTAACAGACATATTTCAGGTGCATAAAGGCCAATACATGTTAACTGGGGATATAGCCAGTGCGAATTAATTAATTAATTAAAATCTACTGGGTAGTGTCTCATAAATTATTGATTAGGCTACTTATTATAGTTTCAACTGAAACGGCTCATAGTATAACTATGCAACCTTGTAAAAAAAATGTTTCCATAACTTCAATCCAAGTTGAATGATACAAATTACTAGAAATATTATAATACAAACACAATACAAACCTTCACACACCCCGACCTCATGCTGCGTGATAGAGCCTCTGCTTAGCGGCGGTCTGATTACGCACCGGAGCCCCCGGTCGCAGGTCCCGTACAGACCGTAAACCCCACCGCAGCTCTCGTTTTTCTGCTTGGCGCAGACCGAGCAGCAGCCGCAGATCCCGAGCACAACCGCCCCGGTGCAGTGCTTGGGCTCTTCGCATTTAGATTTATCACACGGCAGGCACAGTAGAGCCCTGCTGCTCCTCGCAAACACAGATACCAAAATGCATACCGCAAGGAGATACATTCTGGAAGAGGCCATGGGGAAAAAATTAAATACAATCCTACTACCCGCCCCCCGGACCCCCGCTCAGACCAGCGAGCTAGTATACCCTTGTCGAGCTCCGAAACACGACGAGCACGCAGTTCCAATAACAGTCAAAGAAGTTCCGAAAAAAATGTCCAGGGTCGTGGTGTACAGTGTTCAAGTCTACTTTCCGCCAGAAGAAACTTTAGTCCGGGTTACCGTAAACCAGGAGAGAAAAATATCCGTCCAAACGCACATGAGACTCAAACTATCCCACACTGTACATGGGGAGCATGGTTTCTGTTCCACAATATGGTCGGAGTTCCAGTTTGTTTCAAGAAATGGAAACTTTCTTCACTGTACTCGTACGTCTTCTCTCTCTTCCCCTTCAGAGTCCGTTTTGCTAACAGCAAGGGGATTTCTCTCCGTTCAACGCGCCCGTAACGAAGAGACTGCGCACTAGTATTTATCAGTCTCTCTCTTCTTAGACTCTCCGCGGCGCTATCCGCTATTCTTTTTGCTATCCTTATTCAAATAAAACGTTTCCTGCTACCGCTTATACAGTACGTCTCTTGCTCTCATGTTTATCGTTCTCCAGCGCACGACTCTCCGCCTGCTGCGCCCCCGGTTCAGTCCCCCTCCGTGACCTCATAACGGAACCACTCCCATCTAGCATTTCTCCGCTCCATTGGACAGTTCATTCCAGATATGGAGCACAGGAAATGTTGGCACACGGGGCGCGCGGAGGGAGTCAGTGATACACAGACTGGGAATGCGGCTCCGGCGCAGGTGTGGAATGTGGAGCCCCAGTGGCCCCGGTAAAAACAGCCGTTTAATCCGAAGCCCGGTCATGCTGCGTGTATTTTACATTTCATATATAACATGACAGGTCCTCTCATACTTAAAGAACAATAGACAAGGTAAAGGTCTGTTTCGGATGGCCTCATTTATTAAGACAGTAAAACCATTTGGCAACCAACTACGTGAAATAAACATGGTTGATGAGAAACTGAGTCTGTCTGGTAACTAAAGGCAAATGCTCATCACCGCACTACACCACATCTCACAAAGGGCTATTGAATAGGTATCCATTACTTAAGTATTCCCTTTTAGATACGAACCTTATGCCAGGTTAGGTTTTCAAAATATATTTTTGTACCAACCTGAGAATACACTAACCTAAAAGGGTTAAAGACCGACAGTGAGACAATCGAGGGTCTCTCTTTATAGATCAATAAACCACAATCTCTCTGCTGTATTTCATTCCAGACTGCTCCCTCTCGCTTTTCTGTAGCGCGACCAGATATATGGTGTGTGTATGTGTGTGTGAGAAGCAGAGAGAGAGTGTGTGAGTGTGTGCGTGTGCTAGTGCTTGGATGTATGTTCCTGCATGCTGTGTGTGTGTTGAGTTGTCTGTGTGTGTCTGTGCCACCCCGCCATACACACACTCTCACAAACACACACACACACCCTGTTCAGCAGACAGAAGGGCAGTTGAGCCTGCAAGCACAGCAAGCCAATGATAGCCCAGCAATTACTGTGAACCAATAATAGCTGGGTCATCAATCGCCCCTGAGCAGAGGCCGTGGAGTCAGGGTCACTGGTTAGATGTGTGTCTGTGTGTGTGTCTGTGTGTGTGTGTGTGTGTGTGTGTGTGTGTGAGAGCTAGGAGTTATGAACCCTTGACCACAACTATCCATGGTTACCCTCAGTCAGACCACAATCTCCTGCTTGACGTTCGATAGGCCTGCAGGTTCAATCCCCTATCAGTATAGCGAGTGAGAACCATCAGCTCCACCACTGACTCCACCACTGACAGCGACAATAGTGCAGAGTGATATCAAGTCACATCCAGTAGCCAGTCAGGCTGTCTGATTGCTATCTGCTACCATTGTCACAGTCTGTAGTGAATGTAAACTTGTCTTGAGTGCATCGATATGATGAGAGACAATGAATCTCCAGGAGCTCCAGTCCTGCTTATGAAGTGGTGCTGCTCAGGTTCTATGGAGCTGGAATAATGATGTCAGTGTCATCTATGCAGCAACGACATGCTGTATGTCATCTCAGAAACATAGTTCCTAGTCATCCTCCATAGCATTCCTTCCTATGTTTATTCTCTTAATCTCTCTCTCCTCTCCCGTTTGTTTTGGTTATGCTCTTGAACCTGATTTTTTCAGGGTCAGTGTTCTAGACTTGAACTCTCCACAAAGCTTTCTAACAACGGCTGATAAGACTGCCACGTTTGTGTGTGTAAGTGTGAGTGCTCGTGAATATGCATGTGTGTTACCGGTGTGTGTGTTACCAGTGATGCATTACTGCCACCTACCTCAGTAAGTGTTTAGCGAGCCTGTCAGCACGGTTACCTTCCAGATAACCCAGACCATTGTTTAGATTAATGACGCTTCCGTAAATTGAATAACAAAAGCTGAAAACAAAACACTCCGCTTGTAACTAAACGACCAAAACAACATCAACAAATAAATTAACGTCCACGCCGGGAGTGGCGGGTTAGATTCATGAGCCAATCAGAGACCTGCGCCTCTTAAACAGCAGGTATAGGGGCTGGCGACGGTGGGGTTGGGGGTGGTGGAGGGAGGGTGCGAAGAGGTAAGGTAGGCGGAGTTGATGTGATGGTCGAGGAGTGTTCAAGCGCTGAGCGTTGCCGTGGGCGCCGGGCTAACTGGCCCATTAATCATCCAGCCTGTGTGTGCTTGTGTGTGTGTGTGAGTCTGTGTGTGTGAGTCTGTGTGTGTGTGCTTGTGTGTGTGTGTGTGTGTGTGGGTTTGGCACCACCGAGTTTTCTCCGTTGTGCTCTTCGCTGTACCCAACCTCTGGTTCAATCACACAGGCCTGCGGCCATATCCTGACACACAAAGACACACACACACAAACACACACACATCAAAGCTCCACCAGACCCCCCACCCCACACACGTACACATCACCACCCTGGGGCGCCCCCCAGTGGTCTGGGTAAATAGGACACACGGTTCCACCACTGCAAAGACAAGATTCAGAACTTGCCAGCAGCACAGACGCAGACTCATATCCCCACTGTTCAGAGCTCAGCTGTATACCTATAGATATATACTTACATCTAAACACATGACTCAGAACCCAGCACGGTCCAGAGAACAAACAGACACGGGTCAGAACCCCACAGCCATGCTGAGCCGTGATTGGTTAGAAGGAATTCCGTCAGGACCCGGTGGTCTGTGAGGTAATAGTCAGGTGCTGACAGATCTGCAGAGTGATAAGCGCGGTTGTAGATTGAGGCATGGCCACATGCGAGCTTGCTGTGGCATCTCTCCCAGCATTCCTCCTGCTCTCAGCCAGCATGCCAGCTATGGCAAACATTCCCATCAGCCTCAGACTTTAATTGGAATGTTTCACAGCAACACAAAGATCTCGATAATGAGTGCTGATGGATAGGCGCCTGGTCTGATGAGCAGCATGGTACACACACACACACACACATACTGTAAGAACACACAGACACATACTGTAAGAACACACAGACACACACAAACTCACGGGGAACAATACTTTTTCCACTCTTTTTTGTATATTTTTTTCTCCTCATTTCTCCCTCCATCTTCCCACTGTCAATTTCTTTTTAGTGTTTTTCCCTGTCTCCCCTCTATTCTCTCGCCCCCTTCCCTCTCTACTCCATCTTTCTCATCTCTGTTCTATCCAACTCCCCCCCACACCACACTCTAAATCACAGCAGTGACCCCTGAAATCAATATAAATTCTGTCTTCTACTGGTGTCGGGTACATGTTTTCTCTGTGTTCTACTGGTCTCCGGTTCCCACTTGACCCCCTGCTGTCCAGGAAGCAGATCCAGACCCAGGAGACACACAGGCACAGAGGAGAGGACAGGGTTAAACTTGTTGCCGCTTGTCTCTCTCCCTGTGTTCCCTGGCCGTCTCCCTCTCTTTCTCTGGTTTTCATGAGCACATGATGAAAGAATGTTTGGAATGCCAGTGACTGCACTGCCAGCAGCGCTTCCAGTAGCACTGGGCTGTGAGAACTGGTAGGAGGGGGGAGAGTGTGTGTGGGGGGGGTACTGTCTGTCTGTATGAGGACAAATGATTGCTTCTTTCCATATAAAGAAGTTCATACTTGAGCTCAGCCAGCAGGCTAATCCTCTGAACTACAGTACTGAGAGAGGGAGGGAGAGCAGGGGGAGAGAGAGAGACGGGGAGAGAGAGGGGAAGAGAGAAAGTGGAAAAGAGAAAGAGAGTGATAGGGAAAGAGTGAGAGGGAGGGAGAGAGAGAGAGAGACATAGTGTCAGTGGTGTGGGACGGTGGAGGACATTAGTGAGGCTTCAGAGAGAGACTGAGGAGTGGAGGCTGTTTTCTGATCACAGGAACATCACCAACAGCAAGACCGCAACAGCCCAATGATGAAATTCTATGTGTGTGTGTGTGTGTGTGTGTCATAGTCTCAGAGAGAAAAACAAAGATGGTGATGTATGACTGAAGTAGTCAATCAATGTTGAACGGAGCCAGGCAGCAAATCCTCGTGGCAGGACACACAATATCTACTTTTTTAAGACGTTGGACACTTCGTTTTTTAATTTGACCAATGATCAAGCAAGTTATCAAGGGTAGCTAGGAGAAGAGAGGCAGAGAGAAGCACACACACACACACACACACACCATACACACACACACACACACACACACACAAAGACCCTGTCACAGCGGCGGTCCCTCTGGCTTTTAGCTACAATAATAACCCTAACACAGGTGTGACTGCAGTAAGTGTCAGGATGCCTTGGGAGCAACTATCTTTGACGCGTGTAATAAAGGTTGGTGCTTGTTTTCCCGCCCAGGTGACACTGCCTTGACGTTCTCTCATTTCCTGGTTCTGTCACCGCTCCAGAAGGTAGCGCGTGATGTCACAGGGGGTGAGGGGGTGGGAGGGGGGGGGGGTGAAGCAAGGGAGTGTGACGGAGGAGAGAGTAAACAAGTAATGAACTCTAAGATGATGCAGAGCCCGGGGCACACTCACCTGACCTTGGAGCAGGGTCGGACAGCTTTTACCACACATACAGTACACACAGAAGACACACAAACACACACGCTTACTCAACACAAAAGCACACGCACACACACACAATAACACATATGGATTCAGATAAATGGGGAGTTAGATGGCTGAGCGGTGAGGGATTCGGGCTAGTAATCAGAAGGTTGCCGGATCGATTCCCGCTGTGCCAAATGACGTTGTGTCCTTGGGCAAGGCTCTTTACCCTACTTGCCTCGGGGGGACTGTCCACACACATATACATTGTTGGATTTGTGGGTACAGTATTTGGCAGGAAGTTCTAGATCCCCAGTGTCTCAAGTGATTCAGACAACGACAGCAGCCTGTCGACCTCTCATTCTCTGCTGCTTTACAGCCTGCAGGAAGGATTAGCAATCAGTCACTTTATAACAGGGAAGTAAACTGAACACACACACAGACTGTCAGAAAGAACCTGGTCAGCGGTTCTAACCAAGCATGTGATGTTTTGTCGTCCTCCTCAAAGTTTTTTTTTTTTAATAGAATATGTGTCATTCTATTATGAGTTTCCAAGGCTACCTGTTGTATTCCACTTCTCCACGGAAACATCTTTTACTTTAATACTTTTTAACCAATCGCAAAGGACATGTCATCATGCCAGCAGAATCTCAGGGCGCTTGTTACCGTGGAGCCGGTCATTTTTTTGTTCATGATGAGTGTCTTCATTCAGAACACAGCATTTCAACAGCTGGTCATTTCTAAGGTACGGTACAGCGAGAAGGCGTGCACTCCGTGGTGAAATTCTATTTACAAATAGACTGTAGTCAAATACGTTGCTTATTTTGACTTAGCTGACCGGAGGCAATGGGAACAAAGTTCTAGTCCTGTAAGTGCCAGCTGTGACTCGTAATCAAACGCATGTCTGCTACTTTGAACTGACCGCAGTCTGGAGAGAGAGGTGTTGTCTGGTCAGGGAGCTCTCTGGTCAGGAGGACACCGCTCAAACTAGCCCTGACGTGATCCTCACACTGTTCACTCTGTCGGGAGATGAGTCGGATTCTTTCTTTTGAGCCTATTTGTTCACTGTCGAGCCTGTTGTTTGAAGTCCGTTTCATGATTTCACGATTTTGTTTCATGAGAATTTTCCTTTCTCTTTCCCTCTCTTTCACTCTTTCACTCTGTCTCTTTGTCACTGTCTCTCTCTCTCTTTCTTTCTTTCTTTCTTTCTTTCTTTCTTTCTTTCTTTCTTTCTTTCTTTCTTTCTTTCTTTCTTTCTTTCTTTCTTTCTCTCTCTCTCTCTCTCTCTCTCTCTCTCTCTTGTCGGCTGACTCGGGTCAATATCCCTTATTGCACGGCACTGCATACAAAGGAGAACACCAAGCAATAAAGTAGGGTAAAGTCCAATCAGAGCACATCTTTATTGTGTGGACACAGAACTATATGGGCAGTGTCTAGCTCCCCACCCAAGAGCCATTCACATGTTATTGAACAAGGTTCCTATTTCCCCTGTAGGCTCAGAGCTGTGTGTGGGTGTGCATGTGTGAGTGTGTACCTGCATGTGTGTGTGTGTGTGTGTGTGTGTGCGTATGTGTGTGTATTTCCGCCAGGTGTGCTCAGATCTGTTCGGGGACTCTTCCGTGTGCAGCGACCCGGAGAAGCACCCCAGAGAGGATGAGGAGGTGCAGAGCTCCTCCTCCATCATCCTCCTCCTCTACACCCTGATCACCAGCCTCCTGTCCATCCCCCCTGCTCTGCTCCTGGGCTCCTGGTCGGACCGGGCCAGCCGGCGAGCCGTGCTCGCGCTCCCCTGCCTGCTCTCTCTGTCCAGCGCTGCTCTGATGCTCACCATGGCTCTGGAACCTCGCCTCAGTGTCTACATCTCATTGGCTGCCGCGGGGCTGATCGGCCTATCAGGAGGCACTGTGTGTATCTTCCTCAGCTCCTTCAGCTTCCTGGCCGACTTGACGGAAGGAACGGGAGCCAATCGCACGCTGCGGATGGCGGCAGCTGAGTCCATGATTTTTGTCGGTGGGACGGTGGGATTCCTCCTGGGCGGGGTCTTGGTGGATCAGTTTGGTTTGTTCTCTGCCTTCGCTGCTGTCTGTTGCTGCCACACCCTCTCTGTGTTCTACATCCTGGTCTGGCTGAGAGACCCCGCCCCTGGGCGTGCCATAGCAGGGGTGGCCACAACCTCTGCCCCGGCTGCCAGGATGGGTGTCCTATCACTGGTAAGGAGGACGGTCACCACGGTGATGAGGAAGAGGCCGGGGCAAGAGAGGCTAAAGCTTCACCTGCTCATCATCTGCTCCTTCTTGAATAACCTGGCGGCCGTAGGTGAGGAGAGGATATAAGAGGAGATGAGAGGAGATGATCATGGGATCTAAGTGTACATGTTCAACCAACATTTGTTTATGTTTGTGTGTGCTTGTGTGTGTGTGTGCGGGCTACAGGGGAGTTTAGCATCTTATTTCTGTTCCTGACCTATGAACCCAGGGAATTCACCACTGAGCTCTACGGCATCTTTAACTCCTGCAGAATGCTACTACTGGTGAGGCAGCACACTAAACCCTACATACTACGACCTGTCTGTACCCTGCAACTTTGCGGCACACTCTACTGTATGTTTCATGTCAAGTTGTTCTGACCAACGAAACAGCTTTGTGATGAAGAGAAGGTTAAGTACTGTTGAGTACTTCACTTTTATCATCTTATCTCACCTCAGATCAACTATAAACAACTTAAAATCCCCCTCAGTATCAAGCAACACCTAAACCGAAATAACTGCTGTTACCGTGAACTCCCAGTCCCCAGCCAGTAACAATGGTTTACACCCTCCAGGAGAGCCTTTAACCATCTGAACTTCTACGACAGTAGCTCTCTCTGAACCGTGGGCAAATATTCGGCTTCTTATGTTGGGGTTTTCTGAGGTTTGAAAGGCACTTCATGACACTTTGTCTTTCCAGTTTCAAAGTGTTTCCATTTACTATGTATGGGTTAGAGACTCTGTGGTCAAAGGCATCCCAGAATGCATTTCACCCACTTGTCTTTATAGATTTACAGATCTGAAGGCACACACGCTGGTATGCACATACATAAACACCACCAAGGCACCAACTCTGCCTGCCTGTCTGCCTGCCTGCCTGCCTGCCTGCCTGCCTGCCTGTCTGTCTGTCTGTCTGTCTGTCTGTCTGTCTGTCTGTCTGTCTGCTTGCCACAGGTAGCCCTCAGATTAGTAGAACACAGAGCACCCGCAGAATGTCGCCTGGCTCACATCAAAGCCGGGAGAACTACAGGGAGTGTTCTGAACACTCCAGAGTCGAGCTGTCTAAAAAGAAGCTGGAAGGGAGGACAAAGAAGGTGGAGGAAGAAAGAGCTGAGAGAGAGACATAAAGAAAGAAAGAAAGAAAGAATAAATTGAAATTGAGAAGCGAGAGAAATTTACCACATTCATGGTTTGTTGAGGAGGTTTCTAAAAACATCCTGCGGTCTTAGATTGACAAGTGATTAGAGCTGAGCAGAGTTCATCATATATTATTATGAAACACTGCAAAGCCTAATGAGTTTATTAGAGGAGAAACAGTGAGCTGTGACCTTCCACAAGAGGTGTTTATGCATTCACTATGAATGGGCAGGACTAGGAGGAAGAGGAAGAGGGAGGGGGTGATGACTCTGGCAACTTGTCACCCTGAGTCGACAGCATAATGAAATCAAACCTGTCAGCTTAGACAGAGGGGGCAAATGAGTCATATTACACACACATGCAACACACACAGATAAACATAAACCCACACACACTCTCTCTCTCACACACACACATGCACACACACCCACACCCACACTAACACACACGCGCGCACACACACATAAATAAACCATGTTTGTTGTTTTGACACCATCTCATCAGACTCAATCTCTGAAGGTTAATAGAATCTATTCTGTGGCCAGCTAATGAATCTAAGCCGTTTTTTTTTGTGAAAAACACACCCACACCCACACTCTCTCACTCTCTCTCTCTCTCTCTCTCTCTCTCTCTCTCTCTCTCTCTCTCTCTCTCTCTCTCTCTCTCTCTCTCTCTCTCTCTCTCTCTCTCTCACACACACGCACATGCACACGCACGCACGCACACGCACACACACACACAGCTGATGAGAAACAACAGATACACAGCTGCAAGCAGTTGTGCCACAAGAGATAAGTCAGATTAACAGTTAGCCTTACATTGCATTGGTAGGTAATGATTTGGAAAAATCATTCTATACTTTCTTTCAGACCCAGCAGAGTCTAACAAGTATAACAGTTGTCTTGAGGTTATTGCATTGCTGCTCTCTGTTAATCAGTCTAGTTACAGCCATGGACTACTGGTCTCTCGTGTGGTCATGATGCAACTATAGTCATGTTGGGTTTATGGTCATATTGTGTTGGTCATGTTGTGTTCATGGTCACAATTTGTTCACGGTCATGTTGTGTTCAAGGCAGAGATGGGAAATACAATAGTACCTTGTTATTGTACTTACGTAAGTAGGTTTTCTGGTATCTGGTATTTATTTCACTTTTAAATTTTCTCGACAATTCTCTGGTACTTTTCCTCGATTTTTTTGGGGGGAAAACAAGTTTAGAAAAATATGTTTCTGAAAGGTAGAAACAGGTAGAAAGGAATATTTTTCAAAAGTAAAAAGAAAAAGATTCAAAATGTCTTTAAACAAATATCTGTACCCTGTACTCTGTACTTTGTACATTACTACTGTAATCTGTTGGTGGCATGATCTCTCTCCCTCTTGTCCTCTCCATCCTCTCCTTTCACTGTGTGTGAAAAAACGTTTTCCCCCAAAAGTTTTGAAAGTTTGAAAAAAATATTTTATAAAAATACTTTCTGAAAGGTAAAAGCATTTAACAAAAGTTTCTAAAGTTTAAAAAATATTTTGGAAAAAAAGTTTTTAAAACTATGTTTCCCCCAAAAAGTTCGAATAAACATTATTTTTTGATTTTTTTTTCAAAAGGTTGAAAACGTTTTTTCAAGAAAACTTTTTACACATTTTCTGAAAAGCAGAAAAATTGAAAAGTTTGAAAAAATCGAATTGACGTGTTTTTCATGTTGTGTTCATGGTGATGTCATGGTCCAGGGGTTTGTGTTGCTGGTCCTGTTTCCCCTGATGCTGAGGTGTGTGGGACAGATGACCCTGGCCAAGCTGAGCGCTCTCTGCAGGACAGTAGCCTATATTACACTGGCCTTATCCACCAACACATGGATGGTCTTCCTGGGTAAGGCTGACTAATTGATTTCAATCAAGTTGATTGATCTCAATCTCCCCAACCAAACTGTTCTGTTTGTAACAAATATGTATTTTTTTGATGGTAAATGTATATATTTTTCTTTTCTGTCATGCATATTGTAATTTTATGAGGCAGCATCCTTCAAGTGGAGGGAGAAAAGCCCACAGTGTATGTGGCGAACAGTCGAATGTGAAGGCTACTGCAAAAATTCTTTGACACAGATTAACAAGATGTATTTTTCAGTTGGCGCTGTTTGGATTTCGGAATCCGGTAACTCAGATTCAAAACGAGTCGGCTGAGATAAGATCATTTCAGATGTCCTCAGATTGTCGGCGTGTCCCCGTTGTAAAAAGAACCAAGAACAAACACATTTGGAGGGAAGATGATGAGGGGGTTAGATCCTTGTGCAGTGGAGATGGTTCAGAGATAAACCCTGCAGACCATACTGCAGTAATTACACAGCCTGACACGTCTTTTTGTAGTATGGGATCTAGAGTCTGCGGGCGTGCCTTTGTGGCGTGGGATGTAGAACTGGCGCGTGTGTGATGAGGAGGAGACAGAGAGAGAGAACTGAGCATTGTTCTGGGCTGAAAGACTCGAAGGGAGATGGACAGATAGCTATTGGTATCCTTAATTGAATAACTGGTGGAGGACTTTGTGATTCTTCTTCTTTGGAGACGTGCGGCGCGAGTGGGGGGAGGGGGGTGATGGAGGGGTAGAGTAGAGTGGGGGCGGAGAGGAGGATGACAGATGGGTGTGGAGATAGAGCAGGCAAGAGTCGGAGGAGAGACAAGAAGGGTGAGCAGGAAAACAGAGGGGTGACGGAGGAGAGGGGGGTGCAAGAGAGGGAGGGATGCTGGAGGAGGAGAAGGGGAGGGGTGCGGGAGAGGGAGGGATGCTGGAGAAGGGGAGGGGTGCAGGAGAGGGAGGGATGCTGGAGAAGGGGAGGGGTGCAGGAGAGGGAGGGATGCTGGAGAATGGGAGGGGTGCAGGAGAGGGAGGGATGCTGGAGAAGGGGAGGGGTGCAGGAGAGGGAGGGACGCTGGAGGAGGAGAAGGGGAGGGGTGCGGGAGAGGGAGGGATGCTGGAGAAGGGGAGGGGTGCAGGAGAGGGAGGGACGCTGGAGGAGGAGAAGGGGAGGGGTGCGGGAGAGGGAGGAAGTCAGGGGGAGTGATGGAGGACAGGGACAGGATATGGATAGAATACCAGATCACCAGATCAACTCAAAATGAATTGGACTTTTCCATTTTTACCCTTGTTCCTCTCCTTGTGTTTCCCCTGTCTCTCACCCCATCCCTCCATCCCTCCATCCCTCCATCCCTCCATCCCTACTTTCTGTAGTGGCGGTGGTGGGCGCTCCTTCAGGCATCACCCAGGCTGTAATACGCTCAGTGTCCTCCAGCATTGTGGCGCCTGATGAGCAAGGTGGGGTAAACACACACTTCCATTCACTCATACACACACATTGTGGGGTAAATACACACACACACACACAAGGAGGTTGAAACACACACACACACACACACACACACACACATAAAGCCATACACTTTCATCAGCATCATAGTGTTTGTTTTTCTCTGAGTATATTGTTAGTGGATGTCGCTGCACCAAGCGCTTGTTAAGCCTCTGCAAGGTCTATTTCGTCAGTAAGAGACAGCTGGGATTACATTAGATTTGATGAGATTTTAAAACATCCTGCTATGATTGGAGAAACACAAAGACGGTGGCTGTTGCTTAGGAACCAGTTCACCTGTTTATAACAGATCCAACAGGTTCTGTCAGGTTTGGTGAACTGTTGGCACTCCTCTCCTCCTTTGGTTTCTCGCCTCAGCCCTGCTCTCCTCTCCTCCTTTGGTTTCTCGCCTCAGCCCTGCTCTCCTCTCCTCCTTTGGTTTCTCGCCTCAGCCCTGCACTCCTCTCCTCCTTTGGTTTCTCGCCTCAGCCCTGCACTCCTCTCCTCCTTTGCCTCCCCCTCTCTCTACCACTTCACAGAAGACACAAGAAAGGACTTTAGCAGATGCTCATCTCTGCCTTTGATCAATACGACACACATGTAGGAACCACTTAAGACTGTCCTTGTCTTCTCGTCCTCCTCCTGACCTTTCCTCTCTCTTTTTCTGTAACTATCCGTCTTCCCGCTCTCTCTGGCTTTCTATCTTTTCCTCTATCTCACTAACACTGAAAGCACACCAGCAACATGTTGGACTGCCGACCATCATTTTTTACCTATAAATGTCAGTGTATTTGGTAAGAACAAATTAGGTTAATTACACAAATCAAGAGAACTCAGAATCTATAATGGAGTTATAGTCAAAAAGCAGATGTGAAATCAAATAAGAGGATGCAAACAAACTGAGAATTGGCACAAAGTCTAATTAGAAAGAGCTTGAACATGCAAGAAGAAAGTGACAATTATGAGTTGTGTCTCCAATATTGCCCCAGAAACTATTCTACAAGCAACAGTAGCCGTTAACTTAATTTGCCCACTTGCTGATGGATTAAGAAAGCCTCATTTGATTATAGAAGTAATTTGAAACGTCTTTAAAATAGATTTCTTTCTCTTATGTCTTTGTTCTCTCTTTTTCTTTCTTTCTTTCTCGCTCTCTTTCTCACTCTCTTGTCTTCCTCTCTCTGACTCAATATTTATGTCATTTTCTTTTTTCCTATCACACTATCACTCCCTCACTCTCTTCTCCACTTGTGTTTCTGCTCCACTTGGTAAGCAGGTCCTCTGCAGGGACCTTCCATCGCTGAGACGGTGGGTCAGAGGTCAGAGAAAGTAAAGGGAATCATCACAAAGTGACCAGAGTGGAGCACAGCGCAGCACAGATAGTCCAGCCCCTAAAAGCATTGTCATGTTCTTCTTAAAAAACATAAATAAAAAATACATTTCCCATGATTCCCCAGGGGCGATGTTTTCATTCACAGCGTCGGTAGAGGCCACCTGCACGATGATCTCTGGGATCATATTCAACGGACTCTACCCTCTGACCCTGGCCACCTTCCCGGGCACCTGCTTTATCGTCATGGCAACGTTTACACTCATCGTGTTCATCCTCATGCAGTGAGTCACACCTCCTCTGCCCAGGAAACACATTTGTGAACGTAAACATATAACAGATATCTATCACCGCGTGAGATATAGAAAGGCAATAAGGATTATTGTAATCCTAGTGTTTGTGAGTTGAGCTGTGCTGTCTCTAGCTCGTTAAAGGGAATGCTGATTCATTTAACATTTATAAATGTTAATTAGTCGGTGTTAGGCTTAATTATTATTATTGAAATGCTTTTCAAAGGTCAATAAAATAATTTTAACCAAATTTACTAAAACAACAGCCGTTAAACCAAACAGTGCTACTTTGGTGGTCGTAGGACCATCTTAATTCATTTTTTTCTTTCTTTTTGTGCATGCACAAGTAATCTTCAATTTAATAGGACTTTGATTACTCAGTAATTCGTTTCTTAGAATCTTAGCGTGTGATTTGCATATAGAATAGGCGGGTGGTAATGGCACAATGTGGTGTAATTGTTGAGCGGAGAGAGAGAGGGGTGTGATTTAATTTCCTCCGTGGGTGTGTGGATGGGCTGTTCAGGGGGATCCCTCTCTCCTTCTGGGTGACTGGAGCAGTCAGTACTGCCAGTGAACACCAACTACTGTATTCTGCAAATTGATTTTTTTTCATCGATTTTAATTCATCACAATGCTAGGTCATTTACATACGCGTTAGCAAGGCTCTGTCATTTTCAGTACATTTGCATGTTCAGTAGAAGCTGTTTTATCCATGACTCAGTTCTGTTCAAAGGCGCTTTTCCACTGCACGGTACCGGCTCGCCGGTTTTCCATCAGACAAACCTGGTACCTAGCATCTGGTAGCAGCACACCTTGTACTTTTTGGGGTAATTCTCTGTATTACCTCCGTCGAGGTTTCAAGTGAGCTGAGGCAATACCAAAATATGACTTGAAAACACTACAGACTACTGATTTGAGAATTACAACATGGGACATTTCATGTCACTGGACTACCTTATGACAGGCATTGCTCTATTTGGTCGGTGACGAACGGATCCAGCGACGTGTGAAGCTGACGTCGCAGCATAACCACCTCCTGTGCCTTGAAGGTGGACTAGTCTGCAGCAGACAACCAAGAACCTGCTACTAGAAGTGGAGATTAGCCAGTACCATGTGATAGAAAAGCGACATTAGTCCGTTGTCAGTGGCCAGTTCTTCAGAGTTACGATGGAAGTATTGTTGGATTGCAAGATATAGGGATAGGATAGATACACACCATGTCGAAACATTGTCAGGGGTCAAAGACCTGGGCACAGTTTGGCTTTCAGAATCTTTCATTACTTTCAATGGCAATAGACCTACAAGACTGTTGTTGGTGGATGACAGAATTCTCACTCCATACCATGGTTTTGATTGGTTGTGAGTCTAAATGACTCAGATATCAGTGAGCCAATAGTTATTTCCCAGCTCCTATACGCATTGGTTACTGGATTCTAAGTGTTAATGTTCTCCTCCTGGTACTCTTCAAAGTGATACATTTGTGTACTTTAGTGAGTGTCTTGAGGTGTGTGTGTGTGTGTGTGTGTGTGTGTGTGTGTGTGTGTGCTGGCACACATGATGAGTGGTGTGTACGTGCATGCTAGTGTGCTTTTAGTACTCTAATTAGGTCTTCGTCATCTTTAATGTATATTTTATGGAGTGTGTTTGTGTGTGTGTGTGTGAGGGGGTATGTTTGCTCCCATATGTGTGTGCATGTTATGTATGTGGGTGTTTGTATGTTTTGGTGTGTGTGTGTATAATAGATTCAGTTTAGGCCTGTAATTAGCCCATTACAGAGTCCCATAACAAAGCGTTATAGTTCTTGTCGTGAGGTCCGTATTACATGAAGTATTATAATTAAGGTGTTAGGTGCAGCAGGTCAGTAATGGGTGTTTTAGATAATGCAGTATTGTAATGAAGGCCGTGTTTTGGTTAGTGAGAGGAGGAAAGGTTATCACGGACACAATGCAATTACCAGGGGGATGGAGGGGAGAGGAGAGGGAGAGAGGAAGAGGGAGAGGAGGGGGGAGGAGGGGGGAGGAG
Organism: Hypomesus nipponensis; assembly: GCF_054491055.1. NCBI lineage: Eukaryota > Metazoa > Chordata > Actinopteri > Osmeriformes > Osmeridae > Hypomesus > Hypomesus nipponensis. Next base: position 15,477,333 of record NC_140363.1, read on the forward strand.
AGGGAGAGAGGAAGAGGGAGAGGAGGGGGGAGGAGGGGGGAGGAGAGGGAGAGATGAAGAGGGAGAGAGGAAAAGGGGGAGAGGAAAATGGGGAGGAGGGGGGAGGAGAGGGAGCTGGTCTCTACTACAATTAAAGTGAAGCAGGAGATGTGGTCAGTCACTCATGACCAACTCTGCTCATCACCAGCCTGCTCTGCGTATTGAGTGTTTGTGTTTGTGTGTGTGGGAAGGGGGGGAGGGACAACATGATATATGGGTTTCCCAAAGCAGGTCACATACTTTTATGGATCTTCAATATCGATGTTAAATTGTTCGTTGTACAAATCCTGTTATCCGTAATGAACATATAGATTCTCACTCTGAAAAATATCAGCAAAACCAGCAACTGCAGTCTCTCCATCTTACTAAACCTAAGATGTTTGGTTTGGGTTGATTATGCAACTGCTCTCGGATCCGTTGGACTCTGCTCGCCCCTGTTTGGTTTTTCTCTGTTGTTCTGTGCTTTGCTTTGATACTATAGTGTACTGTGCTGTACTGTACTGTGCTGTACTGTGCTGTGCTGTGCTGTGCTGTGCTGTGCTGTGCTGTGCTGTGCTGTGCTGTACTGTACTGTACTGTACTGTGCTGTACTGTACTGTACTGTACTGTGCTGTGCTGTGCTGTGCTGTACTGTACTGTACTGTACTGTGCTGTACTGTGCTGTGCTGTGCTGTGCTGTGCTGTGCTGTACTGTACTGTGCTGTACTGTGCTGTGCTGTGCTGTGCTGTGCTGTGCTGTGCTGTGCTGTGCTGTGCTGTGCTGTACTGCTCAGTTCAGCTCTGCGCAGTGTTTTACTGTGTTGCACTGTGTTCTACTGTGCTCTAGTCTGGTATCATCTGCTTTGTTTTGCTCTGTTCAGCTTGGGTGTCTGTTACTGTGCATAAAAAGATGAGGGAGGCAGAAAGAGAAAAGGAAGGGACAGGGAGACAGATAGACGGAAAATAAAGAGCGAGATAAAGTGTAAAATAGAGAGAGAGAGAGAGAGAGAAAGAGAGAGAGAGAGAGAGAGGGAAAAAAGAAGAGTGAGGGAGAAAGAGAGAGACAGTTGTGGGGAGCAGGCAAAGGTCTTTTCCCGGCCTGACCCTTTAGAATACTGATGAGAGCGAACGAGGATGAAAGAGAATGAGAGAAGACCCGATGACAACGTCTGGTGGTGAACAAGAAGAGAGAGGGAGAAAAAAAGATACACTGTAAAGATGGAGAGAGAGAGAGAGAGAGAGAGAGAGAGAGAGAGAGAGAGAGAGAGAGAGAGAGAGAGAGAGAGAGAGAGAGAGAGAGAGAGAGAGAGAGAGAGAGAGAGAGATAGAATATAGAGAAAGAGAGAGAGAGAGAGAAGAGAGAGAGAGAGAGAGAGAGAGAGAGAGAGAGAGAGAGAGAGAGAGAGAGAGAGAGAGAGAATATAGAGAAAGAGAGAGAGAGAGAGAGAGAGAGAGAGAGAGAGAGAGAGAGAGAGAGAAAGAGAGAGAGAGAGAGAGAGAAGGAGAGAGTGACAGAGAGAGTCATGGGTAGGATGAGCACGTACCTCTTGGAGAATAGCGAGATGTGCTGCCTCATTATTTTGGTACAGTTAATGGATTACAGTAAGAATATGGGTTCAAAACACATTATATTAAACAGAGACATGTTCACACACACACACACACAGATATTGGACAAAACACATCATAGATTTTTTATCACACAGGATTTGTGGTTGTGGTTTTGATTTGTGGTTCACAAATGGATTGGACGGATCCCATGGCATTGGGGTGTGTGTGATTACAAGTGTGTGCTCACCTTTAGGCTTTTGTGTGTGTGTGTGTGTGTGTAAGTGTATGTGTGTGTTGGTACATGGGAAAGCCTACAGTGTACTGAGGTATGTTCAAGGGGGCTTATTGATTGCAACAGCGCAATCAATGGTTACTCTGAATAGCTGTCTAACTGAAGTGCAGTCCTTTATCTACCTTCATCTCATCATCTCACCTTCTGGCAACAGCTCAATCTTTTTTTCCCCACCAAGAAATGTTCTCTGTCTCTGCACATCACTGTCCTCCACCCCCAGCGCCATTACCCCCCCCCCCCCATTCTCTCTGACGGCTGGCTCCAGTCCTCATGCAGCCCCTGATTGGCTGGCTCCAGTCCTCATGCACCCCCTGATCGGCTGGCTCCAGTCCTCATGCAGCCCCTGATTGGCTGGCTCCAGTCCTCATGCAGCCCCTGATTGGCTGGTTTATAACAGCAGTGAGCTGGAAAGCGTTGGCGGAGGACCTGGGATTATCTTTGCGGCGCTGTGGCGTTCTGAAACCTAGCATGTTGTCTCTCTCATTAGTCTGAATGAGGGCTTATTACTGGCCTTCTGTGGGTTTGAGAGTGAGTGTGTGTGATGAGTACATAGCTGACAGAAAGCTCTGTTGTCAAGGTGATGTTATTGATATGATGAGTCCTGGTCACACAGGGCTCTCTCCTAAAACAAATATATAAGGACGGTGATGTAAGGTAAAAACTAAAATAGTAGAAATATTGAAATGCAAATATAAAGATGTAACTAAATAACAGCATTAGTCGAACTAAATGAAAACAAAGTAACTCAAATAACTATTGGTCGCACAGTGGCAGAAGACTGAGATGACTCAAATCCAAAATTATGATTTTGACTTGCTTCCTATGTAACCTCCTCCTTTCATGTCTCCTCTTTCTTCTACCTTTTATCTCTCTCTCTCTGTCTCTCTCTCTCTCTCTCTCTCTCTCTCTCTCTCTCTCTCTCTCTCTCTCTCTATGTCTCTCTGTCTCTGTCTCTGTCTCTCTCTCTCTCTCTCTCTCTCTCTCTGTCTCTCTGTCTCTCTCTCTCTCTCTCTCTCTCTCTCTCTCTCTCTCTCTCTCTCTCTCTCTCACTGTCTCTCTCTGTCTCTCTCTGTCTCTCTCTCTCTCTCTCTCTCTCTGTCTCTCTCTCTCTCTCTCTGTCTCTCTCTCTCTCTCTCTCTCTCTCTCTCTCTCTCTCTCTCTCTCTCTCTCTCTCTCTCTCTCTCTCTCTCTCTCTGTCTCTCTCTGTCTCACATACCTCTCTTCTTTTCCCAGATGGGTTAGTGAGATGCCAGCCACTCAGCCTCAACTTATAATACAGAACTGAACACCATAACTTACTGCTGGACTGAACACAACACTGAAGCTTACTGATGGACTGAACACTAATTTGTTTAACTCTCCAGGCAGGTCTACTGCCTATATTGTTTGATGTTGCTCTATTGTTTGATGCTGCACATGACTGTTTTTGATGCACTGTACAATGTCACTTTGTACTGCAGATGTTATTGTTCCACTGCAGTTGAAATATTATGACAGTAATTTGTTATGTTACTAATAAATATAAAGCAATCCTTGACACTAACCACCAAAATACTGTTAGAACTCTGCACTTCTGAGCCTTGACTTTGTTGCTGTGATTTCTTGTATGTGACTTTTGATAAAGGTGCCTGCTGAATTAAGGCAATGTAAAATAATGTAAAATACTAATATATTATCTCCATTAGGATTAAATCTGTATTCTTTTTTACAGTAGGTATCCTTGTCATTGTTCTGCACCAGGAAAACAAGAGCTACAGTGAAGCTTGAGTAAACCCAGGCTAAACCCAGGCTAAATCCAGGTTAAACCCAGGCTGAAACAAGATGAACTTGGTTATCCCAGGTTAAAGCTTGGTTAAAGCCAAGTTGAACTTTGAGCCCTGGTGCTACGTGTACTGTAGAGACTTCCTGGGAATACCCTCAATTGCTTCCTTTGAAGTCAAATAGTTTCTCCATTAAACTCCCTGTAAAATGTACTTCAAGCAGTTTACACTTACTCACTGCTTGAAAGTTGTAATGGTTATTGAGTTTTACAGTATGATGACAATTTCCCAGCTTGATACATGTTCTGGGATGCCTGTTCTCTCTTTCATACAAGAAGAGGCTCACATGTACAATTGAGTGAATGAATGAATGAAAGCGTGAGTGAGTGAGTGAGAGAGAGTGAGAGAGAGGAGAGAGAGAGAGAGAGAGAGAGAGAGAGAGAGAGAGAGAGAGAGAGAGAGAGAGAGAAAGAGAGAGAGAGAGAAAGATAGGCTTCAGACTGTGACTTCAAAGTGTAACATATTTATTTGAATAAAACCGACAAACAAACACACCCATTATGTACAGGCACTCTTCCTCTCAGAACTGGATCAACTCTAATCAACACATTGGCCAGTATAAAGATGCCTGCATGAATAAAACTGCTGCTTAGTGCTGTCTGGCAAACATCACTGCAGGGTCAAGCAATGTCCCAGCCTCATACAAGACATGAACAGGTCAGCAACAGAGAGGTGGGGACAGATACAAAAAGAGAAAAAGAGACAGGGATGGAAGGACAGAAAAAAGGACAGAAAGATGGAAAGAGAAAGAAAAGAGGGGCAGAAAGAGAGTGTTTAAAGAGGGAGAGAGATAAAGAAGGATCGAGAGGGAGAGAAAGACCGGGAGAAAGAGAGAGGCAGAAAGACATTTATCAAGAAATGGATTGAGAAATCGTGGGAAGGAGAGAGAGGAGACGAAAAAAAAGAGCAATCAAGAAGTAAAGGGAGAGAGGGAGATTATAGAAGTGCTTTAACAGACTGACGAAGTTTGCGATTTGCTGGATAACGACTGTCATAACAACTTGATAATAAAATTAGAATCTTAAAGGTCAATTCATATCTGAAGAGACTCATTTAGACTCTGTCTGATAACACTCTGGCACGCACTCCACTGAGACAGGAAAACTAACACAGACACAGACATAGACATACTTTACGTTGCTTTGTTAGTGTATACCAAAGGCTTCTTACAGTTTGAATGCGTTGTGTTCAAGTATGAAGAAGTGTGATGTGATCTGTGATGGGCCTGCTGCTGACGGCAGAGATAATGAGAGCCACTGTAGAAGATGCTGCTAATGACCCTGAAGTGACGCTCCTCACCTTAAACACCACACACACACACACACACACGCAAAGACTACACGCATCACAAACACTACGCATACATCTGAAAAATGCACCCAGACATACACACAAACACACGCGCACACACATACAGCCATGCAAACACACACAACACATCCAGTCGTTATCTCTATTGGTTGTTCTTATTGCCAGTGAGATCAATA